>NW_023458555.1:108966444-109015882 GCF_013731165.1 Rhagoletis pomonella | reverse complement strand
GCTTGAGGAGCACTCCTTTTCCGACCACCGATATATCCAATTCGAGGCCCAAGGCTCCTCTAACTAGAAACTTGCGAAATGCCAACTGGCATAGGTATCGGAAAGAGCTGGATAGGCTTTTGCCACAAGATAGAGAGCCGGCTGCTCCAGCAAACCTAGAGGAGCTGGAATATCTTGTCGACCATTTTACGGGGGCCTGCAGTAAGGCAATAGACATTACATGCCCCAAAAAGCAGCACCGGGGTAGGAAAAAGCCACCCTGGTGGAATGAAGAAATCAGGATTTCACGCAAGAACTGCAGGAAAACCTTCAATCAGGCTACTGCGTCTGGTAGTGAGGGACATTGGGAGACCTAAAAGACAACGTTACGGGAGTACAAGAAGCTCCTAAGAAGGTCGAAAAGAACCTCATGGAAAGACTTCTGCAATGGGGTGGAGTCTATCTCAGAGGCAGGCAGGCTCAGAAAGATACTCTCAGGTACTGCCCAAAAAGGCCCAGGATGCTTGCAAAGACCTGACGGCTCCTGGACAGAGACCGAGGAGGAATCACTGGATCTGCTTCTTTGCACACACTTCCCGGGTGCCACGGATAGCATGCCGGTACAGCCACATCTAACTGGAGATCTTTCGGTCACTGGAGATTTCCTCACTAGGGAAAAGGTCATCTGGTCTATTGGGACATTTAAGCCCTATAAATCAGCAGGTCCGGATGGCATTGCCCCCATACAGCTGCAGCAAACACTTCAGCTAAGCTCAGCGTGGCTACACGCTATAATTAAGGGAGTATTAGCTCTTAACCATATCCCTAGAAATCATGGCTCGAAGGAGTTCCGGGGTCTAGATTTGCCATAAGATTCTACACGGACGGCTCCAAACTAGAAAATAGGGTAGGAGGAGGCGTCTACTCGGAGAAATTGGGAATAAAAAGATCATTCCGACTACCTGACCACTGTAGTGTCTTTCAAGCCGAATTGGCAGCCATACAAGAAGCCTTTGACAGCCTAAAACTAGCTGTTATCGCCACTACGGAAATATATATATACTCAGACAGTCAGGCGACCCTTACGGCGCTTGACTCTGTCACTATAAATTCGGAAAAAGTCGCCAACTGCCGCAAATCACTTAACGTGATGGCAGAGCAGTTCGCTTTGCACCTGGTATGGGTACCGGGGCACAGTGACATACCAGGAAATGAGAAGGCAGACGAGCTTGCAAGGGCGGGTACTTGCTCTTCACTTTCACCAGCCTGGAAGAGGGTGGGTATGCCACTCGCTTCCTGCAAGCTCTTACTAAGGGAGAACTTCCTTGAAGAAGCGGCCTCCAGATGGGAGCGCACTGAAAACTGTAATACAACGAAGCTAACATGGCCAAAATGGGATGTACGGAGATCGAGAGAAATTCTCACTCTCAATAAAGGCGATATGTAACTGGCCATTGGTCTGCTCACAGGACATATTCTGATAGGAAGGCACGCAGAACGCCTCGGGGTTAGTCACAACGACTACTGCAGGAGCTGCCACGACGAAGAAGAGCCTGAATCAATAAGGCGATTGTCCAGCACTGGGCAGGAAAAGACAGAAATTCCTAGGTATAGGTCTTCTAGACGATCTAAGCGCGACTGCTAAGTTTGGAATACGGCAGTTGCTAAGGTTTGCAGACTCCACAAACTGGTTTAAGGAGTAGGGGTTTTTTTTTTTGGATCCATGTGGTATCACAATGGGCCCTGATCGGGCCTAAGTGTGCTGGCGCCCTCTGGGCCTAGCATCCACTTCAACCTAACCTAACCTATTGTGAGAATTGTTAAGTTCGAAACATGCAACTGTCAGGATTATTTTGATTAAAATTATTCAAGAGAACTTTAACTTCAGAACCACGGCCCATTACATTACATTTTATTTGTTTTTAAAAATAAAATTTTTTCCAAAATTCCGGGTGATAAATTGCATCTTAAGTCACTTAACACTAGTTTTAGCGCCGAAAAAGACCGTTCCACACTGATTTGTGTGGCTGGAGTACTGTGAACCACTTTTGCCAGCGACCACAGATACGGATGTGTTTATTGCTTTTTTTTTCCAATACTCCATTATAGGAACATCTAAATCCAATTGTTTTGGTGCATAGCATTCAACTTGATTAATAGCCTTCTGCAAATCGCTATCTTCAGCATGATCGTCGGACTCTTCATCCGATGGAGACCCTTCAATTGAATTAAGAAGGATTCCATGCAACGAAGTTGAACTTTGCGACAGAGTTTCCGGCCAAATTACATCTGAAGTTTCAATAGACGGCGTGGTTTCGTGCACGATCATTCGGAGTACAGATTTGCCGAAGTTAATATCAGTATGAGCTGTTATAAGCATCGTTCACTTGTGGTGGCTGTATTTGCAAGACAGCAAGCTTTGCGGTGGTGTTCGTTCATCCTCCGTTTTTAACGTGAGTAGGCTTAAAGTCACAAAAACAGCACCCTTTGCCAATCCCTGTTACTGAGCTGCGCGTGCAAAAAGACATAACAACATCGTGAATAGAAACGGTTAGAAATACAACATATACATAATTTGATGTTTTAGGTACGATGCATTTTTAATTTCTCTTCCTTCTTACATTAGAATATATGTTTTTACAAAAAGGGGACTTAGCAACTTTTCACTCTGAGCTAGCGTAATGTAGGTATATGTACAATAGGGTGGTCCAAAAATGCATGTGAAAAAGTAAAGTGGGAATTTTTATGCTCTCACCCCCTAGGATTGTTCTATACCGAAAAAATATACCCCTATTTTTTTATTTTGAAATCAAAATATATTTAGAGGTCGCTTAAAGCGCTCAAAGTTTTCCATGTATTTTATATGGGGAAAAACCACTTTTCGTAGAAATGATATAGAATTCTTGAAAATCAATACTTTTCGATCGGCAAACTCTGTTCCTCTTCAGAAGATTCCCAATAACAATTGTTTATTTAACAACTTTTAATACCGCTCGCTTACATTGCGATGCATTTTTCGTTCAACCGTAGTTGTTAATCTTTTCTTGGTAGAAACAGGTAATGGATTCCTATTTTCCCACTGGGTTTTCTTCAGTGCTCTGCTTGCAAATACGCGCTGATCAGTTCAGAAATAAAATGTATTTGTGATTTGCTTTACTGCACTGAGATGACGTGAGTTGAGTTGAATTGAGGTGAGGTGAGTTGAGGTGTGGTGGGTTGAGGTGCGGTGAGTTAGGGCGAGTTGAGATGAGTTGATGTGAGGTGAGTTGAGGTGTGGTGAGTTAAGTTTAAGTGAAGTGAGGCGTTTTGAGTTTTTCGATCTGCAAAAAAAAATAAAACTCAAAAGTTAATTTTTATTTCTGAGAGAAAAAATAACGCTCAAGAAATGAGTTTTATTTTAGATCAAAATAATAAAACTCAAAGAATAATCATTAGTTTTGATGAAAGAAATAAAACTCAAAAAATGATGATTATTTCTGATCAAAAATATAAAACTAATAATATAATGATTATTTTTGATCAAAACGAAAACAACTCACAAAATAATTATTTCTTCAGAGCAAAAAAATAACGCTCGAAAAATGAATTTTATTTTTGATTAAAAAAATATAACTCGATATATGATTTTTTTTTGTGCGATTAATTTAAAATCGAAATGCAATTCTTAGTTATAATTTTTATAGATATCGCTCAAACATTTTGAAATCGTAAGAGATTCATTCAGAGCATGAAAAAACCTGCACATGTGTATACTCGAAATTGTTCTACGATATTTTGAACCTTTTGATTTTTTTCATTGAAAATATTGAAATAATCATTATTTTCGGTCCCTGATTTAAATCGACGAATAGTTTCATATCAAATTTTGTTAACTCCTTTTTAGGTGTTTTTGTATAAGATATTTACCTCTATTGGTGACAATAATTTTAAGTTATAATAAACAATTTTTTAGTAATAATTATTGTGTTTGAAAAAAAAATGTATAGAGCAGAAAAAATTATTTACATCTCCGCCGCCATCATGTTCATCGCAGTTAGTGATAGAACGATAAGAGTACCGAGTACAGAATATCGATATTTTTGATGAGTACTGATTAGCATCGAAAACTCGATACTTTTTCACAAGTACTGAGTAAATATCGCGAATGCCGAAAAGTTTTGACGAGTTAAAAACTTTTTTGGAGTAAATTTTTTTTAATTACCAAATAAATATTGTGCGAACGTTCGAATATTAACTTCAATATCCAAATTCACGAAATTCACGATTTGCAGGAACAGTTGTTTTCTCCATTAATAAACCTTATGGGAGGTGGTCACCTCGAACGACTTCCTGTAAAAACCTGGAAATCGTGAAGCATCTGGAACGCAACTAATTAATACATATTTCGTGCAAGTGAGCTACTGGTAATTGACACAGTCATGAAATTTAAACACAACCTAGAAGAAAACGTAGCAGTCATTTCAACATTGGCTTCGTGTAAAAATGTTTAAACAATTGAATGGTGGAAGAGGATGGTCTTCTGACTCGACAACTTGGCCACTCTCCAGCATAAGGCAGCTAACCCATGTATTCTGCCTTATTGTGAATTCGAAATCCAGCCCATTCTTGAACAAAATTTTTATGAAAGAGATCTTATCTTTCCAATATCTTTCCACATTTGCTTCTCGTCTTCTACATTTGCATTTCATTTTTAAAGTAAAGTTATTTATAAATACAAGTACGCGTCAAACAATTATAAAATAATAAAGCTTGAAATGAGCTTTTTGCTAATTTTTAATTTACGCATGTAAAACTAATCTTATTGGAAGTTTATTCCAACAACTCCTTTAGATAAGATTAAAACTATTAAGAGCAGTGACTATTCAATTTTCAAATAGAAAGAGGTGAAAAAAGCAAAGCAATCTGATTTTTGTTTCCTTTTTGCGTTTGATTTGGGAATACATACTTGGAAGTACGAGTATTATCGATACTTTTTTGCAAATATGAGTACTGGCATCGATACTTCTTTAGAGTATTCTATCACTAATCGCAGTACGGCTGCGGTAATACTGACTTTGTGCAACAAGCAAAGAGCGTAAATTTTCCTCATATACACAATAAGCCATCGTTCGGACTTTCCTCCGATAGGAGTAGATTTGTTCCGTTTTGTCGAAATAATTTGAAACTTAGTCCTCTACTCCGCTCAACTGAAAATATGCTCCGTTTTGTTGCATCAACAAATTTACTTTTCAAATATAAAGGCGGTGGAGTTTTTAATAGCAAATTAAAAGTTATATTTTACCTGTTTAACGACACGACTGCTACAATTGGTGAGCTACAGCCCCTTTGCAAATACACTTGAATTCGTGAATAGGCTCTCACCATCGTCCGATTTGAACCCGATCGAAAAAGATTGCTCTGTCTAAAGTTTTGTAATTGCGTCGTTGCCCACCGATGTAACAATTGTCACGGTAAAGCAAGAATCTAATTACTTTTTATTAATTTTAACCGAGGCATTTTAACTTTAATGGTAATTGCTCGCTGCATTAAGGCGTCTTTCTACGGGTCGAATTTCTAGTAGATTTTTGTCATTCAACCAAAATCGACCCCTGTAAATGACATCTCAGTCTACAGAAATCGACCCTTGTAAAGGCAGCTTTAGCCCCTTATTTAATCCCAGAATACAGTGATACGAGGAGAAATTAATTGTTTCTTATAAAGACGAAAACTTGATTTTTACCCCATTTGTGCAGTCCGAACCCAGCACAGAGCACTCGATGAAGGTCACCTAGTGATCAGTACTGCTGTGTTTAATGATATTTTTGGCATATAAAGCTGTATGTTCAAATATTTTAAGTAATCACGCAATGTCACTTGTAAATATTTCCAACTATGCGCAGTTAATTAATTTAATTAGCTAAATGTTTTTTTTATTCGTAAAACAATTTGCGAAACTTTACTTGGTTTCCCTAGCGGCTTTATTTTCATACAATTGTTTACTTTGTACAAATGCGCACACCCAGCTAATTAGTAGAATATTCTAGGAATTCCGTGATAGAGACTGTGTGAAAATATTGCGTTTGGATTATCTGGGAGCATATTATCCAGAGGAGAAACTCGGCCAAACACTGACATATGTATGTATAAGTCAACGAATAAAGTTTTCCGTACGTTTGGAATGAATAAATGAATGAACAAAATAAATACAATGTCACCATAGCATTACGTTTTTATTATAAAACTAGCAGGGTACCCGACGTAGTTCGGGGTGATCAAATAAAAATCTAAAAACGATAATGCAAACCTTCTCTTCCGCATAAAAAAGAATACATACTATTTAGAACTAAATTTTTCTTTTTATTTAATTCAAGGCTTCCTTATAAATAATATTTTTAGTTTTTTTGTGTGGTGCATAAACATAAAGATTAATCGGACTTCCAACTCGTGCGCATCCGACATACAATTGACCGTGGGTAAAGCAGGGCTCTTCCAACTGAAGTCCAGCTACCTTTAACGTTTGACCTTGCAATATGTTTATCGACATAGCGAAACTAAGCCTCAAAGGATACTGAAGCCTATTAAATTCAAACGGGAGATCTGTGGGAACTAATGGAATTCTTGGCAGAAAAACGTCTTCTCCTTTGCCACATCCAGTAATAATTGTTGCTTTATTATATTTGTCATCATTTTTGTTACTAATTATATTTGTCATCATTTTCTTTACTACACGTAGATCACGGATCCATGGTCTTGCCCCTAAATTTCATTTGGCAACATTCCGCCATCTTGGATTTAAGTTTTTTTGGGATTTGGAAGCTTATTTTGCATCTTTCGTAAAAAATGCTTAAATACATATATGTAGGGAATTTAATATCACACATTTGGGTTATAAAAGATTTTTTTAAAACAGCATTTTTTATTGAAAAAAAAAAATAGTAAAAACTGCTAAACAATTTTACATTGTCACGGTTTTCGTCATTTTTTGACAATTTCTGTTGAAAATACATTTATTTGAAATTCCAAGGTTGTAGATAATTTCATTCTTCACAACTTTTACGCCAATTTTTTTTTTGGACGACGCTTAGATCACGTCCGGGATCGTGCCAAACATAGCGATTATCCCAGTAAAATTAGATAAATGTGGTCGGTGTTCAATTTTTTGATGCAGTTTACTTCGATTTAACACGTAGATCATGGATCCACAGTCTCACCCCTAAATTTCATTTGGCAACATTCCGCCATCTTGAATTTAATTTTTTTTCTCTGGGTTTTTTTTTTGATTTGCAAGCTTATTTTGAATTTTTCATAAAAAAGAGGTAAATACAAATACGCAGAGAATTTAATTTCCCACATCCAATTCAAATTATTTCAAATTTTAATAAGCAAAAACAAAAGTGCATCTGCATTTTCACCTTATTAAATATATCCTAGCAAAGAAATATCAAGTTTTGTATGTATTTTTGTTAATTTGCTGGTGTATTTGAGCAAAATTTAGAAGATCGCCAAATGATAAAAAACTGCTATGTAGTTTTACCAGCTTTTCCCGAAAAGCGTTCCCGTACTTTTTGGTTTTTCTCTCTTTGTATGAGAGCAATTTTGCTTTTTGACAGTTTTACAGGTTTTATCGAGTAAAGTTGAGGAACGAAACTTTAGCATCCAAGCTATTTCAAATATTCGAATTCGATAAATATTTTCAATACTCAAAAACAGCCTACGGAGATTTAAAAATATTAGGTTCATTCCTTATCTTTTTGGACTAAAATCTGAAAAGTGTCAAAATGCCAGAGCGTAAGCAAAATGCACTTACTAAAAGAGAATAACAGGAAAGGTAAAGGAACGCAAAAAACCAAATTTTTAATCCAAATAATGGAAACAACAAAGCTAAAGTCAAATAAGTAGTCTGTTCCAATAGCAGTCCGGTTTACAGGATTTAGTCAGAACTTACAGGAAGTCATTCCTATTGACATAACACCTGTAAGTGGGAACTCATTTGAGAGACTAACTGAGCAACTGTTCCTAGTCAGAAGCTACAGGATTTAGTCCGGAGTTTTTTCCTTTAAGTTCATGAAAAGTGTCAAACGGTCAGCTGATTTACATGTGCAAACAAAAACAGAAAGCAGTGAAAGCAAAGAACCTAATATTTGTTAAAAAATGGAAGTAAACAACGAAATATTTGAATATGTATAGATTATGTTATAGATTTAGTGATATTTCAGCCAAATCAGTGTAGTACCAATGACATGTAAACAAACCTTCTGACGTTTTTACAGGAAATGTGCTTTTTGCGTTCTCGTGCACTTCGGCATCTGTTCTCCTTTTACTCTCAGTTGAGAGAGTAAAATTTCAGTTTGACAGTTCCACAGGTTTTAGTCCGAAGTTCAAAGGAACAGACTAAAGAATGGAAATGTATGTATGTACGAAACACATTCACACAAGCACAAGCACAATAAACACTTAGTATATCAATTATTTTTTGCTTCCTTCCAATTTCAATTCACTTTTTTTACTTTTTAGATTATTCTCACTTTTTGCGTATTCTTTAATTTCCGTTAATTTAAATTCAGTTGAGTTTGACACTTTTCAGGATTTTGACAAAAAAAATTCTTCTGACTAAATCTGACTACTTCGGACTGATGAGAGTCACTCTCACTGAGTGTTGCTCTCTCATTTTTGCTGTCATTTCCGAGTTAAGGAATGCTTTTTGCGCTAAATCTGACTACTTCGGACTTTTTCTGACTATTTCTGGGAGATAAGGAACGCTCCTATTAACGTAAATTATTAATACATCTATACTAATTATGTAAAGAGAAGTCCCTTTTTTTGTAACAGGTAATCTCGCGAACGGCTGGTCCGATTTTCATGAAATTTTGTATACAAATAGCTTTCGGTAACCATCATGTTTAGGCTAAAAAAATTTTACTTTTTTCGGGTAGGTGGACCAGGGACCGGTCTATTCGAAAAAATCTTATTATGATCCGATTTGTTTAAATTTAGAACGTAAGTAGCTTTTTAGCATATATGACCCATTTTTTCCGGGAAGTGGTCCAGGGACCGATCTATTCCAAAAAATCGCATTTATGGTCCGATTTGCTTAAGATTCGGTACGTAAGTAGTTTTTTAGCATATAATAGGACATATGGTCCATTTTTCCGAGAAGTGGACCAGGGACTGATCTATTCGAAAAAATCGTATTTACGGTCCGATTTGCTTAAAATTCGGTACGTAGGTAGCTTTTTAGTATATATTAGCATATATGATCCATTTTGTCCGAGAAGTGGACCAGGGACCGATCTGTTCGAAGTAATCGTATTTATGGTCCGATTTGCTTAAAATTCGGTGCGCAGGTAGCTTTTTAGCATGTATTAGCATATATGATCAAATTTTTTCCGAGAAGTAGACCTCATTTATGGTTCGATTTGCTTAAAATTCGGTACGTAAGTAGTTTTTTAGCATATATTAGGATATATGGTTCATTTTTCCGAGAAGTGGACCAGGGACTGATCTATTCGAAAAAATCGTATTTACGGTCCGATTTGCTTAAAATTCGGTACGTAGGTAGCTTTTTAGTATATATTAGCATATATGATCCATTTTATCCGAGAAGTGGACCAGGGACCGATCTGTTCGAAGTAATCGTATTTATGGTCCGATTTGCTTAAAATTCGGTACGTAGGTAGCTTTTTGCCTGGATAAGCTTATGGATTCCTGTTTTCCAATTTGCATGCAATTTCGAATATAAATAGCTTTAAGTAACGACCATATCAAGGGGCGAATTCGGCACTAGGCAAGATTTTTTTGCGCCAATCAGAAACAACGGATACTGTCAAAATATAATTATAATATATAATATATCTCAACTAATATATATTTAGAAAGCCGTTTGTTAGTTTTCGCAAGGCTCGAGAGCGGCTGAACCGATTTTTTTGAAACTGCCAAAAAAAAAATCTATATGTAAAGGGGGGTGGCACTTCCCATACAAACCGAATTTCTCATGCTACATATCTCTGAAAGTGTGCATGGTAGAGTTTTGGAAATTGGTATGGAGATATATGCAATCAATCGCATACCCTTGGAGTAAAATTTTAGCTATTGTAAAAAGGGGTGTGACATCTCCCATAAAAACCGAATTTTTCATACTGCTTATCTCTGGAAGTTTTTTGGTAGAGTTCTAGAGTTTTGTATGGAGATGTACGAAATAAATCGCATACTCTTTGAGAAAAATTGGAACTATTGGAAAAGGGGGCGTGGTATCTTCCATACAAACCGAATTTTTCATACTGCCTATCTTTGGAAGTGTTTTTGGTAGAGTTCTGGAACTTGGTATGGAGATATACGAAATCAATCGCATACTCATGAAGAAAGAGGGCAGCTGTTGGAAAGGGGGGCGTGGCACCTCCCATATAAATCGAATTTTTATATTGCATATCTCTGAAAGTATTCATGGTACAGTACTGGAACTTCGTATCGAGATATGTATATAGTTGAAATCAAGCCCATACTCATGGAGAAAATTTGGGCTATTTGAAAAGGGGTGTGAGGCCTACAAACGTACCGACCTTTAGCTATCTTTGAATGAATTTTTTTATTCTTCTGTAGGTGTGTTTGTGAGTGAAATGCTCCTAGATGGTTGTACGGATTTTAACGAAACTTTTTGTGTATTTGAGTGGGTCTCTGGATGGTTTAGTTTCACAATTTAATCCGACAGTTGGCGCTGTATTTGAGTTATTACTAAAAATCTTATTTATGATCCGATTTGGCTAATGTTTTAAATATGTATGCAATACTATTGCAAAAACGTGCTTCCAAGTGGTGCTGAAGTCGAGCTATTATTAAAAATAGCCAAGTGAGAAAAGGGGCCGTGAAGGTCAGTTTAAATCGACCTGTTGCACCATTGAGTATATCGAGCGCTCCTGCGTTGCAATTGGCCCAATGGATGTGATTTTGCAATATTATTATACGTTCAAACTTTTAAGGTATTTCGTCTAAAATAAGTCATTTTGAAATTGCCACCTACTATACTGTAAAGCTTCTAGGACATTCACTATAGAACCGGATCATTGTTGCCGGCAGGGAGTGAAGAGGAAAAAATTTATTTCGCTTTGCGAATAACCGTGCTATGAAATTCCGCACAACTGGAGAATTTTAAGAGCTTCTTCACGGATATAACACTTTCCTTAGGTTATTTAAAGCGGCAAATGACCACCAAACCATAACCTTAGCAGACAAATGTGCCAATGAAAATCGTAAACGTGAATTGTTGGTGAAAATGTTGGACCAAAAAGTTTCAATAAAATATATAAAAATTTTGAGCGGGACGAAGTTCGCCAGGTCTGCTAGTACATACATATTTACGTTCCCAAATAATAATGTCAACCTTAGCATCAATGCTATTTTAAAAACTCTAATTCGCTAAATAATTTAAATATTCAAAAACACACTACTGAGCTTTGAAAATATTAACGTAATCGTTATTAATACATACATACATACATACATTCGTAAATACGAGTTTAAATCTTAGCATCAATGTTATTTTAAAAATTCGAATTCGCTAAATAATTTGAATTTTCAAAAGCAGCCTACTGATATTTGAAAATATTAACGTAAACGTTATTAATACATTCGCAAATGTGAATGTATGTAAATCTTAGCATCAATGCTATTTTAAAAATTCAAATTCGCTCAATGCTCAAACAAACCTACTGAGATTTAAAACATAAATTAGTGAATTTGTGAAACAAAAATTCAATTTCCCACAGTTTGCATTTAAGTGACAAAAACATAAACAACGCGAATAAGCTGTTTCTCAAATTCTGGGCACGAAATTTAGTTTTTTGAGTTCCCGTACTTCTGGATTATGTTCCATTTTTGAGAGCAAACTTTTGGCTTATTCTCTAATTACCGGATCCGGTCCGAATTGTTAGGGAAAGAACCTAATGATGACTCTCTGCTCGATCAAATATGTGGTTGTATAAGTTGTCACTCTTCGCAAGGATCCATATACTAGAGTTGTAAAACTATCGATGGCACTATCGATAGTATCGATAGTTTCAATTTTTTTAGACTATCAATACTCATTGATAGTTTTTTCTTATACTATCAAAAATATCGATAGTTTAGTAGGACTATCGATCATCTCTCCCAAGTTTTTTGAAATTATACATACATATCTTAATCGTAAATCCTTTTTTGTTTGTATAACTTGTGTTTGTTTTTGAACTTTCTAAAAAGAGAAGTATTTTGGATAAGCAGATACTTAATTTTGAATGATTATAACTTTTATAAGATAATTGGGGTGTTCACAGTTCGTTCCAAATTGTGTCTGAAAATGTAGACGTCTACATTTTGAGACATCTTTAGCATCAAACTGTGAGCACCCCTTTCTAGCAGTCGTCGCAAAATCGTCTCAAAACTTTGCTGGTGTTGCCAGACATTTCTTCCTTGCGTGCATTTTTTATGTCGCCTTTCGATTTTGTTTCCGAAAAATTGAAATTATTTAACTAAATTACCAATTCGTAATATTTGTTATTTCTTTTCCTTGATTTGTTTCTTTTCATCAGAAATTGCGCTCAAATTAAATGCAAATACAGAAAACGTGCCCAATAAATAAAAAAAATGTGATTAGTATTGCCATAATGCAACCCTGCTGCGAGGTTGCAAAATGTAGACGCGTAAAAAACATACCTTTGAGTGTGACAAAATGTAGACGGCGTCGTTTTCCAATTTTGTATGGGAAACAACAACACCACAGATTTTACGGTTAGAAAACGTCTTAAAATGTAGACGTCTACATTTTGAGACACTATTTGGAACGAACTGTGAACACCCCAAATATTTATTTCACTATGATCCTGTAAAAACAAAGCAACCTAACTGATTTAGCACTATCGATAGCGCTATTGATAGTGCTATCGATAGTTTTGTTTTTTTCGAGACTATCGTGAATATTGATAGTTTTTCTGAAAACTATCAAAACTATCGATGGTGTGACTATCGATAGTTTGACACCTCTACCATATACCTACTGATAGTTCATTTGAGTTGCACAAAGCTAATGCAGACAACGTGATATCTCTAGTTTTAAATAACCTAAATGATAATCTATCTTTTTTGTCCGATCAGTTCAAATTTATTTTATTTTATGTTTGTAGGCTAGTCTGATCTTTTCAGTTCTGGTGCGTTTCGCTAAAACTTTTTTAGCATCCTCAGGGGTAGTGTTTGTTTTATCTGTTACAAATATACAAAAATACAAAAAAACACACACATTAAGTATTAACCGAAAAAACAAAAATGTATACATATATAACAACAAATTGAATTTAATGACAAACCAACTTACATTGTTTAGATATTCAAACATAGATATGTATATGTATAAATACTTAATCACTAAAAAAGAAAATATATCCATACCACTTGATGTGGTAGTTTTGTTTTATATTTGTAAGTGATCATCTTAGCTACAAAGACAGTGAATGTTTGAATCCGAAAGCTTTTGAAGATAAGGCTCATTTACTTTTAGTTGTAAAACTCGATTTCTACTTTTTTGCTTCAGTACCTTCTGATGACAGGTTATCTTTTAATTATGCATTATGTGATTTTGCTGGCTTTAATGAACTACTACTCTATATTAATTGGGATAATTTATTTGCAGATCTTGATACAATTAACAGCTTTACTACCTTGCTTGTCTTGGCGTTAACTCTGCTTTTCTGCAATGGTTTAACTCTTACATATGCAATAGACGTTGTATTCTTACATTTGATGGTATTTAATCTACCCCCTTTGTTGCCTCTTCCGGAGTACAATAAGGAAGTGTCTTGGAACCACTCGTATTTATACTATTTATTAATGATATCACAAGTCGAGTCCGATCGATTAGAAAATCTTTAAATCATCAACATAATGCAAAAAGTTAGCAAATGAAAACCAGCTTCGGAGTAGAGTCCGATTATGCCGAGGCTAGTATCGACCAAAAGAATCAGCATCGTCCGCTTTTGGCCGATTCTTGAATGTGGTAATGTTATTTGATTATTTTTTTCTTTTATTATTATAGAAGTCTATAAAAGCATTTTTTCTTTAAATAAATTTATATTCAGGATTTGATTTGCCGAAGCATTACAAACTGCTTTTCATGTGCTAAATTTTTGCATTATGCTGATGATTTAAAGATTTTCTCAGCGGTTAAGACCCTAGAATATACCATTAAGTTTCAAAGTGATATTGGCAGGCTTTTCTTGTGGTGCCAGAAATCACGTCTCTTGCTGAACCTGTCTAAGTGCTTTCAAATGACTTACACGAAAATATCCACCATTATACCTGGTACGTACAATATATCGACTTGTGTGTTAGTAATACTAAGGACATTGGCGGCGTTTTTTGTAATAAACTCTCTTTTCCCAATCCTTCTCTGTCTTGGTTTTCGTAACACGGAATGCCCATAAATTTTCTGATCCCTATACCATCAAGTTACTCTATGTATCGTTTGTTAGGTCTCACTTAGAATCTGCTGTTTTTATTTGGAGACCAAGTATCCAGCAAGCTATCAATAGAATAGAACGTAATCAAAAAAATTTTCTTAAGTTTGCACTTTGGTCTCTGAACTTTATGGATCCCATACCACCCTTTTCTGCTCGTCTCATGCTTATAAGTCTCAAGTCCTTAGAAATTCGTATGTCTATACTGTGCCTGTCCTTTACTCACAATATCATCTCTTCGGAACTTCTACCCTTTTTATGGGGATATGTTTAAAATTAAGTATGCTAGTAACGCCTCTATTACTGGCGCTTTACGTGAATTGATTTAATAGCTGATCTTGATTTTTCACTTTCAAGAATTGCTTTTTTGAATCTTCTGAATTCTGTATTATAGTTTTATAAAATACTAGCAGGGTACCCGACGTCGTTCGGGGTGATCAAATAGAAATCTAAAAGCGATAATGCAAACCTTCTCTTCCGCATAAAAAAGGATACATACTATTTAGAACAAAATTTTTCTTTTTATTTAATTTAAGGCTTCCTTATAAACAATACTTTTAGTTCTATTGTGCAGTGCATAAACATAAAGACTTCGGACTTCCCACTCGTGAGCATCCGACATACAATTGACCGTGGGTAAAGCAGGGCTCTTCCAACTGAAGTCCAGCCAAATTTAACGTTTGACCTTGCAATTTGTTTATCGACATAGCGAAACTAAGCCTCAAAGGAAACTGAAGCCTTTTAAATTCAAACGGGAGATCTATGAGAACTAATGGAACTCTTGGCAGAAAAACGTCTTCTCCTTGGCCACATCCAATAATAATTGTTGCTTTAATTATATTTGTCATCATTTTCTTTACTAATTATATTTGTCATCTTTTTCTTTACTACGTGTAGATCATGGATCCATGGTCTTGCCCCTAAATTTCATTTGGCAACAATCCGCTATCTTGGATTTATGGTTTTTTGGGTTTTTTGCGATTTGCAAGCTTATTTTGCATCTTTCGTAAAAAATGCTTAAATACATATATGTAGAGAATTTAATATCACACAAAAATTTGCAAAAACTGCTAAACAATTTTACATTGTCACGGTTTTCGTCATTTTTTGAAAATGCATGTATTTGAAATTCCAAAGTTGTAGATAATTTCATTCTTCACAACTTTTACACCTAATTTTTTTTGTACGACGCTTAGATCACGGCCGGGATCGTGCCAAACATAGCGATTATCCCAGTAAAATTAGATAAATGTAGTAGGTGTGCAATTTTTTGATGCAGTTTACTTCCATTTAACACGTAGATCATGGATCCACAGTCTCGCCCCTAAATTTCGTTTGGCAACATTCCGCCATGTTGGATTTTATTTTTTTTTCTGGGTTTATTGCGACTTGCAAGCTTATTTTATATTTTTCATAAAAAAATAGGTAAATACAAATATGCAGAGAATTTAATTTCCCTCATCCGTTGTATAGAAAGTAAAAAAAAAAAAACATTTTTTATTTTACGATGTACGGGATGCGCCTCAAAACTCAGAATGAAATTCTCTACAACTTTGGAATTTCAATATGCTATGTATTTTCAACAGAAACTGTCAAAAATGGCGAAAACCGTGACAATGTAAAATTTTTTAGCAGTTTTTGCTAAGTTTTTACAATAAAAAATGCTGTTTTTAAAAAAAACCTTCTATAACCCGAATGTGGGAAATTAAATTCTCTACACATTTGCATTTAACATTTTTTAACGAAAAATGCAAAATAAGCTTGCAAGTCGCAGAAATCCAAAAAAACTTAAGGGCGAGACTGTGGACCCATGATCTACGTGTTAAATCTAAGTAAACTGCATCAAAAATTGCTTTTAAAAATCTTTTTAAAGAAAAAGTGCAGTTTTACTGGGCTATATTAACGTAAATTATTAAGACCTACATACGTTCCCAAATATGAATGTAAACCTTAGCATCAATGCTATTTTAAAAATTCGAATTCGCTAAATAATTTGAATATTCAAAAACACACTACTGAGCTTTGAAAATATTAACGTAATCATTATTAGTACATACATACTTCCGCAAATAGAATGTAAATCTTAAGTTGCGTTCCCTAACTCGCAAGAAGTTGCAAGAATTTACAGGATTTTACCAGAAAGCGTTCCCGTACTCGGTTCTCTGGCAAAGTAGGGGAAAAATGGGAGAGTAAAATCGGTACTCTCTTTGTCAGAAGTTGCAAGATTTTAGCCGAAGACTAGTTGCGTTCCCCAACTTTTCTGGGCTAAAACCTGTAAAACTGTCAAAAAGCAAAAGAAGCCACAGAACCGAGTACGGCAACGCTTTCTGGTAAATTCCTATAATTCTTGCAACTTCTTGTGAGTTAGGGAACGCAAATAATTTTTTCTGGTAAAATCTGGTAAAGTGTCAAACCACCAGCTGTTCAAATTATTTCAAATTTTAATAAGCAAAACAAAAGTGCATCTGCATTTTCACCTTATTAAATATATCCTAGCGAAGAAATATCAAGTTTTGTAAGTATTTTTGTTAATTTGCTGGTGTAAAATTTAGAAGATCGCCAAATTATAAAAAACTTTTATGTAGTTTTACCAGCTTTTTTCCCGAAAAGCGTTCCCGTAATTTTTGGTTTTTCTCTCTTTCTATGAGAGCAATTTTGCTTTTTGATAGTTTTACAGGTTTTATCCAGAAAAGTTGACGAACGAAACTTTAGCATCAAAGCTATTGCAAATATTTGAATTCGCTAAATATTTTCAATACTCAAAAACAACCTTCGGAGATTTAAAAATATTAACGTAAATTATTAATACTGTTACGATTATCCTTGAACCCTCTTCCGGATTTCACAAATCCTCCGGTTCGTATCGCTGGATTGTTAAATAAAGGCTAACGATGACCAAATGGTAGTACAATTAACTTTATTGTACAACAAACAATTTTACAATACTTGCTAATACAGTAAAAACACTACAATACTTGTTAAAGAAATTACAATGCTTTACTGAACTTGTTAACACAATTAAACTTATAGCTTGCTTATTCGCAACTCACTTCTCTGCTCACTTTACTTGTAGCTTGCTGACTTGTAACTGACTCACCTCGCTGTGGCGGCGCCCTTATATACCTGCGCTCGTACTTATGGCAACTCTAGAACGTTCTGAAGTTTATCGCTCATTCTCTTTCGCTCGCTGTTCGCAGTGTTAATCCATCTTGACGTTTCTCTTTGTGGAACATTCTACGTTATTCCTCGAACATTCTGCCTATTTCTCGTTGTTCGCTTCGCGTTGCCGCAGTATTCGCCACACTGCCCTCCACCGCTCCAACCGCTGTGGACCACTTTCATCTTGGTCCTCGGTCTACCCATTGTCTGGATTTGATGCACTGCATCCTTCAGCCGTTTGTCAATCTTCAACGGATCTTTCCAGTCAAGTCTTTGCTTGGAGGTAAAGCTTTTCTTCTGCTGCGACATGTACAACCACAATGCGTTACTGGACATTGCTTCCGGCTTATCTCCGGGAGTGCACCATCTCACATGGTCGTGCTTCTGCCTGCCACTGGTGGTTACCAGACCATGTCTCTTCTCGTGGGCACCCTTTTCGGATCTATGCCGCATGATCTGTCTCTAACACCCTGACTCCCGCCTTCGTGCTGCACTGCCTTCAGCACATCTTGTTACATCCGGATCCTTACGCTGAAACTCCCGCCGTCGTTTCGTATCTCGCTCGTCCGCAGCTTCATCCACAATGTCTGCGACAATAAACTTCGTGTACGAGGCCAACCCGTCGATGATTACCTCGCATAGTACTTCCCCTAACACTTGGGTTCGCTCACCAGTTGCGGTCTGCAGCTTTGCTCCAGGTAGTGGCTTCACATAAAAAGTAGTCACATCAGGTCGAATAATGGAATGTGACGCTCCAGTATCCACTGTCAGCACTCGCTCCTGCCCATTCACACATCCACCAATAGTGAGGTTGCTCGCATTCCGGCCAATTTGTGAGACGGAGATTATGGGCCCTTCAACTTCTGGAGCCAGCACTCGGCCCTTCCTGCTGGCACGTTTTAGTTTAACGACTGATTTGAGTTGGATTCGTCTCCCTCAGCCCTGCGTTTGCGTCCTGCTGAATTGTTGAGCGCACTGGAACTTGCGCTGCAATCGCGGGCGAAATGGCCTGGCTTTCCATATTTAAAACGTTTGCCAGAGCCATGCTTTTTCTCGCCCAGCAGTTGGATAATCTTCTTCAGAATTTCATTTGCCTCGTCCGGTGTTTCCACTTCCACGCGATGTGCTTTGTAGGCTGGTCTACTTAGGAGTGCTGCCGTTTCACGTGTCTGAGCATACGAGACAGTTTCAGCAAATGTTGCCTTTGGATTCGCGTACGTCTCTCGCTTGGTATACATGTCCCGCATTCCGCTGATGATCCTCTGGATTTTTACCCTTTCAAGGTGCTCACCAGATGCGTCTCCAATTGCCAAATGAGCCTACCTTTCAATCTCAGAGGCGAATTCCTGTAAAGTCTCGTTGGATTTCTGGCAGCGATTCTCCAGCTCCATCTGGTAAATCTGTCTCCTGTGCTCGCTACCATAACGTCTTTCCACTGCACCCATTAACGCATCGTAATTGTTCCTTTCACAGTCGGGAATAGTCTGCAAGATTTCCGCTGCAGGTCCTTTCAATGCGACGAATAACGCAGCGGATTTATCCTCCATGCTCCAACGATTTGCTGTAGCCGTCTTTTCGAACTGGAGCTTAAAGACATGGAAAGGAATCGTGCCGTCAAAGGATGGAGTCTTTACCCTGGGAGCACTTGTCGAAGTAGCTGGACGATTCATCTGCAAATCTCGGAGGCGACCTTCCAACTCTTCTACCTTTGCTTCGACTTTCTCCTGAATTAGCTCTTCGATTTTATCTTGTCGTTCCTCGATTTTATCCTGTCTCTCTCTGAGCTCCGCGTTCTCTTTAAATAAATTCTCTTGTAGATGAGTAATCTTTTCATCTAGTTGCGATGACATGTACGTTTTCTGTGCTTCCAGCTGCGATGACATGCGTGTTTCCTGCACTTGCAGCTGGGATGGAATCTGTGATGACATCTGTGACATGGCAGCCAATAACGTGTTCACGTCCATAGCTGGTGATGACGACGGAGCCTTTTGCTGTTCTTCAACCTTCCCGGAAGTCTGCTGCATATCCTTCGACGAACAAGCGGCCTCATCCTCCTGTTCATCCTTTGCGGATGCATCGTCAAGTTTACCGTGGAAGTCGTATTTGTCCACGTCGATGCCTTCTGCTTCCATAGCCTCTCGCAGCCGTGCTAGTAACTCCACTTTTCTTCCGGAGGTTGCTAAATTTCGCTTCTCCAACTCCTGTTTGAGTTCCTCAATCTTTAAGTCCTGAATTTTTGCCATTTTCAAAAGTTTATCCTTCGGGATTTATTTAACAATCCCACTTCTGACACCAATTGTTACGATTATCCTTGAACCCTCGTCCGGATTTCCCAAATCCTCCGGTTCGTATCGCTGGATTGTTAAATAAAGGCTAACGATGACCAAATGGTAGTACAATTAACTTAATAGTACAACAAACAATTTTACAATACTTGCTAATACAGTAAAAACACTACAATACTTGTTAAAGCAATTACAATGCTTTACTGAACTTGTTAACACAATTAAACTTATAGCTTGCTTATTCGCAACTCACTTCTCTGCTCACTTTACTTGTAGCTTGCTGACTTGTAACTGACTCACCTCGCTGTGGCGGCGCCCTTATATACCTGCGCTCGTACTTATGGCAACTCTAGAACGTTCTGAAGTTTATCGCTCATTCTCTTTCGCTCGCTGTTCGCAGTGTTCATCCAACTTGACGTTTCTCTTTGTGGAACATTCTACGTCATTCCTCGAACATTCTGCCCATTTCTCGTTGTTCGCTTCGCGTTGCCGCAGTATTCGCCACAATACATACATACATATTTACGTTTCCAAATACGAATGTCAATCTTAGCATCAATGCTATTTTAAAAATTCTATTACGCTAAATAATTTGAATTTTCAAAAACACACTACTGAGCTTTGAAAATATTAACGTTAACGTTATTAATACATACATACATACATTCGTAAATAAGAATTTAAAATTTAACATGGATATTATATTAAAAATTCAAATTCCCTAAATAATTTGTATATTCAAAAGCAGTCTACTGAGATTTGAAAATATTAACGCAAACGTTATTAATACATACATACATTCGCAAATATGAATGTATGCAAATCTTAGCATCAATGCTATTTTAAAAATTCAAATTCGCTCAATGCTTTCAATAATCAAAAAAAGCCTACTGAGATTTGAAAATATTATAGTCAGCGTTATTAACACATACATGCGCAAATATGAATCAAAATCTTAGCACGCCTATGGAATGTGCCACGCCCTGGTTTATAAACTCATTTATATATGGGTGTTTCCATGAAAATGTCAACCAGGACTGAAAAAATAAAAAACAACTGAAAAGGGTTTTTAAGACGAATTAATAAGAGTAAAATACTCGAATTTTTATATTAAAGAAGTATTTCAGCTTATTGCAATTTTAAAACACAAAAATTGAAGAGTAAAACTGGGTGTCTCTTCGACTCAGTTTTCTCTAATGAAATGAACTATTTTCTAAATTAATTAATTAACTAAATTAAGAGATTTGAACATTAAAAATACATCTTAAAATCAAATTTGCAATAACAACTAACTATAAAAATGAGAAAAAGGAGAAGTTAGAGCTCGGTTAACGGTAATTTTTTGATTTGCTTATGATAGTATTCTAATGTCGCGTACGTTATGCAAAAACATTGTTTGTCTATGTCATTTGTATATTGGCAGTCGCAGGTAATGCAGATTACAATTCTTAAGCGAGAATTCTTCTAGTTAAAGATATACAGTAAAATTTTCTTTCCAACCGAAGTAAAACAAATTTTATTACCCTTTAAAGTTTGTCGCATACGTTATTGTAAGTACGAAAATTTCAATCAAATACATCAAAACCAATGTCAATTGCAAATTTTCCATTTAAATTATTTAGAATAGTTGTAAAACAATGAAACGGTGGCGGGAAGAGTTCTCAATAAATACATTTTATTACATACGAGAAAAATTGTCGCGTACGTTATGTCGCGTACGTTATTGTTTTTTTTTAATATAAAACTAGCCAGAGATGATTTCTCTTAAAATATGAAAGGATTGTAAAGGTACATTATTTAGCTTAATTTAGGAATATTTAAAGAAAAGAAAAACTCCCATGATTCGCAAACTTTCGCATATATGCGTGTTTCCATGAAAATGTAAACCGAAAATGCAAGCAAATGAATTCAAACGGCTTTATAACTTTAAATTTCGTATTCAGATGGCGGAAAAAAGTTTTGAAAACACGAAACGGTGGAGAGAAGAACTGAAAAAATTTAATTTAGTGTGTGTTACTAGTAAAAATATTGTATGGGGTAAAAATCTGTCGCGTACGTTATGTCGCGTACGTTATTATATTTTTTTTTTTAATAAAAACTAACCAGAGATAATTTCTATCAAAAAATGGAAGGATTGTGAAGGTACATTATTTAGCTTAGTTTAGGAATTTTTAAAGAAAAGAAAAACTCTCATGATTCGCAGACTTTCGCATATATGTATATGTGCCTTAAAACCACTTCTTTTTTTGTCGCGTACGTTATCACCTGGTTTTGAACGGATATTTTCCACACCAAAGTTTCGAGGCTGCTTATTTTTTTCTAAAACATAGTACCCTTTGGTTGCAACATAACCGTAATCTTTTTTTCAGTAACTTCTATTTTTGATAGATTTACGTTACTCTATAAGCGTACGAATGTCGCGTACGGCTATATGCCATACTATAAGCGCCTACCATTGATATGTCTGCATACCAAATTTCAAATTCGTGTGACTTATGGTTCCGAAGTTATAGTTGATAAAAAATTCAACGCCTATGGGATGTGCCACGCTCCCTTTTACAAACTCGTTTATATATTCCCTCCTATAAGCACCTACCATTAAAATGTCTGCATACAAAATTTCAAGTTCTTATGACTTATGGTTCCGAAGTTTTAGCTGATAAAAAATTCAACGCCTATGGGATGTGCCACGCCCCCTTTTACAAACTCATTTATATATACCCTCCTATAGGCACCTAGCATTGATATGTCTGCTTATCAAATTTTAAGTTCGTGGGACTTATGGTTCCGAAGATATAGCTGATAAAAATTTCCACGCCTATGGGATGTGCCACGCCCCCCCTTTTACAAACTCCTTTATATATATCCTCCTATAAGCACCTACCATTAAAATGTTTGCATACCAAATTTCGAGTTCGTATGACTAATGGTTCCGAAGTTATGGCTGATTAGAAATTTCAGACCTATGGGAGGCGCCACGCCCCTTGTAGGATCCCAATTTTTTTCACCCTATTATAAGCCCAGGAGTCATGGCAATACTCTGTCACAATTTTGTTCGATTCTGTCCGTCCGTTTAGGCTGCAACGTGGCACATACATACATACATACTTCCACAAATATGTAGTAGATTCCACAAATATATAGTAAATTACCTTGAAAAGGGCACCAAAGAACGAAACAAGCGCTAAACTAAAAAATGTTCACGTTTTTATTCCCTAAATGGACTTAGTTTATTGCGAAAGGCAGAAAGTTGGCAACAGTTATAGCCATAGTTGCCAACTTGGTGCTTTAAGCACTAGATTTAGTGCTTTTTGAAAATTAAAGCGCCAAAAAAAATGGTTTAGTGCCTAGTGCCCATTTTAGTGCTTTTTTCTGAACTAAAATTTCTGAATTTACAAGAATCTACAAATTTAAATGCACTGAAATGCAAACCATGATGAATAAAAAGATGAAGTTGCAAACCCACGTTCTTGCGTTCTTGTTAAATTGTATTCGCATTGAAAATGCTAGCACGCAGATAGGTTAAGTATTAATTTTTTTATTTTCTTGATTATTGATTAGTTCGAAAAATTTTAACTTTTTTCCCCACCTGACTTCATCGGTTTTTGTAGATTTTTCGGTGCTGAATCCAAATCTGGCTGCAGAATTTCTCTACCACGTCAGAATTTTGAAATATCTTAACCTCTAAGTTTAAAAACACGGTTTATTATAAAACAAAAATTGTACAACGCTCAACAAAAATATTAAAAATAAAATGTTAACAAGCCACAATAACATTGACAAAAAATTGTTTCGCTCATTTCTACTTAGGGTATCATTAAGTATTATTCTTCCCCTTCAAAATTCAATTTCGTTTTTGCGATTCGATTGTTCTTTCTCCAGATGTACCAGTTTTAATGTGCAGTACTTCGGTATTACTTCGTAAGCATGAATGTGTATTTATTTATACAAGTAAATATTGTTTATTTTTTACTTTTGTTTACCATAAACTGGTATGAAAAAAAGTATCCTCTGATAAAAAAAAAATTAAGTGCTTTTAGTGCGGTAAAACGCTCTTTTTTCGAAGGTTTGGTGCTTTTTGAAACTCAAAAGTTGGCAACACTAGTTATAGCGATGTCAAATTTACTCATATACAAGCACGGATAGAGAGTGAACGCCTGCTTACAGAGCAGAGGTGGAGAGTGAGAATGTGTTAGTGTGTCCAATTTATTTTCATGCTGTCGCGTTCTCATCGTTACGCTCTCGCTTATATACGTACACGCGATGCTTACGCTCTTTTAGCGCCTGCTAAGTCTCTGCCCATGCCTGTTAAATAGCGTAAGCATTACATGCGAAGGCGTAACAAAGTGAACGCAACCCTGTAGGAAAACCACGGACGAGTGAATCAAATTTCTAGTTTCGTACTAGATCTTTATCGCCAAAAAGGAACTAGGCCGATAGGAGCTAGATCCCCACCAGTCCAAAATCGGCGAAAAGTGGTACTTTTAAAAAACTATTTTTTTCAGTTTTTTTTTACTAGAAATCTATATCTATAGTGATGAATTTAGAACTGGTTCGGAACTATAGAAAAATAGATGCATAACGATCTAGATCTGATTTGTCGAATTTAGAACTAGTTCGGAACTATCGAAAAAGGGATGCAGCAGGGGGCTTGTTTATTTTACATAGATATGTGTTCGGCGGCTTCTTCGTTCAAATACGCTTCTATTCTGCATTTCGCAGATGCTTTTTCATATCTTGGTAATACAAAGCCAAAGTTTGTGTTAACATTTCAACATCTTGGGACCGTCTGGAATCTAACAGCGAGCACCTCTGCAAACTCAGCTACAGCTAAAGGTATGTAAACGTACATTTCTTACAATCATTCAAACAAATTTAATTTCAAATTGAAAACACATTTCTTTCAAAATAACTTAAAATCGCACACACAGAAGAACCAAAAAGATTTAAAAATCATGATGTTTTTTCTTTCGTCTGTCGATTTTAGAACTGGTTCTGAACTATAGAATTAAGGACTAGTTCGGAACTATCGAAAAAGGGATGCAGCGGGGGGCAATTGACAATTCCTAGGACATCGGCATGTTAAATTAGCCAGTTGTTTGCATGCAAAAGAGATTTATCGCGAACCAGTACTGGGTCTAAATGTACTAGAAGCGCACCAGTTCAGAACTAGAGATTTTCCCCACAGGGAAAATCATTCGAACGTAATTGCCACACTAACACAATCACACTTTCAACTCGCGTTTACTTGTGGTAGTGATCACATCTGCTCATATACACTCCTCGTCATTTGAATTGTACACCCTTTCAATCCCTAGTATTTACAGTTTTCCTTTTGTTTATTTAATATATAATACAAGTTAAAACTTAAAGAAAAAATTCGGATATGCAGTTTTGTAGCCCATTCAATTCTAGTGCAATAAAGTACAAGTTTCAAGTGACTTTGAAATAGCCTGAGATTTGTTTTTTTTTTATTTTTTATTGACGGTGCTGCGCATTTTATTCCATATGTAAATTGTGTCGAGCATATTTTGTATAAGAGAAAATGCGCAGCACCATCACCAAAAAAATTTTCAAAAATCACCGCGATTTTACAAACACTTGAAACTTGCACTTTACTGTACCGCTTTGTTGACATTTTTTAACTCTGTATAAAGTTTTAAATCGGATGTAATGAATATTAAATAAACAAAATAAAATTGTTAATACTAAGGATTAAAAAGTTGAGCTATTCAAATGACGAGGAGTGTATGTGGCGTACGTTTTGGAGAGTGGGCATTTTTACTCCAGAATACGTGTGCAGTGGCTCCCATTGGTATACGTCTATTAGTAAGATTCGTTGCCCCCTTCATGTTTGCCCATGATTTTCCCCTGATCTGGCCCGCGAAATGGGCTCGCTTACCCGTACGAGCAAAAAAGCCCCTACGGGCAAAAGTTACACTCCGTAGTGACGTGTCTCCAAGTCATTCCCTGAGTAAGATCTTGGATGCTATTAACTCGGTTGGCCACAAATGTATTGTAGCTTGCTGCAATGCTGTTTATCCATGAAAGCGCAATTGTCGAGTCTGACCAGCAAACGAATTTTCCCGTAAATGGGCCCAGCCTTTGTATTGATCAGCCAACAATTTAGCCGCACAAAGTTCCAACTTCGGAATCGATAAAGATTTTAGTGGTGGTACTTGGGATCTAGACCAGAGCAGGTTTACATACAAGACCTCATGCAATTTTTCTCGAACGTAAACGCACGCTCCGTAAGCTGCCATACTAGCGTTACAAAATCATTTGAACTTCGCCCGCACCTAATTCTACAAAACGGGGAAAGTAAATTTTATCCACAAAATTCAACTCGTCGCACAATTTTGTCCATGCAAATTGTAAAGAAGACAGAAGGCTTTCATCCCATGGTAAATTTTCTTTCCATAAGCTTTGCAAAAAAACGTTCGGTTTTAACACGACCGGACCAATTAGACCAAGAGGAGCATAGAAACTAGCGGTTACTGACAGCACGCTTCGTTTTGTTGCACGTTTGGGTGGAGGGGGTAAGCTTAATTCGAATTGAAGTTCATCCACTTTAGGGTCCCGAGCTATACTTAGAGCCTTTGTGATGCCATTGCCGTCGCTGAACTTTAAATATTGTTGCCGATTACATAACTCAATTCCTTGAAGGATCTTTTCGTTGTTGAACACTACTTTCTAAGCATGAAATTTCCCTTTTCCAGTAGTTTTTGTGATTGCGCCATTATTTACAATGCTACATTTTCTGACTTTCTCCCCGAGATAAGGTGATCCACGTAGAAATCTCTCAAAACTATCTCGGCTCCTAGAGGATAATTGCATGCCTCATTAAATGCCAGCTGATGCATACCCCGAACGGGTCCGTAGGTCACGGTGTCTAATCTATAAATTCGATAATCCTCCTCTGGCTGCTCACGCCAGAGTATGCACTTTAAAAAACTGTCGTTTTCGTCCACCTTTACGCACCTGTACATTTTCCAAATATCCTCTGTTATATCGATTTTGTGAGACCGAAACCTCAAAAGAGTGTTATCAAGTTTTGGTTGTATGGTAGGACCAGAAAGTAAAACATCATTTAATGAAATGCCTGTGGAAGTCGGAACCACACGAAGTTTAGTTGTGCATAGATTTGCAAAGTTGCAAGCGATTGGCCACATCTGAAGCCACAGTGATGTTGATGCGGAATCATGCAAGGCTCTACATGGAACGAAATTCCCATGGCGATTTTTTAGCATAACGACAGCTGTAGCCAACATAGCATGCTCCTTAGACGCGAATGCAATAGGCTGCTTGGAGTCCGCAATAAGAGCCGTCTTTGTCTCCGGAGATGCGATTGTATCCTCGAGAACAGGATTAGTGATTGGCGATAAGTGAAGCAAGGTATTATGCTTGCCTGAAAAACTTTTGCAATTGCTTGATTTGCAATTTTTCACGATATGGCCTTTTCGCAAACAGTTAATACAAAGCTGCAACCTTTTGGCTTTCTTGAAGTGCAGTGAAGGAAATGAAATTCTCTATAGCATTCATCGGCGTAGCAATTTAGGGGGGGGGAGGGGCTCGACCCTATTAAGCTGGCATTTCAGGGTACTATTTTATATATATATAAGGAAAATTTGAAAGTTAGGGGGGAGGCTCGAGCACCCCCCTGCCCCTACCTGGCTACGCCCATGATAGCATTGCAAAATGCGCACCCTTTGGCAGGGCTGCCGGTGACAAATGATTGTTTACAAATGGAATTCCTTTTATGATTCACCTGTTTTCCTGAACTGGATGTAGTGTTTTTAACCCTCTCCATTATACGTACTCTTGGATTGTGTTTCAACATCTGATTTGGTGGTGACAATCTGGATGAGAATTCCGTTCAATATTTCGTCGTTAGTCGCAATTGTTTGTAGTGCTCGAAGATGGCTGCTAATTTTATCGCTGAGCTCTCGTAAGCCATTTGCGGACCTTTCCGCAACTCCCTTCAAATTAAAAATCTCTTTACTATGTACATTAAATTGAGCTCTTCTAACATCGAAACGTCATTTTAGGAATGTTACCGCCATTTCATAATTTTCCGCGTTGATTTACAAAGACCGAATAGCATCTAAAGCGATTCCACGACTGCACTGAACATTGCCCAGAAGTGTCAGAATCAGAAAGATCACTCCACTGAATCGGGGTAACAGCAACGGTGGCAAACGAGATCTTGGGACCACCGTGATGGAGTGTACTTCGGAATGTTCTTCCATCGTCTACTGCCGACGAGTAGATGATTGTGCGAACGTGGAAGAACGTTATCCAAGGGCTTTCGTAAGTGCAGCTTTGACGAATATAAATGAGTCGAGGAATTCCGTACGGGTTTCGCTTTCAATTTCAGCGTTGTCTTCCTTCTCTAGCTGTGACTGTACCTCTTCAAATTGTACCTGCATTCTTTCCAACTGCTCCAGTTTTACAATTATGCTGGATTCATCCGCGCCAAGTAAGCTGTGTTCCTCGATTTTAGCTCTAAAGTTGTTAACTTGTTTTTGGACTACAAACTTTTTTCGCTTAAGAAATATGTTAGTTGGATTCTCCGTTTGTTCTCGAATAGCCTCACGTCTTTTATTTGCTCGAGTCATTATGCTTGTGTTAAACTGAACAACGACAAAAGTTAGCCAGAAAAAAACGGTAACCGATCAGGTGATCCAACTGGTGCTGTTAATAACGGAGCTAATCCAACAACTAATGTTTCAGAGATACGCGTAGGTATCACGTCAGGGTCACCAATGTTCGGGGGAGACAAGAGTTTTTTGTCTACCTCTTGCCTTTATACACAAAGAACTACGATGCAAAAAAAAAAAACAATGTGCCTCTCAAAACTGGTTGATAACAAGAAAACGAATACCTTTTATTGCATTAACATGTGCGCTATTTATACAAGCTTAGTGTAATAGAATGTAAAGAGCGAATTCCAATAGATAACAATGAGCGCAAGTTAGCATAGCATATATCGTATAATTACAAATGATCATTACGCTCGTCGCTTTAAGCTGGGGACAGGCGTAGTGAAGTATGGCATCCAAATCTCGTAGCTATGATCTGGACAAAGGGGTTTAATCGCCTTTACATCGATACCAATTTTTTTTTAAAGCGATTAGTATTTTTTTGTCTAAAATACCTTTTTATAAAAAAAAGGTATTTTAAAAAATAAGTATTTTTTCCTTTAAATGTTTTTTGTTTTTTTTTAATTGCGGTTACAACGATGACAACCCTTTGAAAATCAGTTAGTAATTTTTTTGTTTATTTTTTTTTTTTATAAAAAAAAGCTGTTTTTTCCATAAAGTAATTTTTTTTTAAATATTTTTCTTTATAAAAAAAGTTTTTTTTAATTTAAATATGTTTTTTCTAAAATTTTTATATACGAAAGTATGCAAATCGGAAGAATGGAAGTTTCACCTTTACAACGATATAAATTTTTTTTTAAATCAGTTCAAAATTGTTTGCAATATATGGAATTTAATTTTTCGAAGACCTGAACTTTGACCCCTTATAGCACCTGTAATATAAGTTTGCACATCTATATTTTTAGGTTTTTAGTTATTTACATGCAATAATTAAATTTAATTTTTTACCAAAGGTCCTATTTCGAACTTCGAAAGCCCATGTCTCGTTTATATATATGTATATATATACATATATATATATCATGATCCAGTGATCGGATCTAAACCAGTTTAGTATGGGACCACCTCTGAGACATTACCTTTTCGATGCAAAAATATCGAAATCGGTTGAAGTGGTCCAAAGTTATGCGGTAACATAAATTTAAAAAAATATATTCCGACGAACTGAAATGAAAGTGGTTTTAAAAATCTTTCTTTCTTAACTTAACTCTATGAGGGTTGCCACCTGTTTAAAAATCAAATTAAATTTGAATTAAGGAAATTAAATATGAAAAAAATATCCAACATATGGGTGCCAAACGTAAGGGGACTCAGAAAGTAGCAGTTTGCAAATATTTTCATTTTAGTTATGTTATCCAAAAGTTATATGAAATGCCAGTATGTATGCCAAAAGAAAGAGTGTTAAGAATACATTAAGAATATTGTGTGTAAGAATTTATTTCAAGTTATTGTTAAAAGATGGGTATCAATCGAATGGGTTTGAAAATTTTTTATTTCTTAATTATATTTAGCGGGGTTGCCACATGTTTAAACAATAAAATTCAACTTAATTCATCAGTTAATTAAAATATGTATCGCAATGTTAGAGGAAGAATACTTAAGAATATCTTAGCGCGAAAGTACTTTTGAAGAGGGGTTCCACCTGTTTAAAAAGTCGAATTTAATTACCATTTACGCAAGTTATTTGAAATATGAAGCGAAAGGGTGTTAAAAAAACTTCAGTTTGAACATTTAGAATGTTTGAATTGCCACGTGATATAAAGTGACATTCAAATTATTTAAGAAGTTGGATGAATTATTAAAAGATGGGTATCATCGAAATTATTTTAGCCTATCGATACTATCGATAGTGATCCGATGTTTTGCAGCTCTAGGCAGAATGCATGGATAAACAAAATCCAAAGAAGCGAATAAAGTGATTGAAAGTAAACAAACCTTGAATGTCTTCCAGATTGTCTAAAAAGATTAAAAATTAACTTCGATTAGATTTGTAATTAAAGTTTTTGTAAATCAGATTTTATACATACGTACGTAGGCACACAAATTCGCTCTCAATCAAACAAAGCAAAACATGATTTTTATGCAATGGAAATTTCTGGAAAGTAATGGTAGAAAACTAAGTTTTTCGGTATTCATTCTATTTCTCAGCTGACTACGATGAAGCATTCTACCTTGCGCTTCCCTAAAGAAGCGAAATAAATAAAATATTATAGGACATTCTACTATACATTGCCAGAAATGCCTAAAACAAGCGAAAAAATTAGAAGACATTATAAGGCAGTGCATTCTAGAACACATTACCGCTTGAACCGATTATCGATTTGTTTTGTTAAATTATCTAATAATGTGTATCTATTTATTCATGCTAAACTTGTCACACCCGGGACATTTTGCCCCTTATTCTAATTACCTTATACGAGCAATTTTTGTGTATATGTATATGTATCCATAACGGCTCTAACGTAGCAAAATGAAAAATCCTTTAAAAAAGTCTTTCGAAGTTGTATTTCTTCCAGTTGTCAAAAACTTTTTATTTGTCACGGGGAAAATACCGTAACAATTATTTGTATCGTGCGAATATCTATAGAAATTATCAGGGTTTGAAAAACTGTTAGCACAGCGACAAAAGCCAAGCATTTGCTTTTTTATAAATTGTGGTTGCTTTGCTAGCCGGCAATTACAAGTACCTGATGAAGATCTTGCAGAAGCAATGAGCTTAGCCGACGACGCTTTAAAGGAATTTGAAGAAATGCGACAAGATGCAGAAAAAACTTTCATTTGCTTTGTTTTTTTTGGTGCATACTTCACCTAGGTACAGAAATCAAAGTACCGCGATACAGCAGTCGCCAAAAGAATCGCTTTAATGTGAAAACCGGAGACGCCGAGGCATACTATCGCATTGCTTTTTACATTCCCCTCCCTGATACATATATTGCTTATTTGAAAAGCCGGTTCTAAACCATAAATCAGTTTTAAATAATTTTAGTGTTTTGTTTCCAAAGTATGATTTTAACGAAAAAAAACGGAAGAATTGTTTGCTTTCTATCAGGGCCGTAGCCAGGCAGGCAATTTTTTTTTAATTTCACTTTTATTTCAACGTATTTTGATTAAAAGAAAAATACTGATAAAAATTAAATATATAACACAAACAACAAAAAATATAATCGATGATCGCATGAGGCTATTGCCTGAAAATTTTAAAATGCGCTTAAAATGTACGGTAGTCGAACAAATTATAGCCGCACCAAATTTTCACTAGTTTTAAAATATTATTTAAAACATCCGTATAAATACAAGTGTAAAGGCAACGTCCCACGATTGGGTATTTTCCAAAATTTGGTGCAAATCGTATCCCAATTGTGTGAACAAAACCCAAAATATTTTTTGTTATTCCAATCACGAAGATTAATTTGTTGAAATTTTTCAATAGAACATCGCTGTACCAATCTTTTGACTACAAAAATCAAAATTTCTCAATTTTTTTACCAATAGCCCAATATAAAAATCTGTACAAATGTACCCATCGAGTGACACTGCCTTAAAAATTTACGCAATTTAAAAAAATAATTCAAAAAATTTTCGTTAAAATTTCGATTTTTTTAATTAAATTCTGAGTATGCAGTTTTGTAGCGCACTGAGTTCTAGTAGAATAAAGTATGAGTTAAAAATGTTCGAAATTTACACGAAAAATTGTTAATTTTTTTTAATATTGCACAAATTTTTAAACTTGGATTTACACGGGTTTTGTTAAAGAATGAACTATATTTTTTGTAAAAAAAAAGTAACAAAAGTTCAATGACAACAAAAATAATACGGTAAAACTTGGAAAAAAGTGATTCGGCTATAATTTTTTGACCACTGCACTTTTTCTGTGCGAAATTAATAGCAGCTAAAAAATTGCAATATTTTAATGTAAAATGATGTCAAGCGTTAAAAAAATGTAAAGTCAGTAAATAAAATGTGAAAATATGACTTAGCATTCATAAGACAGACTTTTCCACGCAACGTTTTTTATGTTCAAATGATGATTATATGTATGTGTTTAAGTAGTACTCGAAAACATTGTCCAATTAGCCCCCCCTTGAAATGAGCTACATAATAGAATATGTATTTCATATGTACATAAATGATTTCATCTAGCCATTAATTATGGCATTATTGAAATTCGTAAATTAAAAAAAAATACTAAATGTCTCGCAGATATGCCTTGAGAAGAGATCCATAAGGCAGTTCATAAAACACTTCATTTTCACTTAAGGTTTCAGTATTCCCCAACTCTCCACCGATATTATTTACACAGTACAGCGAAATTTCTTTACTACTTCAGGAAAGGAATCCGAATCCCTATGAAACCAAATAATAAGGAGCACTTACCACGTAGAAATTACTGCAATTGTATTGGTATCTAATGGCAATGGTATCTAATTATCTATATAACTACATAAAATTATAGCCGTTTTCGTTGTTCTGCGAGATGAACAAAATAAATTAAAGCTTGTAAAATTAGGTTTAGTGTAAAGGAAGTGCAGGTAAACGTAATACTTTCATACAATACATAATTGCATAATTTTTAAGGCACACATTTACCAAAAACCACTGATAACCTCCTGAAAAGAATCCGAACGTTTTTGAAACTAATTTGTGAAAAGAATGTTCAAAACTCTACTCACCTTGGGCAAAAAATTCGAAATAGCAATGCGTACATTCTCTCAAAGATTTGCCTTTTTGTGAAAGCTTTTCATCAGTAGTCTTTGCGAATCGGTGCGAGTGTCTTTGTAACTTAACCATGGTTACGGTACAGGAGATGAAATATAATCCAAATGGGGGCTGCTATTTTTTTTGCTCCATTTTCACTATTTATCACCATTAAAATGGGGAATTTAGCTGCTTTTGTTGAATAGTGCCACTTGCGGATACTAAAATTTAGTCTAATCTATTTTTTAGCGAAAAGCGGATAAAATGTAAGCTTTCGCATTTCAGCATATTTTAGATATAACGAAAGTTAGAATCCGACTGCTAGTCGACACATACTACGTTTATACGCACAGAATAATCGACTTAATTCAAAGCGCATTGACACCGTACACATTTCGCTGTAGTGTTTATGCTTACGGCTTTATATCGGCATCAAAGTAACCGTCTTCAAAAGCAAACAAAATCAGCTGTTTTCATTTGACATTTTATAAGTTAACGTAATGGAAAGTGAGAAAAATCTAGTTTTATTCGGCATTATAAAATCGTGGCAAAGAAAAAGAACGATTGTTATTAATCAGCTTTTAAATACTGATGCGAATATTTGGAATTCAAACAATGAAAAAAGAAATAATGTGAGAGAATTGGTTGGGTCCCAGGCTAATTTACCAAACATATTTTTTGCTACGAATATGCCTCGAATTCGACGTTTCCACAAACGGAAAAGGAAGGAGAACTTCTGGTGGACGCTGCAGCAGCCAGAAAATGATGAGTGCTACATCGAAGCTTTCCGTATGAGTAAAAAATCGTTCCTACTGCTTTGCGAAAAACTAGAGTGCTTTCTTAAAAACGATTGTGTGCCATGTATCACTCCACCCCTTGCTATAGAGAAGCAAGTAGCCATTTGTTTATATAAATTGGCTTCTTGTGGAGAATACCGAGTTATTGGTGATGTCTTTGGTGTGCACAAAAGCACTGTTCACAAATATTTTCACCTCGTCGTGAACGCGTTAATTCAGCTAAAAACAGAGTTTATCAAGTTTCCACAGGTGGGAGATGCGTTATTAATTGCAAGTGAATTTGAGAAAAAATCGCATATACCAAACATTATTGGCGCTATCGATGGTAATTTTAACCAACCTGAAGGCTTATATGCATATCCATACATAACTAAAACTCTGGAAATTAAACATTTTAGGAACCCACATACCGATCTTGCCACCAAGTCAAGGATACCTAGATTATATTAATAGAAAGGGGTGGCCTTCCATCGTAATGCAAGGAGTGGTGGATAGCAACTACATGTATGTATATGCATGCATATGTACATTAGAACCAATGGGAAACATTTTTACATTTTGTTACTTTAGTAGTTAAATAAAGGCGGACCTCCATAGTATGCGCATCCGTATGCGTGCGTTTGACATTTACGCTTAGAAATCAAAATTCATACAATTTTCTTACATTTTGATGCGTTGCTATGTAGGTGCTGCCATAAACATTTGTATATTCAATTTTTCTGTCAAACGCACGCATACGTATACGCATGCTATGGAGATCCGCCTTAAGTTGTTAAAATACCCATATTATATAACGATATATTGTAAAAAATTACATTTTTTTATTAAGGTTCACAGATGTCAGCGTTAAGTTACCTGGAAGCACTCATGACGCGACGGTTTTTAAGGAGTCGGGATTGTTTAAAAACTCATCGACATTAATTCCGAGGCATACAAAATTAATAAATGGTGTTGAAACGCCACTATTTCTTATTGGAGATCCTGCGTATCCACTTCTTCCCTGGTTAATAAAACCATACACCGGAAGTTTGAATGCAGCCGAAGAATCTTTTAATTGCCACTTGAGTTCTGCCCGAATAGTCGTCGAAAATGCTTTTGGTCGACTTAAAGGTCGTTGGCGATGCCTAACTAAAAGAATTGATGTGAATCCTACTTTCGTTCCGCAAGTTGTCTTAGCTTGTGCTATATTACATAATTTTGTTGAACAACAGAAAGAATCCTATTTAGAAACGTGGGCACAATCAGCTCTAAATATAAGAGAATTTCCGCAGCCTCAAGACACCCTTTCTAGTGAAATAATTTTTGATGACAATGTTGACCCTAAGCATTTGCGAAACAATTTGAAAAATTTTTTAAAAGACAATTTTCCTTTGAAAACCACTTATTTTAATTACTGACTACCAAACTCAAAAAGACTAATTATATAGCTTTAGTAAGAAGCAATTATAATTAAAAGCTATCATAATTCTTTACCACTGATCAAAATAATAGCACCTAGACATTTTGACCAGTTCTGACTATTTTTCTTTTGTTTGCTTAACGTTCGCCGATTTTTCAGAAAATTATAGCGCATTATATGACAAAAGCCATATAACTCCAAACTTCAGTTTTTATACAGAGCTTAGAAAAATTCAACAAATTTTCATTAAAATTTTGAACTTTTATTCTGAATTTCTAGAAAATTTTTGGGTACAGCCCATACAATTTTAGTCAGATGAAGTGCAAGTTTAAACCTGCTAAAAATCGCGTTGATTTTTTTAGTTTTTTTTGCTGACGACTTTAACGTTTTTTTCATACAACAAGTGCAATTTATAAAATATGACGGTGATTTGTTTAAAATTTCTTAGCAAACGGGCTAGTGCATTTTATTCCATAAGAAATGCATGCCAGCAAACTGCAAGACTATAAAATTGCATACCCAAAAATTTTCTAGAAATTCAGAATAAAAAGTTCAAAATTTTAATGAAAATTTGTTGAATTTTTCTAAGCATTAACCATAATTTAATAAAAAATAACAAATATTTCAAAAACGGTGACACTTTTGCCTTAAATTTGTTTGCTTATCAGGGAGCTCACCCCACCACCTACCATCTCCTCAAGTTAGGCTTGTTATTTTCGGACACCCTGTATAAAAGAAAAATAGTCCGACCTGATAAAACTGTTCAGGTGCTTTTGTATCATACATTTTAGTTAAAGAAACTAGCTGTATTATTTTATAATTACTTTAAAATTTGTTCAAATACTTTTGAAACTTTCATTTAATTATAATTTTCTTTGTCTGTTTCGACGCACATGAGATGAGAAATTGAATGAAATTTTGTAATGAAAAAATGAATATTTTACGTTGGCCTAGTTATTAAAAAAGCATCAGTTATGTTTTTAAATTTAAATTTTTAATTAAGTTAATTTAATTTTTATATGGCGTCGTACCGAAGTCCTATCTAGCGATGCGATAACTCAAAAACTAATAAACATAAGTACGTATATGTATGTATAAATATGCATAAGCGCATGTTGATTTAATTTTATTTAATGTATGGCAACAGTATATTAAACATTTAAAAAAACAAAAAGTTCACAAAAGACTACAAATAAATGCATTTCGTACTCATTATATGTTTATATACAGCGGCGCTCACGTAAATCGCACACCTAGATTTTTTACAATGTCACGTTTTCGTAAAGTTTTTGTAAAAATATAGTAGATTCTATAACATAAACCATATAAGGCAAAGTTAAAAACCGTGTGCACAATTCAGGAAATTTTTTTAAAGATTTAAAAAAAAATTCATCAAAATTTTGCACTTTTCAGAATCCTTAGAAACTTATGGGGTATGCAGTTTTGTAGCCTATTCAATTCTAGTATAATAAATCATAAATATAATAAATCACGTTAAACACTGAATATTGTAAACAACGAAAGTGTGCTCTTTACGTGGGCGCCACTGTAAATGTAATTGAAAATATGAATGTTGTGAATGAAACAAGCGATGAAAAGTGTTTATTCTGGAGATTGCTGTGACCTAAAAATATCAAATTCACCAGGCGTTGCTGATACGATTTCCGGGGCCAAAGCAAGTGAGGGTGAGAGAAAATGATGAGGCATGTAAACAGGAATGTTTGACGGTTGTGACATCTGCATCGTGCTTAACAGAGAAGAAAACATCTTGGCGGTTTCGTGGCGATCATCCTCTAACATTTTTTGCGTCTCTTTGCGATTTCTTTCTAATAGAAGTTCCACTTTACTAAAATGGGTTTCGTCTTGCTTCTTCAAGGAATCGACTAAGTTTTCCTGCGTTTTTTTCCACTCGTTTGTAAAAGACTCCATAGCTTTCAGATATGAGTTTTTTTCTGAAAATACATAACATGTCTTTATGATATGCAAACACGTCTTTAACCACAATACTTAACGCACTTAGATTTTTGAACGTTTTCGGATTACGAGGAGTACTGCATGCGGGACTGGATTCCGAACCATCGGCATGATCGTTTTCTTCAATACAATCTGCTTCCACTTCTAAATAGCTGCTTTGCGAAGTATTTGTGTTGTCTGCTGGCCGCTCGGTTTGTGAAGTGTCCACGCCCTCTACAGATACTGCAGGTCGATGACCAAGCACTTCATCTAACATTTCGAAATAATCACAGGTTTGTCTTTCAGCACCACTGCTATTATTATTCCGCTTGGCTTTGTAATAATCGCTTTTCAGCGATTTGAACTTCGCTCTAATTTGGATGGCGTCCTTTTTGATTCCTTTGGAATTCAATGCACGAGCCACTTCTTCAAAAATGCTTCGATTCCTTTTTATTTTGCTGTCCAACAATTTTAATATATGCTTTTCTTTTATAATAGAAATCATTTCTATTATTTCTTTTTCTCTCCATATATTTCTTTTCTTTTTATTTTCCATTTTATTTCACATTTCACACCAGCTTGTATTTCTTTGCTGAAAATCAACTTGAGTTTGGCATACAATGCTGCCATTCCTCTTCAATAAGAGCTGCAGCAGAAAACTTTAGTAGCACTGAAGTTTTTGAAACAAATTAAGCTTTAATTCGCATGAAAAAAAATTGGTAATACTTGAAATATACTTTATTTAAGATAAATAATTTACTATCAAATGTGTTAATAAATTAGTTAATGTTTTACTTTACAATGTTAAAACAAATTGCAATAAATCTTAAATTAAAGAAATTGTGGTAACACTGTTCGTATGCTACATTGAGCGGAACAGCTGATCTCCAATTCGCTTTGAGTGAGAGCGGTGTTTATACACTCTTTCTAACTGTCTGGAGAAATAAACTACCGATTTGAAATGGAGTGTGAGCCAAAACACTTCGCTCTTTCAAAGCGAATTGAAATTCAGTTTATACATATGTTCTGAATCGCGGCGAAATGAATTAAAGCGACTTAGGCATGCGTATAAACGTAGTAACAGTTGGCTTTTTGATTTCGAAAAGCACTTCATCAGCAGGAAACGCAATGTTTTCAGATCTAAATATTTCAGTATCCTTTCCAAATCCTTTTCCACAATTTTCGTCTCTCTTTGATAAATAATTGCAAAAAAGAAGCCCCTTTTCTTGTTTCATTGAGCTTTCGCACTGAATTTTTTTATTTTTTATTTTTAATTGGCCATGCACACTGTACATAAAGGAAGTAACGGGTGATTTTTTTGAGGTTAGGATTTTCATGCATTAGTATTTGACAGATCACGTGGGATTTCAGACATGGTGTCAAAGAGAAAGATGCTCAGTATGCTTTGAAATTTCATCATGAATAGACTTACTAACGAGCAACGCTTGCAAATCATTGAATTTTATTACCAAAATCAGTGTTCGGTTCGAAATGTGTTTCGCGCTTTACGTCCGATTTATGGTCTACATAATCGACCAAGTGAGCAAACAATTAATGCGATTGTGACCAAGTTTCGCACTCAGTTTACTTTATTGGACATTAAACCAACCACACGAATGCGTACAGTGCGTACAGAAGAGAATATTGCGTCTGTTTCTGAGAGTGTTGCTGAAGACCGTGAAATGTCGATTCGTCGCCGTTCGCAGCAATTGGGTTTGTGTTATTCGACCACATGGAAGATTTTACGCAAAGATCTTGGTGTAAAACCGTATAAAATACAGCTCGTGCAAGAACTGAAGCCGAACGATCTGCCACAACGTCGAATTTTCAGTGAATGGGCCCTAGAAAAGTTGGCAGAAAATCCGCTTTTTTATCGACAAATTTTGTTCAGCGATGAGGCTCATTTCTGGTTGAATGGCTTCGTAAATAAGCAAAATTGCCGCATTTGGAGTGAAGAGCAACCAGAAGCCGTTCAAGAACTGCCCATGCATCCCGAAAAATGCACTGTTTGGTGTGGTTTGTACGCTGGTGGAATCATTGGACCGTATTTTTTCAAAGATGCTGTTGGACGCAACGTTACGGTGAATGGCGATCGCTATCGTTCGATGCTAACAAACTTTTTGTTGCCAAAAATGGAAGAACTGAACTTGGTTGACATGTGGTTTCAACAAGATGGCGCTACATGCCACACAGCTCGCGATTCTATGGCCATTTTGAGGGAAAACTTCGGAGAACAATTCATCTCAAGAAATGGACCGGTAAGTTGGCCACCAAGATCATGCGATTTGACGCCTTTAGACTATTTTTGTGGGGCTACGTCAAGTCTAAAGTCTACAGAAATAAGCCAGCAACTATTCCAGCTTTGGAAGACAACATTTCCGAAGAAATTCGGGCTATTCCGGCCGAAATGCTCGAAAAAGTTGCCCAAAATTGGACTTTCCGAATGGACCACCTAAGACGCAGCCGCGGTCAACATTTAAATGAAATTATCTTCAAAAAGTAAATGTCATGGACCAATCTAACGTTTCAAATAAAGAACCGATGAGATTTTGCAAATTTTATGCGTTTTTTTTTAAAAAAAAGTTATCAAGCTCTTAAAAAATCACCCGTTACATAACAAAATTAAAAAATTAATGCCATTTTTGCTTTTTCATAGCTCATTTGGTGTCAGAACACCTACAACCCCAAATTTCGAAATGCTCTCGAAGCATTACAAGTAGTTAATACAACGTCTTTTGGGAATGTTTTTAAGATCTTACGTATATTGGCACTTTTGCCCGTTTCAATAGCCACATCTGAACGAAGCTTGCCTGAAAAGAATTAAAATCTACTTGGGAAATACAACATGTCAAGAAAGGCGCAACAGTCTAGCATCTATGAATATTCACAAAGATGTAAATTTTTCAGTTGACGAAATTCTAGAAGAATTTTTTAAAAAACCACGAAAAATTTGAAAATTCTTCGTTTCATTGATTTATAAGTAAAAAGAAAAATTTAATGTGTTTAAAATTGTCAAAATGTTTTATAAATAAAGCGAAAAATTGAATATATGATTTTAAAAATTCGTGTTTGAAACTTTATTACGCATACTTTCTTCTGAAGAGCCTTTTTTCTAGACCCATATTAGTGAGATATTATTCTTTGACTTGAGGGGGGGGGGAGGGGTTTACTTTTTTCTAATTTTGGCAAAGTGCTTGATATTTGATAATTATGAAAAAAGTTTTTGCTGGGACGTGTAATTTCACCTATACATACGGATATGAATGTTATGGATGTCCGCCTTCAAGGTTTTCCAACAGCACAAATTTATACAAAACAACAAATCTGCATCGATGTATAGAATAAGATTATTTTCACTCAAACCAGTAAATAATGGTTTGCTTTACTTAGTATGCGTATCTACTCAAAATAATAAATATTTTCTCTTACCTCGAATTCGCAACTCCCAAGTGAGGGTTATCAAGATGGTTACAGGAGCCATCTAACGTTCGATAAGCTGATTTCTCACATTGAGCCGGAGACACAGCACATATCGCCACTCCACCAGTAGGGAAATGAGGACCATAAGCTGGATTGAACTCACCAAAAGGATTTCCGGGTGCTGAAGACGTAGGACCAAAAAGGCCATTCCTGTTAAAAATATTAATTTGTAGGGGATCAGAAAAACAGAAAATATGCGGAAAATGCTCTACGGATCATTCTGAGCAACTTTGCTTAAAAAACTACAACATTTTTTAGGAAAAACTTAAACAAATAGCTAATCTATTAGTGTAAGGGTACAAAAAGTAGTTTTTTTTTTTTAAAATACATATGTGATCAGAATTGAAAAAGATATCGATTAAGCGGTGACCGTCTGTCCGTCCGTGCACACGGAACTCGATTAAAAATCGAGATATTTTGAAGAAATTTGTAATGTTTACCTCTTTTGAGCATAGGACAATAACAACGCCTACCTTCCATATAACGGTAGTTTTCAGAAATATGAAAACTGCAATATTTTAATAACTACTGAAGCTTATTAACTTAAAATTAATATTTACAATTTACTGGAGCTAATTTATTAAAAATTCATGCTTGCAATAATTATTTAGAAAAAAAAATACGTCTATGAAAAAATTTTGGAAAATGGGCGTAGTACCACCCATTTATGACCATATATGTGAATCTCGGTAACGGTTCGATCAATTTGTACCACACTCGGTACGATTATTGTGCTTGCCACATAAAAGCAAACCATTGAAAATTATTGAAATCGGACCGGTCGAATTTTACGATTGTACGTTGCAACAAGTTCACCACCTTGTAACTTAAAAACTTTAGAAGAATACCTAATAAAAATTTATGTTCCGATGCACTTTAACATTGAATACTTCTTCTTCTTATTTTTTGGCGTTGTAACCGCCAAAGCGATTTTGGCCGAGTTCAGCAAAGCACGCCGGTCGTTTCTTTTCTGTGCCAACTGACGCCAATTGGAAACGCGACGTGAAGCCAAGTCCTTCTCCACCTGATCTTTCCATCGCAGTGAGGGCCTCCCTTTTCCTCTGCTACCACCAGCTGAATACTTTCAGAGCTGGAGCGTCGGTGTCCATTCGAACGACGTGGCCAAGCCAGCGGAGCCGCTGTATTTTAATTCGCTGAATTATGTCCATGTCGTTGTAAATCTCATACAGCTCATCGTTCCATGGTCTGCGGTACTCGCCGTCGCCAACGCGTACAGGCCCGTACATCTTCCGCAAAATCTTTCTCGAACACTCCAAGAGCCGCCTCAGCGGATGTTGTCATTGTCCATGCTTCTGCGCCATATACCAGCACGGGCATGATAACTGACTTATAGAGCGTGGTTTTCGTATGTCGAGAGAGGACTTTACTCCTGAATTGCCTACTCAGTCCAAAGTAGCACTTGTTGGCAAGAATGATTCTGTGTTGGATTTCAATGCTGACATTATTATGGGTGTTAATGCTGGCTCGCAAGTAAACGAAATTCTCTACTTTCTCGAAATTGTAACTGTCAACAGGGACGTGGGTGCCAAGGCGCGAATGTGCTGACTATTTGTTTGATGACAGGAGATACTTCGTCTTGTTCTCGTTTACCAACAGACCCATTCGCTTTGCTTCCTTATCCAACTTGGAAAAGGCAGAACAGACTTCGCGGTTTTTGTTACCGATGATGTCGATGTCATCGTCATAAGCTAGCAATTGCACGCTCTTGTAGTAAATTGTTCCTGAGCGGTTCAATTCAGCTCCAACATCAGATTAAAGAAGTCACATGAAACGGAGACGCCCTGTCTGAAACCCCGTTTGGTGGCGAACGGCTCGGAGAGGTCTTTCCCAATTCTGACGGAGCTGGTGGTATTGCTCAACGTCATTATACATAGCCGTATGAGTTTTGAGGGGATGCCAAATTCAGACATAGCGGCGTATAGGCAACTCCTTTTAGTGCTGTCAAAAGCGGCTTTAAAGTCGACAAATAGGTGGTGAGTGTCGATCCTTTTCTCGCGGGTTATTTCCAAGATTTGGTCTATGGCGAATTTGCCAGGTCTAAAGCCACACTGATCAGGTCCTATCAGTTCATTGACGGTGGGCTTCAGTGTTTCACACAATACGCTCGATAATACCTTGTAACCTATGCTTAGAAAGCTGATAGCTGGTAGTTGGCGCGAATGGCGGGGTCACCTTTCTTGTGGATTGGGCAGAGCACACTTAAATTCCAGTCGTCGGGCATGCGTTCATCTGACCATATTCTGCACAAGAGTTAATCCATGCACCTTATCAACTCCTCACCGCCATACTTGAATAGCTCAGCTGACAGGCTGTCAGCTCCAGCGGGTTTGTTGTTTTTCAGCCGCGTTATTGCTATACGTACCTCGTCATAGTCAGGCGGTCGAACGTCGACTCCATCATCATCGACTGCGGGCCCGGGTTCTTCTTCTCCACAACTTTCCGTGCTGCCACCATTTAGTAGGGCGGAAAAGTGTTCCCTCCATAATTTAAATACGCTCTGGACATCGGTTACTAGGTCGCCATTATTGTTCCTACAGGAGTACGCCCTGGTCTTGAAACCTTCCGTAAGTCGCCTAACTCTCTGGTAAAATTTTCGGTCATTCTTCCTGTCGGTCAGAATTTCAAGCTCTTCGCACTCACGTATTTCGGCCTCCCCCTTCTTATTGTGGAAAATACGTATCGCTTCCTTCTTCAGATCCCTATAGCGGTCCCATCGTACCAGTTGTTCTTTCGGGCTCGCTGAAATCCGATTACTTCTTCTGCGGCGGTACTTAATGAGCGGGAAATGTGGTTCCACTGCTCGCATATGTCGGTTTTTTGAAGAATTCTATCTGAGAGCTGGCTGTCTGTTGTGATGTTTTTCGACATTAAGCTTTCCTCTCATATTTGGGCGCACATTTTTTGCTGCACAGAGGCGAGTGCGTATCTTGGCTGCAACAAGATAATGGTCCGAGTCGATGTTTGGGCCTCGGAAGCGTGCCTTCCGTCTATCACAACATGGTCGATTTGGTTTCTCGTTTTTCGATCCGGAGACAGCCACGTAGCTTGCTGGATATTTTTACGCTTCAACTTAATACTGCATACTACCATGTTTCGGGCCCCGGAGAAGTTGATCAGCCTCAATCCGTTGTCGGACATTTCGTCGGGGAGGCTGAATTTTCCGACGGTGGTTCCAAAGATCCCTTCCCTTGGAGGGGGGGGGGTTTACTCATCCGAGGCTTTGCCCTGCTTCTTCACTGTTAGTGGTTTTTACGTGGCGGGTCCCAAACCCAGCGCACAACCCTTTGCTGGGGCGAGGGTAGTTTCGCAACCATATACACGTTTATATAGCGAGCCGCTTGCTCCAAATAACACCCGCTTGCAGCCGCACCTCTGGTGAACAGACGCTGCAGACTTCAGTAAAACTTTAAACCGAATAAGTCGGAGTGGTCCCACCGAAGCTCCCTCTCTTTATACCGTGACCCAAGGCTCCACTCGGATTGGTTACCGCATCTCGCACATGGGTTGCTCACGTTGCCTAGAGTGTGCGAACGAGGAGGCAAGAGTCGGGATTGAGTATAGCCATGCAACTGTAACTGCATACCCAGCGCAACGACTATACCCCATTGCACTCCAACATTAAATACAACCATTCTGTTATATACGGCAGTCCGCTTCTATTCAAATTAATTCGCCTCACGCATTTCTTCCCTCCAAGGAGCGGCAGAAATAACTCATATTTTGTTCATCCAGCAAATGTCATGCTATCAATGCTTTACGATGATCATAAATCAGTACGCGACCAGGCAATAAAAAATTGTGTACTACCTTAGCAACCTTTGCAATGCAGAAGAACTTAGAGAGAACAAGAAATGTAAAACTAATTTTGACTGCTCCAATTATTTCAGTATGATAGATTTGGATGATGACTGTGTTTCAACAGAACCGCCATTTACTGCATTCCGCATACCCATTTGAAGGAATATTTAGAATTTGAAGACCCATCACTTCCTGACCCACAAGTTCCATGCCACATACAAGGAGCTGGACGACATGTTCAACTGCTAACCAGTGTTTCTCGGCGCGTAACGGAAAAAAATCCTGAAAGTGTTATGACTGTGACTGATGTTAATCGAAAAAAATTACCACGCGTGGAAAGAAAGCAGGACCCAAAAACTTAGTTATTTAAGCATTTAAAAACAAAAAAAATAAATGCTTTTTGTACCCTTACACTCATAAATCAGTTATTTGTTTATGTTTTTCCCACAAAATTTTGTATTACCTTATACGAAACTTCCCTTTAAAATTCGCTGGCTCGATTTTAGCAAAAAAAACCGACTTCAACTCTCATATAAAAAATATATATATATATATCTCGTGATCCACTGATCGGATCTTAACCAGATAAGTATGGAGCCACCTCTCCGAAGTAAAAAGAATTATCGAAATCGGTTGACGTGGTCCAAAGTTATGCGGTAATATACATAAAAATAAATAAAAAAATAAAAATAAAAAAAATATTCCGACGAACTGATAACCTCCTCCTTTTTTGGAAGTCGGTTAAAAAGATAACCATTTTGAAATATGAGTGTTTTTAATCTCTAGAAAATAACTTATGCAACCTCACATACACGGTTTTCATTATCTTGATACGCGGTTTTGCCTTTTGTTGATACGCGGTTTTTTACTTTAACCTACGATATGCATGTATATGAATTTCCTACTCAAGGACAAATAGTTATAAACAGGGAACGGATTTTATGGAAATTGCCTTTTTTCCTGCTAAAGAGATAGAGTATATTCGATTAAGAATGTCCACGATTTAGCTTTCTCTGATTCCATATATACCCATTTGATGTTACCTTTTTTTGCCTTTTTTAAGATATTTGCCTTTTTTTTGTCTTTTTTAAGATATTTACCTTTTTTGCATTTTCTACCTTTAAAAAAGTGATTATAGCATTTACAATTTTTTTTTTTTAAGATTAAAAAATATACACATGCCCATGCGGCTTATATGTAGAAGCGCAGGGACCTCTTGCCAAATTGGTGTTGGAAAAATTCAAAGCCGTTTTCTCAGCTAACGTAGGCTTGGAGACAATAAGGGGTGTGGATAAAATTGTAAAGGGCGAGAAAAACGCCCTTATTCCTGATAATATGAACGTTTCAAACGTTCCATATTTAAATTGGGCTCCAATTGTATCAACTTACGTCGAGCGCACATTTAGTACATTCAATGCTTTTCTTCCAATGAAAATGCTGCCAGAAAACTTCAAAATGTATCTTGTGGTTCAATGTTACTACAATTATACAGATTAAAGTTGTATGAGTTAGAAACTCGAAAGGATAAAATAGTCCAAGACTCAAAGTACAAATTTTTCATATAATGAAACTAGTTCATAGTTTTTCTCTTTTTACTTGTAATATAAACATTTCTAAAATAAATGTATTTTTTGATTGTTCTTCGTATTTTCTGTCTTTTTTAGTGCCTTAATTTGCTTTTTTTGCAATATCTAGTGCCTTTTCCTGCCTTTTTCGCTATTTTGTTTTGCCTTTTTTTTCAATACCTAGTGCCTTTTCCTGCCTTTTTCGCTATTTTATTTTGCCTTTTCCAGCCTATTTTGTTATTTTATTTTGCCTTTTTTATAGGGTTTTAGGTCCTAAAAATCCGTTGCCCGGTTATAAATAATTACTTTTATACTAGTTCTTTATTATTTTTTTGTTAAACAATTTTTGTTCTTATTTTCAATACTTACAAAAAATAAGCTAACCGTCCCGTTAGCGCCGCACACTGGCGCATCAGAGGAAATATGTAAATTTTATATAGGTCTTCAGATGTTCTATTTTTATTACACGGTGATGGAAAAAATGTGCGAAACACACCCGAAATAAAGCTTTGTGTAGTTTGTAGCTATGGTCGAGAAACAACATGTAACGTAGCTTCAATACGCTACACTATGTATGGGACATACCTGCTAGGGAATCCAGTCCCGCATAAAAATCGTGTTCGCGAAAGCTTGCGGGATTGAGGTCATCAATCCCATGGATCCGCGTCTTTTTTATATCCCTGCATTTTTTAAATATCAATTTTGAATATAGCTGTTTACAGGAAATAATATGATTTCTTTTCAGTCACGCGGATCCGCGGGATTTGTAAAGCAGGCGATTTGATTTAAAAAATCGACGTATTTACTTTTAATTACGTTGACTTTTTTGATAATATTTCCGTGGGAATGATAAACTCTTTAAAGTCTCATCTTTTAAATTCGACCTTATTTTATTGCGCAATCAAGAACTTTTGATTTTGGTGGTTATGCATAGTTTCGTAGGTATATGGTCAAAGTCGTTTTATCTGTTTGGTATTTCTCAGAAGAAAATATATCATAATAAGATTTACTGTAGTGTTTTATTCGATCTGAAACAATACCCGCTGGCTGTAATCCCAAAACTAGCTAAAACATCAGTGATTCTGGATTATTCAAATTTAACTTAGTTTTCCTGTTTTCCAGCGTCACTGTTTTTACCGTTTGATATTTAAAAAATGGCGTTAAAGTAGGTAATATATTCTATATAACATACTGTTGAAAATTACACCAGAGCTGAATGTAGGCCTCTAACAGATCCAGAGTTATGAGTATTCGAAATTTAGCATCTGAAAGGAAGCTAAAAAAAATAATTTTTTCCGCTGGCACACTTATTTATCGATAGAAATGGACTATGTTCATAAACCGGCAAGTGTACAAAGTTTACGCTAGTTATCAAGGCGAACGTTTGCAAATTTTAATCAAGTACGCAGGACCAAAAAAAGTCGACGAAAGGTTAGTAAAACCAGACCGGGTGTTTTATATGTTTTTTGGGTCGCTGAACACAAATCTGAAGTCCGTTTTGCTTCATCACGTCAGGATTTGCTTCTAACCTCAAAACACATTGGGAAACTCAATGAACTCCTCCAAAAGGCCTTCTGAAGAACGTCCTATAAAAGCCCTTCTGGAAGGCCTTCTATGGGTAGCGAAAGAAGAAGTCCTTCAATTAATGATAGCCGATGAAAAAAAGGAAAGGGGAAAGGAATGTAGAGTGGAAATCCTCTTGACGCTCAGGAAGGCCTTTTGGAAGGGCTTTTAACTCCTGAAATTATCTACTGGGTTATAAAATGATGCCATGCACGACGAACATTTTGGCGGGCACGTTCAAAACTCGTATTCGTCTTTTAATTTTTTTTTATGTAGTCCCGCAAATCCCGCGGATCACGCATGTGTAATCCCTCATATCTGATCCCGCTTTTGCGGGACCCCGCATTTTCGGATCGGATTCCCTAATACCTACAATATATACCTACGTACAAAAAAGCTGACCTACATACATCCATACCACGGTTGATGCGAATATTATTCCGAAATAAAAGTCTTTTCCGGATAATAAACAAACCACTTATCCAAATTAAATAAGTTTGGCATCAAATGAAAGAGGACTTAAATAGCTTTAAAACTGAAATGTCTTAACGAGGAAAGCCACATGTTGAAAAATATTTCAACAAAAAATGTTAATTAATTACCATAGAACAACCCTTGTGTCAGGTATATGCATTTCTTTAGTATTAAATAATAAGGAAAATATAAATAGAGGTCGTTCGTTATTTCTGTTTAAAAGCTATTTCAGTCCTCTTACATATGATACCAAATTCTTTTGATTTGGACAGGCCGTTTGTTTATAATCCCGAAAAGACCTTTATTTTGGAATAATATTCGCAACAACCCTGAGCCATACACACATACCTACGTACTGAAAGGTGGAAAGATACAAATTGGTTGGTTAGTATGCAGAATAAAGGAATCCCGTAAACCACAAAACTATTTCCGCTGCCTGGAGTTCGGGCATGTGGCAAAAACTGTTGCAATAAAGATAGGTCAGGTCCTTGCAGACGATGTGGAGATTATGGGCACGAGTCGAAAGACTGCCAGAATGGGTTTCGGTGCATGATCTGTGCTAATAAGAACCCCGAAGCGGAAAATCAGTACCCGGGAAGCATTAGATGCCCAGCGTACAACAACACGATAAGTAGGTTACGAAATTGAGGTTCATGCAACTAAACTTGTCCCATTGCCAAGCAGGACCTGCTTGCACACTAGGCTGGTCCAAAAATGCATGTGAAAAAATAAAGGCAGATTTTTTATGCTCCCACCCCTAGGATTGTTCTATACCGAAAAAAGTATTCCCTTATTTTTTTACTTTGAATTCAAAAAATATTTAGAGGTCGCTCAACTCGCCTAAAGTTTCCAATGTATTTTATATGCGGAAAAACAACTTTTCGTACAAATAGTATAGCATAGTTAAAAATCAATATTTTTCTACCAGTAAACTCTGTTTATCTGCAGGTGATTCCCAATAATAATACCCAATTGTTTCTTTAACCATTTTTTCATCGCAACTAAAATTGATAGGTCGCCAAAAACCAAAAAAACCCCGAAAAATGCAATGGGGCGACCAATAAACAATCGTTTCTATTAATAACTGGTTAAATAAACAATTGGGTATTATTATTGAAAGTCTCCTGAAGAGAACCAGTGTTTTCCGATCG
>NW_023458555.1:108965304-108966344 GCF_013731165.1 Rhagoletis pomonella | reverse complement strand
TACGCGGATGTAAAGCACTGCGCAATATGCTTTTTCCGAGGCATCACAAAACCCGTGGATTTTGGTATCTTGCCCCGGAGAGAAATTAACCCATCGAGGGATTTCGATGTGGCAGATGACTGGCAGATATTCTGCGAACAGTTGCTATTTTACTAGGGATATAGGTTTGGCACATTCGTCCCAATCAACGCCATCCAGCCAAAGTTCTTGAAGCAGAATTTTTGCTTGAATCATCACTGGCGACAGCGATGCAGGCAGAATGGTGCAGGAAAATTTATCTGTGAGTGTGTTCCATTGTATACCTAGTGTTTAGGTTGTGGAAGCTCTCTAAAATTTCAAAAATTAGGAGTCGAGAAGATCGTCCTACGATAGCGAGGTATGGTGCACAATTAACGCCGATCGTTACAGTTTTGAGCTTATAATCGGTGACAGGAGAGTCAGCCGATGTGCGAAATAAGATTCGCTGAAAATTTGACGATACATTTTTTCAATGTCGCCATTGAACACGAATCTGTGCATTCGCCACTCAGGGATTTTCCTGAACCAGATATTTTTGAGGCGTTGAATACCACGTGAACTTTGGTGATCACCTTATCTTGTTTGACGACCGCATAATGTGGCAAGTAGAAAGAGAAGTATTTGCCATTACAAATTATCTCGTATGGCTTCGTGTGCGATCCATTTGACCGAGGTCGAGATATTCTTGCAACACATTATTGTACATTGTACCTAAGTCTCCTTTTTTCTGAAAAACTACTGGAGTGCAGCAGACCGAGAGTGGCCTACATACAGCATTTTTTGGGAATTCTTCCTTGAATGGAAGTCGCACAATGTACCGGCCGTATGGGGCACGAGTCGTTGTTGTTGCATATATATGCTCACATGCCTGATCTTCAGGTGAAATTTGTGGAGGTTTTGGAATCCCCTCCTCTTTTCAAAACTTTCGAAGCTGAGAGATGAGAGTTGCATTCGAGCACTCTTCTACTTGTGTCGAATACGACACCACACTTTCGGTTATTGGACCACTGAGAATCCAGCCA
>NW_023458555.1:108960911-108965204 GCF_013731165.1 Rhagoletis pomonella | reverse complement strand
GTATTATTATTGAAAGTCTCCTGAAGAGAACCAGTGTTTTCCGATCGAAAAATATTGATTTTCAAGAATTCTATTGCATTTCTGCGAAAAATTTATTTGTCCCATATAAAAATACAAGGAAAACTTTAACCGCTTTGAGCAACCTCTAAATATTTTTTGATTTCAAAAAAAAAAAATAGGGGTATACTTTTTTCGATATAGAACAATCCTGGGGGTGAGAGCATTACAATTCCGACTTTACTGTTTTGGACCACCCTATTGCACATAGCGATTTGGAGATGTAACCCATCAGCCTCTCATATCGAGTCAGCGTCATCCTTCGCAGGCTTTACAACAGCAAAATTAGACGACCTTCCCATCTACAGCTTCTATACTCGACCCAGCATAGACCTCAATGATTTCAATAGAATCATCGACACCCGGGGCAAGGAAAATCTCATTATTGCTGGCGAATTCAACGCCTGGTGAAACGAATGGGGCTGTCGCAAGAAGAACGCTAAGGGAAAAACCCTGCTTGAATCTTTAGCAACGATCGATATGGTCCTCCTTAACAAAATCCCTGCCTTGACTTTCAGCAGACATCAACGATCGACCTAACGTTCGTAACATGTAATCTCTATATGAGAGCTGGCTTGAAAATAAACGATCACTATAACTTCAGCGACCACTTCGCAATCAGCTTTGAAATAAAGAGAAGGAAACAATACCTGCGGACAGACAATCCTTCGTCACGAAACCTAGGGTGGCAAACTAAATCCTTTGATTCAGATTTATTCCGTGAGGCGCCTAGGCCCGAACCTAGCCACACCAGCCCTAGTTCGCCAGATTAAAATTCGCTGCTGGACACAAAATGGCTGCAGAGAGCTTTCGATGCAAGATAAAGTTCCCAATATCGCACTCAAGACTGCCATAGGTCAGCACGGATCAATTTTCACCGAAATATACAGCGCGTGCACCCAACAGGGGTAATTTCCAAAACCATGGAAGCGACAATACCTTGGTCTCATCCGTAAGCCTAAAAAGCAGCTAAACTATTCGATCGACTATCGTCCCCTCTGCTTGCTCGTCTCAATAGGAAAGATCCTCGCAAGAATTATTCATAATCGCATCCAAAACTCTATCAAATCATCTGGTGATTTGTCACCCCACCAAGTTCGGCTTTTGTAAATCAAAGTCCACAATTGATGCGATAAAAGTAGTCAGAGTACACAAAAGAAATTGCAGGCAAACAATGGAAGGGAGGAACAATAAAACACTCCTCAATAGTTACTCTCGTTATCAAAAAACGCTTTCAACACTGCAAATTTGAAGAAAATCCTGTTGGCATTAGAACGATTTTCTGTTCCTTTATACCTCTTTAATATTATTGCAACTTACTTCGAAGATGGAATCGTCCAATATAGCTCTGCACAAGGTTGTAAAGCATTCAAAATTACCGGCCGGGTTCCACAAGGCTCGGTGCTGGGACCGCTTTTTTGGAACGTGATGTACGACGGCTACTTCGACTGAGGTTCCCGAAAGAGGTAATGATAGTGGGGTTCGCTGACGACATAGCTATTGTCGTAGTAGCGAAACATACATACAAGATAAAGGCGGCTGCAACCGCTGTGATAATGACGGTGTCAGAGTGGCTGAATGCAATGGGGCTAAAGTTAGCGGCGCATAAGGAGGCAGTCCTAGTCACAGGAAGGAAATTCCGCGAGAAACTCATGCTGCAACTTAGGGACTGCGAAATCTGCACAAAACCCGCCATAAAATATCTTGGTGTAATGATTGACGCAACCTAATATTCAAGGAGCATCGCGTATTTATCCGGGTGAAAGCGAGTAAGTGAAATGATGCTGAACCTCCGAAGGCCAAAACAAGCCCGCAGAAGATTGCTAGCTGGGGTTCTTAAATCTGTGATACTTTACGGCACACAAGTATGGAGCTACGCAGTGGAAGTTTGGGCATATGTTCGCGGTCTCAGGTCACCTATCGTCTATGTGTGCTAAGGGTTTGCTTCCCATATATTACGGTATACGAAAACGAGCACTTGAAGTGTCTGGATTACACCCAATACAGTTCTGGTGAAAGAACTGTTTGTATTTTTTCTGCAGAAGCCGCGCCGCGCTCTTCGTCATACCAGTTGTTTCTACGCAGTTGGTAATAGCCGACAACCTCTTAGGCAGTGGTACGAAGTGATTTGGAGATGGAGTCCCAAAGCTCATTTATGTCCAGGTGATGGGGAGTTGCTTGATTAAGCAGTATTGAGAGTCGATTGCTAAATTTTCGGCTGTCCGTTGTGACTGCAGATTTGCAACATCGACCCTTCGCCGCGTTGCCTGATGCTCGTTTTTTATTCCACAGAGGCGCATGCGGACCTTAGCTTCAACAAGGTAGAGATCCAAGTCGATTTTGTCACCTCGGATAAAGCGCACGTCAAGAACGCTCGAAGCCTATCTTCCGTCTATCACAACATTATCAATTTGTTTCTTCGTTCTTTGATCAGGGGACACCCAAGTGTCTTTGTGGATGTTTCGATGCTGGTGTCCGGTACTACTAACTACCATGTTCCGTGCCACTGCGAAGTCGATCAGCCTCTCTCTGTTGTCGGAGATGTTGTCATAAAGACTAAATTTTCCGACTGCTGGACCAAATATGCCTTCCTTGCCCACCCTGGCGTTAAAGTTACCAAGGGGCGGGGGCAGCGCTCATACGCTTCTGCTAGGCGCTCATAGAAAAGCTCCTTGGTCTCATCGTCCTCTCTCCCGTCAGGGCGTGCACACAAATTATGTTGATGTTATTAAATTGCGCCTTTATGAGGATTGTAACGTTTCGCTCACTGATGGGCGTGAACCGGGAGACAAGGTGTGGGTGTTTCCGTCCAACCACAAATCCGACACGAAATTTGTGATCCGTCTCATGGCAGCTATAGTAGGTGTCGCATGATGCAAATTTTTGCAGCCATGCCCGTCCATCGCATTTCCTGAACTGCGGTGATGTTAGCCTAGTATTTTGTGATAACAGCCGCAGCAGCAGTTTGATAGGGGCACATTGCAGGTGCATATCCGTAAATCGTAGCAGTTGTTTGGTCTGCAAGGGTCGTCAGCATTGTGTTTCTGAACCGAATACACGTTATAAAGCGCAACCGCACCTCATGGTGATGCTGAAAACTTCAGTGAGCCCTTCAGCCGAATAAGTCGGGGTAGCCCCACTGAAGCTCCCTCTCTTCCTGCCGTGACCTAAGCCTCCACTCGGATTGGTTACCGCATCTCGCACATGGATTGCTCATGTTGCCCAGAGTACGCGAACGAGTACGCGAACGAGGACGCAAGGGTCGTGATTGAGTATAGCCTTCCAACTGTAACTCCATACCCAGAAGAACGGATATACCCCATTGCTCTCTAAAGGCGACGCACAAACACCACGACAAAACTGAGAATAAAAACAAAGTAAACGTTTTGAAAATTTAGGCATTATTGGTTCGCTTCCCAACACTGTTTGTCGGGGCCTCGCGCGCATGTTGCTACATAACTGACCGCGCATGTTGCTAAAATCTAAACGTAATTATTATCATCCTGAATGTACTTAGTTTTTATACCCAACAATGCGATATGACCAGATGGTTACCATCAGCATGTCAGTGGTCGGCCATTTCGATTTCCTATGCCTGGAGAGTAAGTTGAAAAATTAATGCAAAGTTAAACGGAGTCAATCGAACACATAATTTCCAACCACAAAAAAAAACACTTTTAAAAGTTAAAATTTTTGTATAAAAATTAATGCAAAGTTAAACGGAGTCAATCGGACACATAATTTCCAACTACAAAAAAATAAAACTACTGCTAAATTTAAACATTTTTGTATAAATATTGGCAGACCCGGCGAACTTCGTCCCGCCCAAAATTAATTTTTTATTGAAACAATTTACCCATCATTTTCACCAACAGTTCACGTTCATGATTTTCAGTGACGCATTTATCTTCTAATATTACGGTTTAGTGGTTGTCAGAAAACTTATTTCCGTTGCCATCTTAAATGACCTAGCAAAAGTGTACATGCATACAAAGATGCGTAATAGTTTCAGTGCGTTTGAAAGGCACCCACGCCCCTTTTCAAATAACCCCAATTTTCTGTAAGAGTATGAGATTGATTTCATATATCTCCATACCATGGTCGAGTTCTCTACCATGAACACTTCCGGAGATATGCAGTATGAACGAGAGTCTTGGCTGGCAATACGGCGCCATGTACCGATTGGAAGATATTCCCGGATTTGGGAGGTACGATTGGATACATATTTCTTCCATG
>NW_023458555.1:108956569-108960811 GCF_013731165.1 Rhagoletis pomonella | reverse complement strand
AAATACTATTTTTTGCGCAAGTATAGTGTCGCAAATCCTTTGTATACTTTCCAGCAGGATTTGTGAAAGTATATCGTTGCCGATTACCATATAAGTTTGAGCTGGTATATGGCACCTTGGGTCAGCAAGTTCAAGAATCTTGAAATCGCCAGTTTTCACGGCTAATGGTGAATGTAGGCATGTGCCTCGTGAGCTGAGGTAACACGACAGCCTGTGTATTAATCCGTTGCATGGTTTTGGGTGCAACCAATGTTAGTAGACAAAGCTTTGAGGAGCTTTGTACTACGTGTCCACCCATGCCGGAAATTTCCAACTTGGAATGTTCGAATGGTAGTTTCAACCGCTTCTGAACTTTGGAAGAATTGAAAGTTCTTTGTGAGCCTTGATCAAGGCTCTAAGTTGAAACAATTCCCCCTCGTGCCCACTGCGACCATCAGTGTTGCCATCTTAGCCGTTTTCCGGCTAGATTTAGCCGGATGCGATAGCAAACAGCCGGGAAAATTTCGGTTTAGCCGGAAGCCGAGTTGTTAGCCGTTTTGTAAAAACGAATTAGCCGTTTTTAGCCGATTTTGCCATTTACATTGCTTTCTTATAATTCAAATATACGTATATGTTTTCACTTGAATTTAAAGAACCAATACTGAAATGCGTCAAAATGAAGGTAAAAGAGCACAAATTTCTATGTAAAGCAAAACTCTCTGGGAAGACAATAGGTTTGTTCGTCGAAAATGCAGCGAAAATTATCACTCAAAATATCAGTTAGTAAGAAAAAATTCTCCCAAATTCTCGCTCAAGCAGAGAAACTTGCAAATTTCTGCACAACGCAAATTTGAGGGAACTTGCAAGTTTCCCTGCCGGCTAGTGTCCACGGTTGCACTTCAAACATAAGAAATTTGCATAGAATTTTAAAATTATTTCAGAGGGGCAAAAAACAGGATCTAGGATTCTTGCTGGTCCGACTTTCTTCAACATACGTTTGAATTTCTTTGCCGTACTAACTGTCGCGTTTCCTATATCGACTCTAGTTGAGATTGCACTCCGAGTACGTTTCAAATCATTGAAATTAATTAAGTAAAGAAGTATTTAATTAAATTTTTCATTTTAAAATCGCTCAAGTTTGTAAATTTTTAAATTTGACGAACCTGTTTATTCAAATTATCGTCGACAAAAAATCCAATCAAAAAAAAAATCAATCACATGTTTTTCCTAATTGCAAATTCTTGCTGGCAAAATTTTTTCCAGCATGAATTTGCAACTTCTCTCGAAAACTAGTCTTTCTACTTATGATTTATTTAAATAAAACATGTGAAATTTAGCTGAAACAGTTTAGACGTTTTTAGCCGGTTTTTTTTTTGCCAATTTAGCCGGTTCGTCCAAAAAGTTCTGGCAACACTGGCGACCATGGAAGTTGGAAGGAGAATTTTGCCACCATTGTCGGTGTGCAATGATTGTATTTGTTCTTGTTTGGAACAGCACGGTTGTTCGCTGGAATTGGAGCTTGACTGCGCTTGTCGAGAGGGAGGTGTCGACTGGGCAGTAGTGTGTTGTGCTGCGGTTTCATACGCTCGCGCACTGGAGTGTCGAAATTGTGGTTTGGAATTCATGCGCAGCAGGGAGTGATGCCGTTGGTGATAATGTGTACATGACCACTTGCTGGGACACTCATTAGTGCTGTGGGTACTACCAAGGCAGTTTTTGCAGAGCTTGGTTTGGTTTGCGAATTGTACTCGGTTCGGTACCGAAATTCGCTTAAATTGTAGGCAGACTCTTATGCGATGAGGGGACTTGCAGTAAGAGCAAGTTGTGTCCCTGTTAGGTTCTGCCACAACGGTTTGAGCCCTGTTAAAAACCTGTTTCGCGCAGCATTTTGATGAGCGACTAGTTTTTGTTTATTTTGGCTTGGATAAAGCCAGTTCAGTTGCTCGCTATTCTCGGATTGAATAGTTGGCAAAGTCGTTAAAATTTTAATCTGATTGTCAACCAGTATACGTTTGTTTTCGTATCGTGACCGTTAAGCTATTTGCCCTATACCGAGTTCTTAAAGTTTTAGCGTAGGCTGTCATCTAACTTTGAACAAAAAAACATATCATAAGCGGACTGAAGCCGTGCCCAACAATAATCTAGTGATTTATCTTTTATCATGCGATAGGATTCAGTGTGGTCTTGAATTGGTGCATCTATGAATTTTGCACAGTATCTCATGATACTGTCACTTTCCGCTATAAACTTTTGAGTCCCAATTTTTCTTCATAACTCGATTGATTTCATATATCTTAAGCATATCAAGTTCCAGGACTTTCCATGAACACTTACAGAGATATCTTCTTCTTTTTTGGCGCTGTGCTTTAGCGATTTTGGCCGAGTTCAGCAAAGCACGCGAGTGGTTTCTCCTCTGTGCCAACTGACGCCAACTGTAAACACCCAGTGAAGCCAAGTCCTTCTCCGCCTGATCTTTCCATCGCAGTGGGGGCCTCTCTCTCCCTCTGCTACTGCCAGCGGGTTCCGAGTTCAATACTTTCAGAGCTGGAGCGTCATGTCCATGTCGTTGTAAAGCTCATACAGCTCATCGTTCTATCGTCTGCGGTACTCTCCGTCGCCAACGCGTAAAGGCCCGTACATCTTCCGCAAAATCTTTCTCTCAAACACTCCACGCCTCATCGGATGTTGTCATTATCCATGCTTCTGCGCCATATACCAGCACGGGCATGATGAGTGACTTATAGAGCGTGGTTTTCGTACGTCGAGAGAGGACTTTACTCCTGAATTGCCTACTTAGTCCAAAGTAGCACTTGTTGGCAAGAGTCATTCTGCGTTGGATTTCAATGCTGACATTATTATCGGTGTTAATTCTGGTTCCCAAGTAAACGAAATTCTCTACTTTCTCGAAATTGTAACTGTCAACAGTGACGTGGGTGCCAAGGCGCGAATGTGCGGACTTGTGTGAGATACTTCGTCTTGTCCTCGTTTACCACCAGACCGATTCACTTTGCTTCCCTATCCAACTTGGAAAAGGCAGAACAGACTTCGCGGTTTTTGTTACCGATGATGCCGATGTCATCAGCATAAGCCAGCAATTGCACGCTCTTGTAGTAAATTGTTCCTGAGCGGTTCAGTTCTGCAGCTTTTATTATCTTCTCCAACATCAGATTAAAGAAGTCACATGAAAGGAAGTCGCCCTGTCTGAAACCCCGTTTTGTGGTGAACGGCTCGGAGAGGTCTTTCCCAATTCTGACGGAGCTGGTGGTATTGCGCTACGTCATTTTACACAGCCGTATGCGTTTTGAGGGGAAGCCAAATTCAGACATAGCGGCGTATAGGCAACTCCTTTTAGTGCTGTCAAAAGCGGCTTTAAAGTCGACAAATAGGTGGTGAGTGTCGATCCTTTTCTCGCGGGCCTTTTCCAAGATTTGGTCTATGGTAGATTTGCCAGGTCTAAAGCAACACTGATAAGGTCCAATCAGTTCATTGAAGGTGGGCTTCAGTGTTTCACACAATACGCTCGATAATACCTTGTATGCTTAGAAGGCTGATAGCTGGTTGTTGGCGCGAATGGCGGGGTCACCTTTCTTGTGGATTGGGCAGAGCACACTTAAATTCCAGTCGTCGGGCATGCGTTCATCTGACCATATTCTGCACAAGAGTGTATCCATGCACCTTATCAACTCCTCGCCGCCGTACTTGAATAGCTCAGCTGACAGCATGTCAGTTTCAGCAGCTAGTTGTTTTTCAGCCGCGTTATTGCTATACGTACCTCGTCATAGTTAGGCGGTGGAACGTCGACTCCGTCATCATCGACTGCGAGCTCGGGTTCTTCTTCTCCACAACTTTCCGTGCTGCTACCATTTAGTAGGGCGCAAAAGTGTTCCCTCCATAATTTAAATACGCTCTGGACATCAGTTACTAGTTCGCCATTATTGTTCTTACAGGAGTACGCCCCGGTCTTGAAACCTTCCGTAAGTCGCCTAACTCTCTGGTAAAATTTTCGGGCATTCTTCCTGTCGGCCAGCATTTCAAGCTCTTCGCACTAACATATTTCGGGCTCTCTCTTCTTATTGTGGCAAATACGTCTCGCTTACCTTTTCAGATCCCTATAGCGGACCCACATATCGCGCGTTGCGCCCGATCGCAGGGTGTCCCTGTAGGCGGCATCTTTTTTCTCTGCAGCTTCCTGACACTCCTCATCGTACCAGTTGTTCTTTCGGGCTCGCTGAAATCCGACTACTTCTTCGGCGGCGGTACTTA
>NW_023458555.1:108955503-108956559 GCF_013731165.1 Rhagoletis pomonella | reverse complement strand
TTTTTTTTTATCCTATTATAGGCCCAGGTGTCATGGCAATACTCTGTCAATATTTTGATCAAGTCTGTCCGTTTAGGCTGCAACCTGCCACATACATACATACATACATACATACATACTTCCACAAATATAGTAGATATATCCTTCTCTTAGCGTAAATAATTTTTGGGGATGTCTCCGCCACAGGGCCACCTATCGTATACATTTCAGGTCCAAATATTTCTTTAAAATTGGCTAAATTGTTTTTTAAATATGAGCTAAATCAGCAAGTAAATGCAATTTTTATGAATATCCGGACCCCAGCGCCACCAAGCGATTAAATTTTTAGTCGAAATATTTCCCTTCAAGGTGCTGAAATGAACGAAATCGGTCCAAGTTTAGTGACAATCAATATACGGAAAACTCTATGAAATTGTGACGTCTCAGCTTGGTTCAAATCAAAGAACCTTCCACACAGATGGTCCAAAAATGTGCTTTTTACAGAATTGAAATCGGTTCAGCCGTTTGGTCAGGCATCGCCGTCATACGGAAAATATTTCATTTTTATATATATAGACTAGCAGACCCAGGGAACTTCGTCCTGCCCAAAATAAATTGTTTGTATTGAAACATTTTTAGTTAAACGAGAAATGTCTGTCGTTTAACACCTTGCAACGTATATGTTTATTACCTGAATTAATGCGAATTTTCTTCAACAATTGAATTACTCAAACTTTGTAAACATATTTTCCTTCATTGAATTGTTAATTCTAAAAGTTAGATCATTTCAAAATTGTTAACACTAAACTTGAGTTATTCAAAAATGTTAAACCTTATATTCTTATGCCTTGAATTTTTAAATTTGAATTTACATGTTTTGCGCTATTCAAATTAATACCCTCTATATTTTCTCATATTGAATTGATAAGAATTGTTAACCCTAAACCTAAAGAAATTTTCATATTGAAATGCATAGTTGGCAACGCCAAAGTCGTTAATACAGTGCAAGCAGCAAATGTCAAAAAGAGAAACAAAAAATTAGATACAGAATTTTTCCAATCACCTTTACGTGCGGTC
>NW_023458555.1:108952251-108955403 GCF_013731165.1 Rhagoletis pomonella | reverse complement strand
AAAAACCCCCTCATTCATGGAAGACCTTCGTTTCCAATCGCACGGCACAAATTTTAGATCTCGTCGGAAACGCCACCTGGCGGCATGTGGGCAGCAGAGACAACCCCGCAGATCTGGGCACCAGAGGATGCAGACCCCTGGACTTAGCGGCCTCTTCGCTTTGGTGGCATGGACCGTAATGGCTATTAAGCCCACCCGAAGCCTGGCCAAACCGGCCACCCGAAATATCTCCCCTCCAGAATTGCGGCGAGTCGAGGCATTACATGCCACTGAGGAAGATCACGATATCCTTGATCGCTTCTCCTCGTTTCCCCGTGCACTTAGAGTTATGGCGTATGCTTTCAAATTTATACAGCGTCGTCGAGACCGAGTCAGACAGTCAAATAATTCCATCTCTCTCTCATGATGACCTCCGTAATAGCAAATACAGGCTCCTAGCTTTGACCCAATCTCGCTACTTTCCTCGGGAAAAGGCCTGTTTAGCAAAGTCCAAACCCATAGATAAACGGAGTCCTCTGCTTCCCCTCAACCCGTCCTTAGATAAAACCGAGTTGCTCCGCGTGAATGGTCGATTAGCTCACGCCACTTTGAGCTATAATGAAAGACATCCCATCATAATTCCCGAAAAATCCCGGTTCGCCATCCTATTCACACGCTTTCGGCACGAACTGCTCCTCCATGCAGAAACTCGTCTCATGCAGCAAGTCATAAGGCAAGAATTTTATATCCCTCGGCTTAAGCCCCTCATAAAAAAATGCCAATGTAAAAGTTGCACGGTCCACAAGCAGCAAACGCGATCGCAGATAATGGCGGCCCTCCCCTCGGAACGATGCACGTATGCTCCGCCCTTTACTATTACGGGCCCAGATTTTGCTGGACCTTTCCAGATAAAGGCCTCAATGCTAAGATCGCACACGTTGGTGAAGGGCTATGTGGCTGTTTTTGTATGCTTCACTACAAAAGCAGTCCACCTCGAGCTGTGTTCCGATCTGACCACTGCCGGATTTCTCGCTGCGTTTGCTCGCTTCGTCGGACGACGGGATTATCCTGCTAAGATGATGAGCGACAATGGCAAAACCTTTGTAGGGGCCAAACGAGCAACCGAAAAGGAGTTAATCGAATTTCTGAAGGAGGTATCTCAAGATGTCATCCAGAAATACTCACCTCAAGGCATCAACTGGGAATTTATTCCGCCAGGAGCCCCGCACATGGGCGGTTTGTGGGAGTCCGCAGTCAAAAGTTTCAAAATACATCTCAAAGGGACTGCTGGACCCAGCAAATTCACATTTGAAGAGTTCATCACCCTGTTAGTCAGAATAGAGGCCGTATTAAACTCCCGGCCAATCTCTGCTCTATCCCAAGACCCCACAGACCTCACAGCGCTTACGCCTGGCCACTTTTTACGAGGCGCCCCCCTCTTAGCACTCCCTGAAGTCGACCACAGCCATCTGTCCCTCTTTAATAGGTGAGAAAAAATGAAGGTGAAGGTCACGAGTTTAGTCGAAGGTGGAAAGAGGATTATATCAAGGATTTACAGAAGAGATATAGATGAAAAATACCCAGGCAGAGCCGAAAGTCGGCGACTGCGTTCTTATTGTTGACAATACTATACCTCCCATTGAATGGCGTTTAGGCCGTATCGAAAGGTCACACCCCGGTAGAGACGGACATATTCGAGTTGTCGATGTGCGCACAAAATCTGGCACCCTTACTCGCCCCATAGTTAAAATATGCCCGTTGCCAATGGGTGACGCCCCTCTGACTTCTCCAAATGCGCCATAATGAAAGCCTTTAAGCACTTTCATGACAACAGACTCTCTTAGCTCATATGTATTTAAAAACCTGTATATGAATGAAAAATTCTGATCCCACGTTTCTTCAAATGTCTGGTAGACTCCCCACTGATAGTCTAACTTCCACGGCTTACTTACAGATGGATACTTGCAGCAGCAGTGCCACTCCGAAGCCAACACCTCGAACATCGCTACCGCCTAAGCAACCGCAGCGGTCCGAAGTAGGCATTACGACTGACACAACTCCAGCGGAGCAGCCAGAAGAGGAAACCACCGATTTCAATCGATGCCGTCTGTGCGCACGACACCACGGGTTGCGGGTATGCCAAGTGTTTCGCGCAATGCAGCCGACCCAACGTTATCTGGTCGCACGTGCACACAAATTTTGCACCAACTGCCTCGCCTTATCGCATCACAGCAAGGACTGTCCCTCCGCTGGAATCTGCAGGCTATGTGGTCAGCGTCACCATACCCTACTTCACCGGAAGACGGCACTCATCAAAAACTCTCTACAACACCACGCTCCAGCATCGCGCAAAAGGCCTTCCGCACATCGTCCCCACCGTCTACGCCGTACTGAACTCAGCTCTAACAAGCACAAGCACCAGCATATGGCGCAAAGTGCGGAGAAAATCAATACCACCACCCAGGGAATCCGCATCACCAAGGCGAATGAAAAGCTGTCCAGGAAATTGCTGCGGGATGCAATACGTAAACTGCGGGAGCTAGAGAACAGCATAGTCGCTCAGCGCGCCTAGGTGCTGGAGAATAGTTAAACGAGAAACGTCTGTCGTTTAACACCTTGCAACGTATATGTTTATTACCTGAATTAATGCGAATTTTCTTCAACAATTTAATTACTCAAACTTTGTAAACATATTTTCCTTCATTGAATTGTTAATTCTAAAAGTTAAATCATTTCAAAATTGTTAAGGCTAAACTTGAGTTATTCAAAAATGTTAAACTTTTTATATTCTTATGCCTTGAATTGTTAAATTTGAATTTACATGTTTTGCGCTATTCAAATTAATACCCTCTATATTTTCTCATATTGAATTGATAAGAATTGTTAACCCTAAACCTAAAGAAATTTTCATATTGAAATGCATAGTTGGCAACGCCAAAGTCGTTAATACAGTGCAAGCAGCAAATGTCAAAAAGAGAAACAAAAAATTAGATACAGAATTTTCCAATCACTTTTACGTGCAGTCGCAAAAGCTTTCTAAAATTCGAATAACCTTTTATAGCTTGTTTTAATAAAGCAAAATTGTAAATTTAAAGCATAAACATTCGGTTTATAATTTCGAGTGGTCATATTAGTCTCTCGCCGAGTATCTACAGGCGCGCGGAGGAAACTCC
>NW_023458555.1:108946928-108952151 GCF_013731165.1 Rhagoletis pomonella | reverse complement strand
AAAATTGTAAATTTAAAGCATAAACATTCGGTTTATTATTTCGAGTGGTCATATTAGTCTTTCGCCGAGTATCTACAGGCGCGCGGAGGAAACTCCACCTCTTAGTATTTTTCGTTTTGAAAGTCGCTGGTGTATGCGCCAGGAAGCAGCCGCGAACTAGCGCCTGCGCGACGTCCTCCTACACGGAAGTGCAGCAGCCCCTCCACCGCAAGTACCACCCCAGTTTCGATTATAGCCCATCGTCACCATCCATCATCAAAGAGCCGCCGAAATCACCGCCAAACCTTTCCCTATCGCCAAATCCACCATCATCGCCGGAGTCAACGGCCAACAGCAACGAACCGCCGCATCCTCACCAGCCTGCAATCGCCCACCAGCCCTCCGTCTGTCCACCTCCGGAGTTCAGCACCCAAAAGAAGAGCCGGCCCCTTACTTTTAGTCCTTCGGCGCCAACAAAGAGCCGCACCGGTGGAATAAAAATCTATAACCTCAAATTACAAGTATCCCCAGCAAAACCGTGAGTAAAAATCAATTTTTTACTAACCCTGCGGTGAAACAAAAATTTTAAAAAGGCAGAAAATAATTCCTTGTATGTTTAGGAAACGCCAGCATTACGTAATACATTTTGCCTTGCCCCGGCCATAAATTTTCAATTTTCCCGCCATATTTTCATTTTTCCCGCCAATTTTATTTTTTTTTGCGCCAATTTTCACGAATTTTTTATCCACACAAAGACTCTTGCAAGAATACATAGACATATGTACTTCACATAACATTCTGTAGCAAACAAGCAAATAGTACTTGGCGTACATATTGATATACACATATACCAAAGCTCATAGTATATACAGCGGCTAATCAGTTAATCCCAAAGAAACATACAAGGAATTATAGCTGGGAATACATAACTAACCCCTCGTTTAGTAATCCCTATATATATATATACACATACATTCGTACACATACCCTATCACATATTGGGCATATGAGAGAAAGTGCTATATAAAATAAATAAAAATACGTACAATGAACTCTCTATAATAACTATCCATAAAAAAAGCCAGGCGGTTACAGTGCTAGGAAAAAGAAAATACAGTCCATTAGATAGATATTTATAAATGTTGCACTCAAAATATCACCATTTGTGGTTTTCGTGAACAGGACCAAGCGTGAAAGTCCCAGATACGGTGATCCGAAATCCCTCATAAAGGCTTAAAAAGGTAAAATTATCTGGCTTATTAGATTCAAATCCCACACTCTCTTGGAGTCCAGGTGCTCACTTGTGATTCATACAAACTTTAATGTTTGCGACTTCGAATGCTAGGTCTCACTAGCACTGAAGATAAGTCAAAAAGTCCCAGAATGAATGAAGAAGAAAAAATTCTCGGCGCCCTACGCGATCAAGCGGAAAGCCAAAAAAGGCAAAACAATCGGTCATCTGTACTAAATTCATATCGGATATGAATTTGTTGGATTACTGCGCCCGATTTAGATCAGCCCCCAACGAAGAAAATACTGAGTCCGTATTGAAAATAAAAGACAAGAGCCTAGAAAACTTTTGGAATAGAGTTCAAAACGCCTTTGATTCGACTTTGGAAATTGAAGAACATGACCTCCCCGAAGACTTTAGGGCGTCTGCCTACAGTAAATATAGGTCATGTTTAATTATATATGAAGAAACAAAAGCCCAAAATCGGAGACCAACTCCAGTTAGTAGCAAAAACCATAAGTCCCACTCCCAAAGCCAGTTCATCACATCCTCAGGAAACTTCGGGCATAAGCTTAAACGTCCCACCTTGCGACACCGAAACCTTTTTTTGGGGTTATGAGCAATGGCCGTCCTTCCGTGATATGTTCACGGCGGTCTATATAAATCACCCTAAGGCGCAGAAGTTATACCATCTCAGGTACAAAACGCAAGGAAAAGCTGCCCAAATAGTTAAACAATTCCCTCTGAGTGACGATAATTTCGAGCTGGCATGGGAAGCACTAAAAGCTCGCTATGAAAACAAACGGGTTTTACTAGATAACCAAATCCGCATCCTTATGAATCTAAAACCCATCCCAATAGAAAATAGAGAAGACATACAGAGACTGCAATCATCGGTGAATAACTGTCTCCAGATTCTAGGCACCCAGCAAGTCTCCACCGAAAGCTGGGATCACATTCTGATCTACCTGGTTACCTCGAAGCTTAGTGAAAACACCGTGGCCCTATGGGAGCAATCCCTCAGTTCCAGGAAAGACCTCCCGAACTGGCCCAAATGAACCAGTTCCTCACTACCCGATACGAGGTGGTTGAAAGGGTAGATCAATTTCGTGCACCCAAGCCATCCGCGGACTAATCCTTCGAGCATAAGCTACTCGAGGCCAACCCCCCCTAACAGTAGGCCATTCCCTAAACCCCCACCTCATACAAATGCCCAATGTGCAGTGCTCCAAGTTTCGTCAACTGCCAACTTAGGATCGCAGAAAGTTTGTGAGAGAACACAACCTCTGTTTTAATTGCCTATGTCAGACCCACTTGATAAAAGACTGCTCAAGTAAATATACTTGCTCCCATTGTCAAGAACGGCATCACTCAATGCTTCATGAAGACACGCCCCCCATGCCGCCAAGACAGCAGTCTCGAACCCAAAGAACGACATCTCAAGTCGCTCTGACGACGCCCACAAAATTCAACCCACAAAATTCAGCTGGGTCGGAAACAACTCATGAGGAGCCTTCTTCCTCAAATAGAGCAAGAGTACAGTCGTTCTACTCGGAAAATGAGAGCAAGATTCTCCTTCCCACAGCAATGGTGCCAGTTGAACACAGGGGCGAAATCTTCAAACTCAGAGCTCTCATAGATCAGGGTTCGGAACGAACTTTTATTTCCTCCAAAGCTCAAAACAAACAAAGGCTACCGTACCAAACTTCTAACTTTGAAATTTCTGGCATGGGAGGCAGAGTTGTTCAGACTTCGAACAAACTTTGCCATCTCATCTTAGCCTCCGCAGATTTGACCACGAAAATAAAGGCTCAAGCAATAGTACTATCCCAGTTAACGAAAATGCTCCCAAAATTCCAGCCAACTCTCGAACAACGAGAAAAATTGTCTCACCTCCTGCTAGCAGATACTAATTGCCACTCCCCGTCCCAAATTGATCTGGTCATTGGCAGTGACCTCATTCCTGAAATATGATGGAAGGCATTGATTAAATTTGCTTGCACAAAACACCATATTCGGCTGCATCTTAAGTGGCCAATTTCCCGAAAAAATAGCCTGTTTCTCTACTCAAGCTACACCGATCTCCAATGAGGTTTTAGATTCCCAGCTGCGAAAGTTTTGGGAGCTAGAAGAGGTTCCGAAATCCAAGCCTACTACGCCTGATGATGAAAATTGTGAAAAATTATATCAGTCCACCACCACACGAGCAGCGGATGGTCGTTATGCAGTCAGACTGCCCTTTAAGCCAAGCTTCCCAGACCCTATCTCCCTTGGATCGTCTCGCACTCCCGCCCTCCAACAGTGCCTGAGCATGGAAAGAAATTTGCTCAGAAAAGGCGATCTAAAATCACTTTACGAAAATGTATTAAACGAATATCTCACTCTCAACCATATGGAAGAAACAACTTCCCACGAGATATCTTCTCAAGGCAAATATTGGTCGTTCTACCTTCCACACCACGCGGTTATAAAACCCGAAAAAAGAACGACCAAAGTCCGAGTCGTCTTCAATGCTTCGAAGAAATCGGGGTCCGGACATTGCCTGAACGATGTTCTTTACACCGGACCAACCCTCCAGCCCGACTTGATGTTATTGATCCTCAAGTGGTGTATGTATCGATTTGTCTTTAACGGCGATGTCGACAAAATGTATCGACAGATACTGCTGCATAAAGACGACCAAGACTATCAACGAATCGAATTTCGACCATCTACAAATAGCCAAATACAAGATTATAAGTTGAAAACTGTCACGTTTGGTTTGAATTGCGCACCCTACCTCGCTATACGTACCCTTCACCAGCTCGCAGATGATGTGCAAACCACACACCCCTTAGCGGTGTCCATATTAAACAATGAAACATACGTTGATGATATACTTTCCGGTGGTCATGATCTGGCTTCAGCCGAAGAATCCCTCTCTCAAGTCATCCAAGCGCTCAATTCGGCAGGCTTCCCACTTAAAAATATTACAGCCAACCACCCTGAAATTTTGAAAAACATCAACAAAGACGACCTGCTTGACACAAACTTCCTAGAATTTGAAACAGCAAGCACCACTAAAACGCTCGGGATTCAGTGGAACGCTCTAACCGATACGTTTTCGTATACCGTTGATTCCATCCCAGCGTCATCCGCCAGTACAAAACGACAAATCCCCTCCGAGTGTGAGACTTCACTACATTCGTCATAAAATTTCAAAGGTTGGCAATGCAACATAAGCAAATATAGAGCAAGAGCAACTGTTAGCAAAAACCAAAACCTTGGTTGCAATATATCTTACTCATGAACCAAAACCGAACCGAAATTTAAAGTTGGGTACAACAATTTATCGATTCGAGAAATTAATGCGAAAACGAAAACTCGTATATCGAGACGATAAAGTGGCCGGTAATCTAAAGGATAGATGAGAAAACGGCCCTAAGTAGTATATCAAGAAACATTGATGGGCCTTTAACAAGTACTGCTAATAGTCGTATAAGCAACCTAGAAATAATTAGATTAGCGAGCGAAGGCTCAAATGTAAAATCTGGAGACATTAAAAAATTTTAAATAAAAGCTCACCTGAAGGCCTATCTTGAAGAAAAACGGGCTCATCTCGGTGAAAATCCTCTCGATTGGTGGAAAACTCAAAAGTTACTCAAAAATGGTAAACTTTTTATATTCTTATGCCTTGAATTGTTAAATTTGAATTTACATGTTTTGCGCTATTCAAATTAATACCCTCTATATTTTCTCATATTGAATTGATAAGAATTGTTAACCCTAAACCTAAAGAAATTTTCATATTGAAATGCATAGTTGACAACGCCAAAGTCGTTAATACAGTGCAAGCAGCAAATGTCAAAAAGAGTAACAAAAAATTAGATACAGAATTTTCCAATCACTTTTACGTGCGGTCGCAAAATCTTTCTAAAATTCGAATAACCTTTTATAGCTTGTTTTAATAAAGAAAAATTGTAAATTTAAAGCATAAACATTCGGTTTATTATTTCGAGTGGTCATATTAGTCT
>NW_023458555.1:108945215-108946828 GCF_013731165.1 Rhagoletis pomonella | reverse complement strand
GCGGTAAAGTTGCCTTTACTAACAGGGCAGATAAATTGTTCCTCACTTTAGGGCCGGTTACTCAATGTCTGGTTAACACTAATCTGCGGTTAAACATCGTTATCGACGACTTCGACTCCATGCATATAACAGGCAGTCGGTAACTCGATAACTATGTTTAACCGGAGATTAGTGTTAACCAGACATTGAGTAACCGGCCCTTAAAGTGTTTTCATTTTCCTATCTTACCGGTAAAAATAAATTTGTTATTCCGTAGAGCGAGACTTCACTACGTTTCCGAGTGTGAAACTTCACTACATTCGTCATAAAATTTCAAAGGTTGGCAATGCAACATAAGCAAATATAGAGCAAGAGCAACTGTTAGCAAAAACCAAAACCTTGGTTGCAGTATCTAATATATCTGACTCATGAACCAAAACCGAACCAAAATTTAAAGTTGGGTACAACAATTTATCGATTCGAGAAATTAATGAGAAAACGAAAACTCGTATATCGAGACGATAAAGTGGCCGGTAATCTAAAGGTTAGATGATAAAACGGCCCTACGCAGTATATCAAGCAACATTGATGGGCCTTTAACATGTACTGCTAATAGTCGTATAAGCAACCTAGAAATAATTAGATTAGCGAGCGAAGGCTCGAATGTAAAATCTGGAGACATTAAAAAATTTAAAATAAAAGCTCACCTGAAGGCCTATCTTGAAGAAAAACAGGCTCATCTCGGTGAAAATCCTCTCGATTGGTGGAAAACTAAATAAAAATACGACAAATTTACAGATCTGGGTCGCAAATATTTGAGCGCTCCACCCGCCGTTTCAAGTGGGCAATTTTTTAGTGCAGCCGAGCCTCTAATAAATCGCCTCATGGGAGAAAAGGCAGCAAAATTACTTTTTATGAAATATAATACTGCCGTTTTGAACTTTGACTACAAGATTAAAACACTGTATAGGTTAAGCACTCGTTCAATGTTATAATAATTTACAAAATTTTAAAGTAATAAAAACGATGACATAACATTCGCATTCGCGAATGTGAAAAATATGGCATTCGAGACATCGATATTAAATACACAACAACCGTACTAGACTGTCTCGCTTAGATTTCGGAATGCTTACACATTGGGAAGTTAGCTTACTGCCAATATAGAAGTATTACATATTTGGGCGCATGTAATAGACTTGAATTGATATGAAAAGTAATATAGGTATCAGAACTGTAAAACTGTAAAATCATATAAAATTAAAAATCATCGAATTTATGTTATTATGTTTTCATTGAATTTTTCCTTGTTGGGGAATGTGGCTTATCATTTTCCAATTCTACATTCACTCAAAGTAGATACGATTACACACATAACCATATTCAAAGAAAGATTGAAAAAAAATGAATGACGAAACATTAAGTTTCAACACTGAATAAGCATTCAGATGAATGCAGCTTTTGCTATGTGTGCACACATTCATTCAGTACCAACCAATCGATATAAATATTCTAAACACCCAAAACCCACTTGAAAAATACGCAAGGTTGAATTTTATTGAACAGATTTTAAAATTTCAACACGACAAATAGTTTATTGAGCGTTATCATTAATTTGTTTGTTTTAAATTTGT
>NW_023458555.1:108943263-108945115 GCF_013731165.1 Rhagoletis pomonella | reverse complement strand
TGTGTAATCGTATCTACTTTGAGTGAATGTAGAATTGGAAAATTATAAGCCACATTCCCCAACAAGGAAAAATTCAATGAAAACATAATAACATAAATTCGATGATTTTGAATTTTATATGATTTTACAGTTTTACAGTTCTGATACCTATATTACTTTTCATATCAATTCAAGTCTATTACATGCGCCCAAATATGTAATACTTCTATATTGGCAGTAAGCAAACTTCTCAATGTGTAAGCATTCCGAAATCTAAGCGAGAGAGTCTAGTACGGTTGTTGTGTATTTAATATCGATGTCTCGAATGCCATATTTTTCACATTCGCGAATGCGAATGTTATGTCATCGTTTTTATTACTTTAAAATTTTATAAATTATTATAACATTGAACGAGTGCTTAACCTATACAGCGTTTTAATCTTGTAGTCAAAGTTCAAAACGGCAGTATTATATTTCATAAAAAGTAATTTTGCTGCCTTTTCTCCCATGAGGCGATTTCTTAGAGGCTCGGCTGCACTAAAAAATTGCCCACTTGGAACGGCGGGTGGAGCGCTCAAATATTTGCGACCCAGATCTGTAACTTTGTCGTATTTTTGTTTAGTTTTCCACCAATCGAGAGGATTTTCACCGAGATGAGCCCGTTTTTCTTCAAGATAGGCCTTCAAGTGAGCTTTTATTAAAAATTTTTTTATGTCTCCAGATTTTACATTCTAGCATTCGCTCGCTAATCTAATTATTTCTAGGTTGCTTATACGACTATTAGCAGTACATGTTAAAGGCCCATCAATGTTGCTTGATATAGTACTTAGGGCCGTTTTCTCATCTAACCTTTAGATTACCGGCCACTTTATCGTCTCGATATACGAGTTTTCGTTTTCTCATTAATTTCTCGAATCGATAAATTGTTGTACCCAACTTTAAATTTTGGTTCGGTTTTGGTTCATGAGTCAGATATATTAGATATTGCAACCAAGGTTTTGGTTTTTGCTAACAGTTGCTCTTGCTCTATATTTGCTTATGTTGCATTGCCAACCTTTGAAATTTTATGACGAATGTAGTGAAGTTTCACACTCGGAAACGTAGTGAAGTTTCACTCTACGGAATAACAAATTTATTTTTACCGGTAAGATAGGAAAATGAAAACACTTTAAGGGCCGGTTACTCAATGTCTGGTTAACACTAATCTCCGGTTAAACATAGTTATCGACGTTACCGACTGCCTGTTATATGCATGGAGTCGAAGTCGTCGATAACGATGTTTAACCGCAGATTAGTGTTAACCAGACATTGAGTAACCGGCCCTAAAGTGAGGAACAATTTATCTGCCCTGTTAGTAAAGGCAACTTTACCGCTTACATTAGAAACCGGCACTTAATCGTTTAGCGCCTGAAGCTAAAAGCCGGTTATTGCCCGCACCCTCGTTAGACAGACTTAGAGCTATTTCAACAACATTATTGTGGCCCATGTACACATTCGCATTCGCAAAACTTTCGTATCATTTGATGCGAATGCGAATGTAAATAAACGGTTCTATTGATATATCTGTACTGCAATGGTTTCGGACGGTACTAGCTCTTACTGCCAATATAGGAGTATTATATACATGCATGCGCCCGACGCTTTTCATTTTGAATCTCATAAATTGCTTATAATGACTTTTGCTAAAATTTCAAAATCAAAAGTAAAAGTCAGAGTAAAAGTTCTCTCGCCCAACGCTGATTTAAGGAAATGGCGTGTCGTCTATTTCCGCTGTAGCGTACGTAGTGCATAGGGCATAAAAGAATTTTTAATGAAATAGAGTTACATAGTTAAAATAATATAAATTAATCGTAAAAGGCAAGTAAATTATAAG
>NW_023458555.1:108939245-108943163 GCF_013731165.1 Rhagoletis pomonella | reverse complement strand
CTCCGCTGCATTTCATAATATCTTCAACCACCAATACTTCAATAAGAGTCTACTTACGCCAATACTCCAATGAGATTCGGCTCTTTTACTTCATTTCCAATTAGAACGACTACCAACAAGGCCAACGGGTGTTCAGTCTCCGCTGCCTGCAATAGACACCGCTCTCCCAGCATTGAACGTACTCTTGCATTGCAAGTGTTTGCGAAGGCGTTAACTATTTTCATTATTTACAATGATGGAATAATGACCAGAGACAAAATATGTTACGTGGGTGACCATCATAGTTTATTGGCTTAACTTATATAATACTCCTATATTGGCAGTAAGAGCTAGTATCGTCTGAAACCATTGCAGTACAGATATATCAATAAAACCGTTTATTTGCATTCGCATTCGTTATGCGAATGATTCGCATCAGTTTACACATTCGCATTCGACATTCGCATTTTCATCAAATGATACGAATGTTTTGCGAATGCGAATATGTACATGGGCAGAGTGTCCTCAATAATGTTGTTGAAATGGCTCTAAGTCTGTCTAACGAGGGTGCGGGTAATAACCGGCTTTTAGCTTCAGGCGCTAAACGATTAAGGGCCGTTTTCTAATGTAAGCGGTAAAGTTGCCTTTACTAACAGGGCAGATAAATTGTTCCTCACTTTAGGGCCGGTTACTCAATGTCTGGTTAACACTAATCTGCGGTTAAACATCGTTATCGACGACTTCGACTCCATGCATAAAACAGGGAGTCGGTAACGTCGATAACTATGTTTAACCGGAGATTAGTGTTAACCAGACATTGAGTAACCGGCCCTAAAAGTGTTTTCATTTTCCTATCTTACCGGTAAAAATAAATTTGTTATTCCGTAGAGTGAAACTTCACTACGTTTCCGAGTGTGAAACTTTACTACATTCGTCATAAAATTTCAAAGGTTGGCAATGCAACATAAGCAAATATAGAGCAAGAGCAACTGTTAGCAAAAACCAAAACCTTGGTTGCAATATCTCATATATAGCTGACTCATGAACCAAAACCGAACCAAAATTTAAAGTTGGGTACAACAATTTATCGATTCGAGAAATTAATGCGAAAACGAAAACTCGTATATCGAGACGAAAAAGTGGCCGGTAATCTAAAGGTTAGATGAGAAAACGGCCCTAAGTAGTATATCAAGCAACATTGATGGGCCTTTAACATGTACTGCTAATAGTCGTATAAGCAACCTAGAAATTATTAGATTAGCGAGCGAAGGCTCGAATGTAAAATCTGGAGACATTAATAAATTTGAAATAAAAGCTCACCTGAAGGCCTATCTTGAAGAAAAATGGGCTCATCTCGGTGAAATCCTCTCGATTGGTAGAAAACTAAACAAAAATACGACAAATTTACAGATCTGGGTCGCAAATATTTGAGCGCTCCACCCGCCGTTCCAAGTGGGCAATTTTTTAGTGCAGCCGAGCCTCTAAGAAATCGCCTCATGGGAGAAAAGGCAGCAAAATTACTTTTTATGAAATATAATACTGCCGTTTTGAACTTTGACTACAAGATTAAAACACTGTATAGGTTAAGCACTCGTTTAATGTTATAATAATTTACAAAATTTTAAAGTAATAAAAACGATGACATAACATTCGCATTCGCGAATGTGAAAAATAGGGCATTCGAGACATCCCTATTAAATACACAACAACTGTACTAGACTGACTCGCTTAGAATTTGGAATGCTTACACATTGCGAAGTTAGCTTACTGCCAATATAGAAGTATTACATATTTGGGCGCATGTAACAGACTTGAATTGATATGAAAAGTAATATAGGCATCAGAACTGTAAAACTGTGAAATCATATGAAATTAAAAATCATCGAATTTATGTTATTATGTTATCATTGAATTTTTCCTTGGTGGGGAATGTGGCTTATAATTTTCCAATTCTACATTCACTCAAAGTAGATACGATTACACACATAACCATATTCAAAGAAAGATACAAAAAAAATGAAACACGAAACTTTTAACACTGAATAAGCATTCAGATGAATGCAGCTTTTGCTATGTGTGCACACATTCATTCAGTACCAATCAATCGATATAAATATTCTAAACACACAAAACCCACTGAAAAATACGCAAGGTTGAATTTTATTGAACAGATTTTAAAATTTCAACACGAAAAATAGTTTATTGAACGTTATCATTAATTTGTTTGTTTTAAATTTGTGCAAGTACTTATAATAAATAAAAATATTAATTGGAGAAATATTTTTAGTGACAAGAGTGTCATTATGAAAAATGTAAATTATTAACGATTTTAACATCTCTGTTTCGAAAATTGTCAGCTTTCTAAATAAGTATTACCTATGTATCAATAAAGGGTATGTGCCGAAATTATTACATATGTACCTATATATCTATCTTAAAATTAATAAACAATTTTAAGCGCGTTTGCTTCTAACTTTAGACATATACATTTTATTATTTAGTTATAAAAATTCTTAATACAAGTTTCTTCGTACTTTTTTCTTCGCTATCGGGACAAGCAGTTAATAAAGATTCTAAAACCTGATTTGTGGGTTTGTGGTGGTTTCTACCATTTACAAAAAGTCGCAAATTATCAACTTTTACCAAAAAAAAAAAGAAATAACATTCGTTGGGATCTATTTTCATTTGTTTTCTTGTTAACTTCAAAACTACATGTATTAACAAAAAAAGTGTAAATATTGTCCGCTGTAACCTATTTCGGAAATTATTTATTTATGAGAATTTGCAATTTCGAGAAATCACTTCCTCCCAATTTTGGGAATCAAACGGAACCCCACATACTCAAAAATCGTAGAGAAAAGCAAGTAAGTAAGTAAGTAAGTAAGCGCTAAATACCAAGCAACCTTTATTCGAACAAGGTTATAATACTCTTTTTCACAAGCGCGCTCGGGTATAATTATTTCTTGAAACATAATTCTAAATTATTGTGCAAACCCCTTTTTATTTTAGTGTAGTAGAATCGAAAAAAATGTGGTAGATTTGAATAAGATGTGGTAGATTTGAATAAGATGTGGTAGATTTTCCAATTAATATTTTTATTGGGTATACATATCGCACAAAGTCGTCAAAAGAATTAAGTCGGGAAATATAAGTGCTACTGGATCGTACAGATTCAACGCAATTGATGCAAAAACAGTATATCATTAGTTTTCTAGTTAGGTTAGGTTAGGTTGATGTGGCAGTCGGTTCAATTTACCAACTCACTTAGACCTTTTGAAGGTCCATTGTGGTACCACTGCAGAACACGGGAACCTCGGTGACTATTCTTCAGAGAACCAATTTGAGGCTCTTATAAAGCGTAGAATCGGTTTTATTCCTACGCGTGATAGTTCCGTAAGAGAGCCATAGAAGGACCTGCCTAAAAAGCTTGCTCTTCTCTTGGCCAAAGCTGGGCAGCTACAGAAGAAGTGCTCTACGGTTTCTTCCTCTTCCTCATCTCTGCAACTTCTGCAATATTCGTGGGAGAAAATTCCTAGTCTTGAAGAGTGCCTGCCAAATAGCCAATGACCGGTTACACAAGCCCTGACCTTCGCAATGTCCTCTCTTGAGAGGCACAGCAACTCTTTCGTCTTTTTCTTTTCTATTTGCGGCCGCCTGGCTATCCGAGAAAATATTAATCGTAGTCTTCGTTACGGCATGTGTAGTAAGGTATACAGCCACCTCTTTGATAGCTAAAACTTCTGCCTGATAGACACTGCAGTGGTCCGGAATTCGGACGGATAGTTCCAGTCCTATTTTGCAACTTATTCAGTTGCTTCGGTTTGGTGCTGCTTTATTTAAATCAGTATTTAACTTGTATTTTATTTTATAATTTACCCGGCCCCACGTTGGACGCCAATTAAACAATTATATTTGATATAATATTAATTTATTTAATAA
>NW_023458555.1:108938065-108939145 GCF_013731165.1 Rhagoletis pomonella | reverse complement strand
TAAAACACTGTATAGGTTAAGCACTCGTTCAATGTTATAATAATTTATAAAATTTTAAAGTAATAAAAACGATGACATAACATTCGCATTCGCGAATGTGAAAAATATGGCATTCGAGACATCCCTATTAAATACACAACAACCGTACTAGACTGTCTCGCTTAGATTTCGGAATGCTTACACATTGGGAAGTTAGCTTACTGCCAATATAGAAGTATTACATATTTGGGCGCATGTAATAGACTTGAATTGATATGAAAAGTAATATAGGTATCAGAACTGTAAAACTGTAAAATCATATGAAATTAAAAATCATCGAATTTATGTTATTATGTTTTCATTGAATTTTTCCTTGTTGGGGAATGTTGCTTATAATTTTCCAATTGTACATTCACTCAAAGTAGATACGATTACACACATAACCATATTCAAAGAAAGATTGAAAAAAATGAATGACGAAACATTAAGTTTTAACACTGAATAAGCATTCAGATGAATGCAGCTTTTGCTATGTGTGCACACATTCATTCAGTACCAATCAATCGATATAAATATTCTAAACACAAACCCACTGAAAAATACGCAAGGTTGAATTTTATTGAACAGATTTTAAAATTTCAACACGAAAAATAGTTTATTGAGCGTTATCATTAATTTGTTTGTTTTAAATTTGTGCAAGAATTTATAATAAATAAAAATATTAATTGGAGAAATATTTTTAGTGACAAGAATGTCATTATGAAAAATGTAAATTATTAACGATTTTAACATCTCTGTTTCGAAAATTGTCAGCTTTCTAAATAAGTATTACATATGTATCAATAAAGGGTATGTGCAGGAATTATTACATATGTACCTGTATATCTACGTTAAAATAAATAAACAAATTTAAGCGCGTTTGCTTCTAACTTTAGACATATACATTTTAATTATTTAGTTATAAAAATTCTTAATACAAGTTTCTTCGTACTTTTTTCTTCGCTATCGGGACAAGCAGTTAATAAAGATTCTAAAACCTGATTTGTGGGTTTGTGGTGGTTTCTGCCATTTACAAAAAGTCGCAAATTATCAACTTTTCCC
>NW_023458555.1:108931410-108937965 GCF_013731165.1 Rhagoletis pomonella | reverse complement strand
TTTTTTGTCTCTCCTTTTGACATTTGCTGCTTGCACTGTATTAGCGACTTTGTTGTTGCCAACTATGCATTTCAATATGAAAATTTCTTTAGGTTTAGGGTTAACAATTCTTATCAATTCAATATGAGAAAATATAGAGGATATTAATTTGAATAGCGCAAAACATGTAAATTCAAATTTATCAATTCAAGGCATAAGAATGTAAGGCTTAACATTTTTGAATAACTCAAGTTTAGTGTTAACAATTTTGAAATGATCTAACTTTTAGAATTAACAATTCAATGAAGGAAAATATGTTTACAAAGTTTGAGTAATTCAATTGTTGAAGAAATTTCGCATTAATTCAGGTAATAATCATATGCGTGGCAAGGTGTTAAACGACAGACGTTTCTCGTTTAACTATTCTCCCGCACCTAGGCGCGCTAAGCGACTATACTGTTCTCTAGCTCCCGCAGTTTACGTATTGCATTTCGGAGCAATTTCCTGGACAGCTTTCCATTCGCCTTGGTGATGCGGATTCCCTGGGTGGTGGTATTGATTTTCTTCGCTCTTTGCCTCATATGCGGGTGCTTGTGCTTGTGAGAGCTGAGTGCAGTACGGCGTAGACGGTGGGGACGATGTGCGGAAGGCCTTTTGCGCGATGCTGGAGCGTGGTGTTGCAGAGAGTTTTTGCTAAGTGCCGTCTTCCGGTGAAGTAGGGAATGGTGACGCTGACCACATAGCCTGCAGATTCCAGCGGAGGGACAGTCCTTGCTGTGATGCGATAAGGCGAGGCAGTTGGTGCAAAATTTGTGTGCACATGCGACCAGATAACGTTGGGTCGGCTGCATTGCGCGAAACACTTGGCATACCCGCAACGCGTGATGTCGTGCGCACAGACGGCATCGATTGAAATCGGTGGTTTCCTCTTCTGGCTGCGCCGCTGGCGTTGTGTCAGTCGTCATGCCTACGTCGGACCGCTGCGGTTGCTTAGGCTGTAGCGATGTTCGAGGTACTGGTTTCGGAGTGCCACTGCTGCTGCAAGTATCCATCTGTAAGTAAGCCGTGGAAGTTAGACTATCAGTGGGGAGTCTACAAGACAATTGAAGAAACGTGGGATCAGAATATTTCATTCATATACAGGTTTTTAAATACATATGAGCTAAGAGAGTATGTTGTCATGAAAGTGCTTAAAGGCTTTAATTATGGCGCATTTGGAGAAGTCAGAGGGGCGTCACCCATTGGCAACGGGCATATTTTAACTATGCCAGATTGGGTGCGCACATCGACAAATCGAATATGTCCGTCTCTGCCGGGGTGTGACCTTTCGATACGGCCTAAACGCCATTCAATGTGAGGTATAGTATTGTCAACAATCAGAACGCAGTCGCCGACTTTCGGCTCTGGTGGCGTTTCCGACGAGATCTAAAATTTGTACCGTGCGATTGGAAACGAAGGTTTTCCATGAATGAGGGGGTTTTTCTAGCCATGCCAAGACGATCTCGGAGTCAGACCATGGTATCAGTTTCCTCTTAGAGAGGTCGAGTTGAGACTGCACTACGGCGGCCAGCTTCCCTAGGAGAAGGGCGCCGCACAACTCAAGTCGGGGTAAACTGGTGGTTCGGAGAGGCGCTACTTTGCCTTTGGAGACCAGCAGATGAGAAGAGGTCCTACTACCGTTCGTGGTTCGCACATATATGTTAGTGCAGTATGCTCTCTCGGAAGCGTCGCAGAAGCCATGTAGCTCGACTTGGTCGGCGGGGACAAAATCTACCCATCGGGGTATTTGGATGCTAGAAATGGCTTGGAGATTGGTTGCAAATTGCATCCATTTCGTCAGACGGAGGGGCTTGACCTGGTCATCCCAGTTAGTTCCGTCCAGCCATAGTTCTTGTAGCAGGATTTTGGCTTGGATCATTATGGGCGTAAGCCATCCTGCGGGGTCAAACAATTTGGCAACTGCCGAGAGGATTTGTCGTTTTGTACTGGCGGATGACGCTGGGATGGAATCAACGGTGTACGAAAACGTATCGGTTAGAGCGTTCCACTGAATCCCGAGCGTTTTAGTGGTGCTTACTGTTTCAAATTCTAGGAAGTTTGTGTCAAGCAGATCGTCTTTGTGTATGTTTTTCAAAATTTCAGGGTGGTTGGCTGTAATCTTTTTAAGTGGGAAGCCTGCCGAATTGAGCGCTTGGATGACTTGAGAGAGGGATTCTTCGGCTGAAGGGAGATCATGACCACCGGAAAGTATATCATCAACGTACGTTTCATTGTTTAATATGGGCACCGCTAAGGGGTGTGTGGTTTGCACGTCATCTGCGAGCTGGTGAAGGGTACGTATAGCGAGGTAGGGTGCGCAATTCAAACCAAACGTGACAGTTTTCAACTTATAATCTTGTATTTGGCTATTTGTAGATGGTCGAAATACGATTCGTTGATAGTCTTGGTCGTCTTTGTGCAGCAGTATCTGTCGATACATTTTTTCGACATCGCCGTTAAAGACAAATCGATACATACGCCACTTGAGGATCAATAACATCAAGTCGGGCTGGAGGGTTGGTCCGTTCAGGGAATGTCCGGACCCCGATTTCTTCGAAGCATTGAAGACGACTCGGACTTTGGTCTTTCTTTTTTCGGGTTTTATAACCGCGTGGTGTGGGAGGTAGAACGACCAACATTTGCCTTGAGAAGATATCTCGTGGGAAGTTGTTTCTTCCATATGGTTGAGAGTGAGATATTCGTTTAATACATTTTCGTAAAGTGATTTTAGATCGCCTTTTCTGAGCAAATTTCTTTCCATGCTCAGGCACTGTTGGAGGGCGGGTGTGCGAGACGGGCCAAGGGAGATAGGGTCTGGGAAGCTTGGCTTAAAGGGCAGTCTGACTACATAACGACCATCCGCTGCTCGTGTGGTGGTGGACTGAAAGAATTTTTCACAATTTTCATAATCAGGCGTAGTAAGCTTGGATTTCGGAACCTCTTCTAGCTCCCAAAATTTCGCAGCTGGGAATCTTAAACCTCATTGGAGATGGGTGTAGCTTGAGTAGAGAAACAGGCTATTTTTTCGGGAAATTGACAACTTAAGATCCAGCCGAATATGGTGTTTTGTGCAAGCAAATTTTTCGAAATTTTCTCATTGCCTTCCAGCATTACTTCAGAAATGAGGTCACTGCCAATGACCAGATAAATTTGGGACGAGGAGTGGCAGTTAGTATCTGCTAGCTGGAGGTGAGACCATTTTTCTCGTTGTTCGAGAGTTGGCTGGAATTTTGGAAGCATTTTCGTTAACTGGGATAGTACTATTGCTTGAGCCTTTATTTTCGTGGTCAAATCTGCGGGGGCTAAGATGAGATGGCAAAGTTTGTTCGAAGTCTGAACAACTCTGCCTCCCATGCCAGAAATTTCAAAGTTGGAAGTTTGGTACGGTAGCTTTAGTTTGTTTTGAGCTTTGGAGGAAATAAAAGTTCGTTCCGAACCCTGATCTATGAGAGCTCTGAGTTTGAAGATCTCGCCCCTGTGTTCAACTGGCCCATTGCTGTGGGAAGGAGAATCTTGCTGTCATTTTCCGAGTAGAACGACTGTACTCTTGCTCTATTTGAGGAAGAAGGCTCCTCATGAGTTGTTTCCGACCCCGCTGAATTTTGTGGGTTGGAATTAGTGGGCGTCGTCAGAGCGACCTGAGATGTCGTTCTTTGGGTTCGAGACTGCTGTCTTGGCGGCATGGGGGGCGTGTCTTCATGAAGAATTGATTGATGCCGTTCTTGACAATGAGAGCAAGTATATTTACTTGAGCAGTCTTTTATCAAGTGGATCTGACATAGGCAATTAAAACAGAGGTTGTGTTCTCTCGCAAACTTTCTGCGATCCTGAGTTGGCAGTTGACGAAACTTGGAGCACTGAGAGAGAGTGTGTTGAGGTTTATTGCACATTGGGCATTTGTATGGTTTTGTGCGTTGTTCCGTCATGAGCGCTCGGATTTGGGAAAAGGAGTTGTTGTGAGAGTTCAGAGAGGTGGGGGGTTTAGGGAATGACCTACTGTTAGGAGGGGTTGGCCTCGAGTAGCTTATGTTCGAATTGATCTACCCTTTCGTATCGAGTAGTGAGGAACTAGTTCATTTGGGACTAGTTCGGGAGGTCTTTCCTGGAACTGAGGGATTGCTCCCATAGGGCCATGGTGTTCTCAGGAAACTTGGAGGTAACCAGGTAGATCAGAATGGGATCCCAGCTTTCGGTGGAGACTTGCTGGGTGCCTAGAATCTGGAGACAGTTATTCACCGATGATTGCAGTCTCTGTATGTCTTCGCTATTTTCAATTGGGATGGGTTTTAGATTCATAAGGATACGGATTTGGTTATCTACTAAAACCCGTTTGTTTTCATAGCGAGCTTTTAGTGCTTCCCATGCCAGCACGAAATTATCGTCACTCAGAGGGAATTGTTTAACTATTTGGGCAGCTTTTCCTTGCGTTTTGTACCTGAGATGGTATAACTTCTGCGCCTTAGTGAGCTTAGGGTGATTTATATAGACCGCCGTGAACATATCACGGAAGGACGGCCATTGCTCATAACCCCCATAAAAGGTTTCGGTGTCGCAAGGTGGGACGTTTAAGCTTATGCCCGAAGTTTCCTGAGGAAGTGATGAACTGGCTTTGGGAGTGGGACTTATGGTTTGTGCTACTAACTGGAGTTGGTCTCCGATTTGGGCTTTTGTTTCTTCATATATAATTAAACATGACCTATATTTACTGTAGGCAGACGCCCTAAAGTCTTCGGGGAGGTCATGTTCTTCAATTTCCAAAGTCGAATCAAAGGCGTTTTGAACTCTATTCCAAAAGTTTTCTACGCTCTTGTCTTTTATTTTCAATACGGACGCAGTATTTTCTTCGATCGGGGCTGATCTGAATCGGGCATAGTAATCCATCAAATTATCTGTCTCCGATATGAATTTAGTACAGATGACCGATTGTTTTGCCTTATTTGGCTTTCCGCTTGATCGCGTAGGGCCCTGAGACTCCGCGGGGGTCTCGAGAATTTTTTCTTCTTCGCTCATTCTGGGACTTTTTGGCTTATCTTCAGTGCTAGTGAGACCTAGCATTCGAAGTCGAATGAGTGAAAGTGATTAAGGTTGGCTGAGAGGGTGATCAAATACAATCGGGTTTTACTAGGCGGTCGCAAACAATAAAGTTTGTATGAATCACAAGTGTGCACCTGGACACCAAGAGGGTGTGGGATTTGAATGTAATAAGCGAGATAATTTTACCTTTTTAAGCCTTTATGAGGGATTTCGGATCACCGTATCTGGGACTTTCACGCTTGGTCCTGTTCACGAAAACCACAAATGGAGATATTTTGAGTGCAAAATTTATAAATATCTATCTAATGGACTGTATTTTCTTTTTCCGAGCACTGTAACCGCCTTGCCTTTTTATGGGTAGTTATTATAGAGAGTTCACTGTACGTATTTTTATCTATTTTATATAGCACTTTCTTTCATATGCCCAATATATGATAGGGTATGTGTATGAATGTATGTGTATATATATATATAGGGATTACTAAACGAGGGGTTAGTTATGTATTCCCAGCTATAATTCCTTGTATGTTTGTTTGGGATTAACTGATTAGCCGCTGTATATACTATGAGCTTTGGTATATTTGTATATATATATGTACGCCAAGTACTATTTGCTTGTATGCTACAGAATGTTATGTGAAGTACATATGTATATGTATTCTTGCAAAAGTCTTTGTGTGGGTAAAAAATTTGTGAAAATTGGCGCAAAAAAAATAAAATTGGCGGGAAAAATTTAAATATGGCGGGAAAGTTGAAAATTTATGGCCGGAGCAAGGGAAAATGTATTACTTAATGCTGGCGTTTACTAAACATTCAAGGAATTATTTTCTGCCTTTTTAAAATTTTTGTTTCACCGCAGGATTAGTAAAAAATTGATTTTTACTCACGGTTTTGCTGGGGATACTTGTACTTTGATGTTATGGATTTTTATTCCACCGGTGCGGCTCTTTGTTGGCGCCGAAGGACCAATAGTAAGGGGGGCCGGCTCTTCTTTTGGGTGCTGAACTCCGGACGTGGACAGACGGAGGGCTGGTGGGCGATTGCAGGCTGGTGAGGATGCGGCGATTCGTTGCTGTTGGCCGTTGACACCGGCGATGATGGGGATTTGGCGATAGTGGAGGGTTTGGCGGTGATTTCGGCGGCTCTTTGATGATGGATGGTGACGATGGGCGATAATCGAAACTGGGGTGGTACTTGCGATGGTGGGGCTGCTGCACTTCCGTGTAGGAGGACGTGGCGCAGGCGCTAGTTCGCGGCTGCTTCCTGGCGCACACACCAGCGACTTTCAAAGCGAAAAATACTAAGAGGTGGATTTTCTTCCGCGCGCCTGTAGTTACTCGGCGAGAGACTAATATGACCACTCGAAGTAATAAACCGAATGTTAATGCTTTAAATTTACAATTTTTCTTTATTAAAGCAAGCTATAAAAGGTTATTCGAATTTTAGAAAAGATTTTGCGACCGCACGTAAAGGTGATTGGAAAAATTCTGTATCTAATTTTTT
>NW_023458555.1:108927114-108931310 GCF_013731165.1 Rhagoletis pomonella | reverse complement strand
GGAGGAAAATCCACCTCTTAGTATTTTTCGTTTTGAAAGTCGCTGGTTTATGCGCCAGGAAGCAGCCGCGAACTAGCGCCTGCGCCACGTCCTCCTACACGGAAGTGCAGCAGCCCCACCACCGCAAGTACCACCCCAGTTTCGATTATCGTCCATCATCAAAGAGCCGCCGAAATCACCGCCAAACCCTCCACTATCGCCAAATCCACCATCATCGCCGGAGTCAACGGCCAACAGCAACGAACCGCCGCATCCTCACCAGCCTGCAATCGCCCACCAGCCCTCCGTCTGTCCACGTCCGGAGTTCAGCACCCAAAAGAAGAGCCGGCCCCTTACTATTGGTCCTTCGGCGCCAACAAAGAGCCGCACCGGTGGAATAAAAATCCATAACCTCAAAGTACAAGTATCCCCAGCAAAACCGTGAGTAAAAATCAATTTTTTACTAACCCTGCGGTGAAACAAAGATTTTAAAAAGGCAGAAAATAATTCCTTGTATGTTTAGTAAACGCCAGCATTAAGTAATACATTTTCCCTTGCTCCGGCCATAAATTTTCAATTTTCCCGCCATATTTTCATTTTTCCCACCAATTTTATTTTTTTTTGCGCCAATTTTCACGAATTTTTTACCCACACAAAGACTTTTGCAAGAATACATATACATATGTACTTCACATAACATTCTGTAGCATACAAGCAAAAAGTACTTGGCGTACATATATATATACACATATACCAAAGCTCATAGTATATACCGCGGCTAATCAGTTAATCCCAAACAAACATAGAAGGAATTATAGCTGGGAATACATAACTAACCCCTCGTTTAGTAATCCCTATATATATATATACACATACATACATACACATACCCTATCACATATTGGGCATATGAGAGAAAGTGCTATATAAAATAAATAAAAATACGTACAGTGAACTCTCTATAATAACTACCCATAAAAAAGGCAAGGCGGTTACAGTGCCCGGAAAAAGAAAATACAATCCATTAGATAGATATTTATAAATTTTGCACTCAAAATATCTCCATTTGTGGTTTTCGTGAACAGGACCAAGCGTGAAAGTCCCAGATACGGTGATCCGAAATCCCTCATAAAGGCTTAAAAAGGTAAAATTATCTGGCTTATTAGATTCAAATCCCCCACTCTCTTTGAGTCCAGGTGCTCACTTGTGATTCATACAAACTTTATTGTTTGCGACCGCCTAGTAAAACCCGATTGTATTTGCTCACCCTCTCAACCAACCTTAATCACTTTCGCTCAATTCGACTTCGAATGCTAGGTCTCACTAGCACTGAAGATAAGCCAAAAAGTCCCAGAATGAGCGAAGAAGAAAAAATTCTCGAGACCCCCGCGGAGTCTCAGCGCCCTACACGATCAAGCGGAAAGCCAAAAAAGGCAAAACAATCGGTCATCTGTACTAAATTCATATCGGAGACAGATAATTTGATGGATTGCTGCGCCCGATTCAGATCAGCCCCCATCGAAGAAAATACTGAGTCCGTATTGAAAATAAAAGACAAGAGCCAAGAAAACTTTTGGAATAGAGTTCAAAACGCCTTTGATTCGACTTTGGAAATTGAAGAACATGACCTCCCCGAAGACTTTAGGGCGTCTGCCTACAGTAAATATAGGTCATGTTTAATTATATATGAAGAAACAAAAGCCCAAATCGGAGACCAACTCCAGTTAGTAGCACAAACCATAAGTCCCACTCCCAAAGCCAGTTCATCACTTCCTAAGGAAACTTCGGGCATAAGCTTAAACGTCCCACCTTGCGACACCGAAACCTTATATGGGGGTTATGAGCAATGGCCGTCCTTCCGTGATATGTTCACGGCGGTCTATATAAATCACCCTAAGCTCACTAAGGCGCAGAAGTTATACCATCTCAGGTACAAAACGCAAGGAAAAGCTGCCCAAATAGTTAAACAATTCCCTCTGAGTGACGATAATTTCGAGCTGGCATGGGAAGCACTAAAAGCTCGCTATGAAAACAAACGGGTTTTAGTAGATAACCAAATCCGCATCCTTATGAATCTAAAACCCATCCCAATAGAAAATAGCGAAGACATACAGAGACTGCAATCATCGGTGAATAACTGTCTCCAGATTCTAGGCAGCCAGCAAGTCTCCACCGAAAGCTGGGATCCCATTCTGATCTACCTGGTTACCTCCAAGCTTCCTGAGAACACCGTGGCCCTATGGGAGCAGTCCCTCAGTTCCAGGAAAGACCTCCCGAACTGGTCCCAAATGAACCAGTTCCTCACTACTCGATACGAGGTGGTTGAAAGGGTAGATCAATTTCGTGCACCCAAGCCTCCGCGGACTAATCCTTCGAACATAAGCTACTCGAGGCCAACCCCCCCCCTAACAGTAGGCCATTCCCTAAACCCCCCACCTCTCAGAACTCTCACAACAACTCCTTTTCCCAAATCCGAGCGCACATGACGGAACAACGCACAAAACTATACAAATGCCCAATGTGCAATAAACCTCAGCACACTCTCTCTCAGTGCTCCAAATTTCGTCAACTGCCAACTCAGGATCGCAGAAAGTTTGTGAGAGAACACAACCTCTGTTTTAATTGCCTATGTCAGACCCACTTGATAAAAGACTGCTCAAGTAAATATACTTGCTCCCATTGTCAAGAACGGCATCACTCAATGCTTCATGAAGACACGCCCCCCATGCCGCCAAGACAGCAGTCTCGAACCCAAAGAACGACATCTCAGGTCGCTCTGACGACGCCCACTAATTCCAACCCACAAAATTCAGCTGGGTCGGAAACAACTCATGAGGAGCCTTCTTCCTCAAATAGAGCAAGAGTACAGTCGTTCTACTCGGAAAATGAGAGCAAGATTCTCCTTCCCACATCAATGGTGCCAGTTGAACACAGGGGCGAGATCTTCAAACTCAGAGCTCTCATAGATCAGGGTTCGGAACGAACTTTTATTTCCTCAAAAGCTCAAAACAAACTAAGGCTACCGTACCAAACTTCTAACTTTGAAATTTCTGGCATGGGAGGCAGAGTTGTTCAGACTTCGAACAAACTTTGCCATCTCATCTTAGCCTCCGCAGATTTGACCACGAAAATAAAGGCTCAAGCAATAGTACTATCCCAGTTAACGAAAATGCTTCCAAAATTCCAGCCAACTCTCGAACAACGAGAAAAATGGTCTCACCTCCAGCTAGCAGATACTAACTGCCACTCCCCGTCCCAAATTGATCTGGTCATTGGCAGTGACCTCATTCCTGAAATAATGCTGGAAGGCTTTGAGAAAATTTCCAAAAATTTGCTTGCACAAAACACCATATTCGGCTGGATCTTAAGTGGTCAATTTCCCGAAAAAATAGCCTGTTTCTCTACTCAAGCTACACCGATCTCCAATGAGGATTTAGATTCCCAGCTGCGAAAGTTTTGGGAGCTAGAAGAGGTTCCGAAATCCAAGCTTACTTCGCCTGATGATGAAAATTGTGAAAAATTCTATCAGTCCACCACCACACGAGCAGCGGATGGTCGTTATGTAGTCAGACTGCCCTTTAAGCCAAGCTTCCCAGACCCTATCTCCCTTGGCCCGTCTCGCACCCCCGCCCTCCAACAGTACCTGAGCATGGAAAGAAATTTGCTCAGAAAAGGCGATCTAAAATCACTTTACGAAAATGTATTAAACGAATATCTCACCCTCAACCATATGGTAGAGCTGGGATATTATCGATAGTAACATCGATAGTATCGATAGTTAAAAACTGTCGCCACTATCGATCGTTTTTGAAAACTATCGATGTCAGTTTTAGCAAGACTTCAGAATGTCTCTTCATTACATCTCTACATTAATTAATTTTTTTTTATGCAAGAAAATTCACAACACAGTCGGGAAAAATAAAAATTAAGTCACTGGGATTTTTAGCAACTATAAACTTACACTGAGTTATAGTAAAATTTAATAAGCTATAAAACTGCTTACACAAAATTTTTATAGAAACTCGAATTAAAAAGCTTGAATTTTTAATTATATGGTAGTTTTTTATGTTTTGTAAATTTTTTATAAAAAATTAGCAGACACTAAATAAACAAAAAAAGTAGTCAAAACTGCTAAAAAATGTTGTGGTGCTATTATTTTGAGCAGTACTATATTCGTTTTCTTATAAAATGGTAAAATGTTAATAATTTCCCTTGTA
>NW_023458555.1:108919045-108927014 GCF_013731165.1 Rhagoletis pomonella | reverse complement strand
TATTGGTCCTTCGGCGCCAACAGAGAGCCGCACCGGTGGAATACCATAACCCCAAAATCAAGTATCCCCAGCAAAACCGTGAGTAAAAATCAATTTTTTACTAACCCTGCGGTGAAACAAAGATTTTAAAAAGGCAGAAAATAATTCCTTGTATGTTTAGTAAACGCCAGCATTAAGTAATACATTTTCCCTTGCTCCGGCCATAAATTTTCAATTTTCCCGCCATATTTTCATTTTTCCCGCCAATTTTATTTTTTTTGCGCCAATTTTCACGAATTTTTTACCCACACAAAGACCTTTGCAAGAATACATATACATATGTACTTCACATAACATTCTGTAGCATACAAGCAAATAGTACTTGGCGTACATATATATATACACATATACCAAAGCTCATAGTATATACAGCGGCTAATCAGTTAATCCCAAACAAACATACAAGGAATTATAGCTGGGAATACATAACTAACCCCTCGTTTAGTAATCCCTATATATATATATATACACATACATTCATACACATACCCTATCACATATTAGGCATATGAGAGAAAGTGCTATATAAAAATAAATAAAAATACGTACAGTGAACTCTCTATAATAACTACCCATAAAAAAGGCAAGACGGTTACAGTGCTCGGAAAAAGAAATAACAGTCCATTAGATAGATATTTATAAATTTTGCACTCAAAATATCTCCATTTGTGGTTTTCGTGAACAGGACCAAGCGTGAAAGTCCCAGATACGGTGATCCGAAATCCCTCATAAAGGCTTAAAAAAGGTAAAATTATCTGGCTTATTAGATTCAAATCCCACACTATCTTGGAGTCCAGGTGCTCACTTGTGATGCATACAAACTTTATTGTTTGCGACCGCCTAGTAAAACCTAGTAAAACCCGATTGTATTTGCTCACCCTCTCAACCAACCTTAACCACTTTCGCTCAATTCGACTTCGAATGCTAGGTCTCACTAGCACTGAAGATAAGCCAAAAAGTCCCAGAATGAGCGAAGAAGAAAAAATTCTCGAGACCCCCGCGGAGTCTCAGCGCCCTACGCGATCAAGCGGAAAGCCAAAAAAGGCAAAACAATCGGTCATCTGTACTAAATTCATATCGGAGACAGATAATTTGATGGATTACTGCGCCCGATTCAGATCAGCCCCCATCGAAGAAAATACTGAGTGCGTATTGAAAATAAAAGACAAGAGCCTAGAAAACTTTTGGAATAGAGTTCAAAACGCCTTTGATTCGACTTTGGAAATTGAAGAACATGACCTCCCCGAAGACTTTAGGGCGTCTGCCTACAGTAAATATCGGTCATGTTTAATTATATATGAAGAAACAAAAGCCCAAATCGGAGACCAACTCCAGTTAGTAGCACAAACCATAAGTCCCACTCCCAAAGCCAGTTCATCACTTCCTCAGGAAACTTCGGGCATAAGCTTAAACGTCCCACCTTGCGACACCGAAACCTTTTATGGGGGTTATGAGCAATGGCCGTCCTTCCGTGATATGTTCACGGCGGTCTATATAAATCACCCTAAGCTCACTAAGGCGCAGAAGTTATACCATCTCAGGTACAAAAAGCAAGGAAAAGCTGCCCAAATAGTTAAACAATTCCCTCTGAGTGACGATAATTTCGAGCTGGCATGGGAAGCACTAAAAGCTCGCTATGAAAACAAACGGGTTTTAGTAGATAACCAAATCCGCATCCTTATGAATCTAAAACCCATCCCAATAGAAAATAGCGAAGACATACAGAGATTGCAATCATCGGTGAATAACTGTCTCCAGATTCTAGGCACCCAGCAAGTCTCCACCGAAAGCTGGGATCCCATTCTGATCTACCTGGTTACCTCCAAGCTTCCTGAGAACACCGTGGCCCTATGGGAGCAATCCCGCAGTTCCAGGAAAGACCTTCCGAACTGGGCCCAAATGAACCAGTTCCTCACTACTCGATACGGGGTGGTTGAAAGGGTAGATCAATTTCGTGCACCCAAGCCTCCGCGGACTAATCCTTCGAACATAAGCTACTTGAGGTCAACCCCCCCTAACAGTAGGCCATTCCCTAAACCCCCCACCTCTCAGAACTCTCACAGCAACTCCTTTTCTCAAATCCGAGCGCACATGACGGAACAACGCACAAAACCATACAAATGCCCAATGTGCAATAAACCTCAGCACACTCTCTCTCAGTGCTCCAAATTTCGTCAACTGCCAACTCAGGATCGCAGAAAGTTTGTGAGAGAACACAATCTCTGTTTTAATTGCCTATGTCAGACCCACTTGATAAAAGACTGCTCAAGTAAATATACTTGCTCCCATTGTCAAGAACGGCATCACTCAATGCTTCATGAAGACACGCCCCCCATGCCACCAAGACAGCAATCTCGTACTCAAAGAACGACATCTCAGGTCGCTTTGACGACGCCCGCTAATTCCAACCCACAAAGTCCAGCTGGGTCGGCAACAAATCATGAGGAGCCTTCATGCTCAAACAGAGCAAGAGTACAGTCGTTCTACTCGGAAAATGAGAGCAAGATTCTCCTCCCCACAGCAATAGTTCCAGTTGAGCACAAGGGCGAGATCTTCAAACTCAGAGCTCTCATAGATCAGGGTTCGGAACGAACCTTTATTTCCTCCAAAGCCCAAAATAAACTAAGGCTACCATACGAAGCTTCTAACTTTGAAATTTCTGGCATGGGAGGAAGAGTTGTTCAGACTTCGAACAAACTATGCAATCTCATCTTAGCCTCCGCAGATTTGACCACGAAAATAAAGGCTCAAGCAATAGTCCTGCCCCAGTTGACGAAAATGCTTCCCAAATTCCAGCCAACTCTCGAACAACGAGAAAAATGGTCTCACCTCCAGCTAGCAGATACTAACTGCCACTCCCCTTCCCAAATTGATCTGGTCATTGGCAGTGACCTCATTCCTGAAATAATGCTGGAAGGCATTGAGAAAATTTCCAAAAATTTGCTTGCACAAAACACCATATTCGGCTGGATCTTAAGTGGTCAGTTTCCCGAAAAAATAGCCCGTTTCTCTACTCAAGCTGCACCGATCTCCAATGAGGTTTTAGATTCCCAGCTGCTAAAGTTTTGGGAGCTAGAAGAGGTTCCGAAACCCAAGCTCACTTCGCCTGATGATGAAAACTGTGAAAAATTCTATCAGTCCACCACCACACGAGCAGCGGATGGTCGTTATGTAGTCAGACTGCCCTTTAAGCCAAGCTTCCCAGACCCTATCTCCCTTGGCCCGTCTCGCACCCCCGCCCTCCAACAGTGCCTGAGCATGGAAAGAAATTTGCTCAGAAAAGGCGATCTAAAATCACTTTACGAAAATGTATTAAACGAATATCTCACCCTCAACCATATGGAAGAAACAACTTCCCACGAGATATCTTCTCAAGGCAAATATTGGTCGTTCTACCTAGCACACCACGCGGTTATAAAACCCGAAAAAAGAACGACCAAAGTCCGAGTCGTCTTCAATGCTTCGAAGAAATCGGGGTCCGGACATTCCCTGAACGATGTTCTTTACACCGGACCAACCCTCCAGCACGACTTGATGTTATTGATCCTCAAGTGGCGTATGTATCGATTTGTCTTTAACGGCGATGTCGAAAAAATTTATCGACAGATACTGCTGCACAAAGACGACCAAGACTATCAACGAATCGTATTTCGACCATCTACAAATAGCCAAATACAAGATTATAAGTTGAAAACTGTCACGTTTGGTTTGAATTGCGCACCCTACCTCGCTATACGTACCCTTCACCAGCTCGCAGATGACGTGCAAACCACGCACCCCTTAGCGGTGCCCATATTAAACAATGAAACGTACGTTGATGATATACTTTCCGGTGGTCATGATCTCCCTTCAGCCAAAGAATCCCTCTCTCAAGTCATCCAAGCGCTCAATTTGGCAGGCTTCCCACTTAAAAAGATTACAGCCAACCACCCTGAAATTGTGAAAAACATCAACAAAGACGATCTGCTTGACACAAACTTCCTAGAATTTGAAACAGCAAGCACCACTAAAACGCTCGGGATTCAGTGGAACGCTCTAACCGATACGTTTTCGTACACCGTTGATTCCATCCCAGCGTCATCCGCCAGTACAAAACGACAAATCCTCTCGGCAGTTGCCAAATTGTTTGACCCCGCAGGATGGCTTACGCCCATAATGATTCAAGCCAAAATCCTGCTACAAGAACTATGGCTGGACGGAACTGACTGGGATGACCAGGTCAAGCCCCTCCGTCTGACGAAATGGATGCAATTTGCAACCAATCTCCAAGCCATTTCTAGCATCCAAATATCCCGATGGGTGGATTTTGTCCCCGCCGACCAAGTCGAGCTACATGGCTTCTGCGACGCTTCCGAGAAAGCATACTGCGCTAACATATATGTGCGAACCACGAACGGTAGCAGGACCTCTTCTCATCTGCTGGTCTCAAAAGGCAAAGTAGCGCCTCTCCGAACCACCAGTTTACCCCGACTTGAATTGTGCGGCGCCCTTCTCCTAGCGAAGCTGGTCGCCGTAGTGCTGTCTCAACTCGACCTATCTAAGAGGAAACTGATACTATGGTCTGACTCCGAGATCGTCTTGGCATGGCTAGAAAAACCCCCTCATTCATGGAAGACCTTCGTTTCCAATCGCACGGCACAAATTTTAGATCTCGTCGGAAACGCCACCTGGCGGCATGTGGGCAGCAGAGACAACACCGCAGATCTGGGCACCAGAGGATGCAGACCCCTGGACTTAGCGGCCTCTTCGCTTTGGTGGCATGGACTGGAATGGCTATTAAGCCCACCCGAAGCCTGGCCAAAACCGGCCACCCGAAATATCTCCCCTCCAGAAATACGCCGAGTCGAGGCATTACATGCCACAGATGAAGATCACGATATCCTTGATCGCTTCTCCTCGTTTCCCCGTGCACTTAAAGTTATGGCGTATGCTTTTAAATTTATATAGTGTCTTCGAGACCGGGTCAGACATGTTAGCTCAAATAATTCCATCTCTCTCCCCCATGATGACCTCCGTAATAGCAAATACAGGCTCCTAGCTTTGACCCAATCTCGCTACTTTCCTCGGGAAAATGCCTGTTTAGCAAACTCCAAACCCATAGATAAACGGAGCCCTCTGCTTCCCCTCAACCCGTTTTTAGATAAAACCGAGTTGCTCCGCGTGAATGGTCGATTAGCTCACGCCACTTTGAGCTATAATGAAAGACACCCCATCATTATTCCCGAAAAATCCCGGTTCGCCATCCTATTCACACGCTTTCTGCACGAACTGCTCCTCCATGCAGAAACTCGTCTCATGCAGCAAGTCATAAGGCAGGAATTTTATATCCCTCGGCTTAAGCCCCTCATAAAAAAATGCATCTTCTAATGTAAAAGTTGCACGGTCCACAAGCAGCAAACGCGATCGCAAATAATGGCGGCCCTCCCCTCGGAACGATGCACGTATGCTCCGCCCTTTACTATTACGGGCGTAGATTTTGCTGGACCTTTCCAGATAAAGGCCTCAATGCTAAGATCGCACACGTTGGTGAAGGGCTATGTGGCTGTTTTCGTATGTTTCACTACAAAAGCAGTCCACCTCGAGCTGTGTTCCGATCTGACCACTGCCGGATTTCTCGCTGCGTTTGCTCGCTTCGTCGGACGACGGGGTTATCCCGCTAAGATGATGAGCGACAATGGCAAAACCTTTGTAGGGGCCAAACGAGCAACCGAAAAGGAGTTCATCGAATTTCTGAAGGAGGTATCTCAAGACGTCATCCAGAAATACTCACCTCAAGGCATCAACTGGGAATTTATTCCGCCAGGAGCCCCCCATATGGGCGGTTTGTGGGAGTCCGCCGTCAAAAGTTTCAAAATGCATCTCAAAAGGACTGCTGGACCCAGCAAATTCACATTTGAAGAGTTCACCACCCTGTTAGTCAGAATAGAGGCCTTATTAAACTCCCGGCCAATCTCTGCTCTATCCCACGACCCCACAGACACAGACACAGCACTTACGCCTTGCCACTTTTTACGAGGCGCCCCCCTCTTAGCACTCCCTGAAGTCGACCACAGCCATCTGTCCCTCCTTAATAGGTGGGAAAAAGTGAAGGTGTTACATCACGAGTTTAGTCGAAGATGGAAAGAGGATTATATCAAGGATTTACAGAAGAGATATAGATGGAAAAATACCCAGACAGAACCGAAAGTCGGTGACTGCGTTCTTATTGTTGACAATACTTTACCTCCCACTGAATGGCGTCTAGGCCGCATCGAGAGGTCACATCCCGGCAAAGACAGACATGTTCGAGTTGTCGATATACGCACTCAATCTGGCACCCTTACTCGCCCCATAGTCAAAATATGCCCGTTACCAATTGGTGACGCCCCCACTGATTTCTCCAAATTAGCACTTGTTAAAGCCTTTAAGCACTTTCATGATAACAGATTCTCTTATCTCAAATGAATTTAAATCTCTATTTATCTGAATAAAATATTCTAATCTCACGTTTCTTCAATTGTCTTGTAGACTCCCCACTGAAAATCGTATTTCAATGGCTTACTTACAGATGGAGAACGGCAACTCTAATGGCGTCCCGAAACCTGCGCCACGAAGCAACGATGGTGGCCCGACACTTACACCGCGCAGTAGCAGCGGCATTCCTACACCAAAACCGCGAGCTAGCAGCGGTGGTCCAACCCCGGCACCCCGTATTGTACAAAAACCGCCGCAAGAGGCCATGCTTGTTGATTCGGTTCCTGACACTCAGCCCGACGACGAAGGAGCGGACTATCAGCGATGCCGTTTGTGCGCACGTCACCATGCCCTGCGCGCATGCCACGTATTTCGCGCAATGCAGCCAGCGCAACGCTATCTGATCCCTCGTGCACACCACTTCTGTACCAACTGTCTTGCACTATCACATCACAGCAGTGGATGTTCATCCGCTGGCGTATGCAAGCTTTGCGCCCAACGCCATCACACCCTTCTTCACCGCAAGAACACCTCCCAAGCACATCCACCGCCACGTTCAGCTCCAGCTTCAGCGCCACGCTCAACATCGGCTCGACGTTCAACCTCGGCGCCATCCAAATGCGCATCCTACCGCTTGCGCCGACCGCCTCGCAATGGAGTCACCCCCAACGCATATCAGCAGCCTCAAAAATTCCGGCACCCAAAGAAGGTTCGTCATACCGCACATATAGTGCGTAACATAGCACCTCGGGGCAGGGCGACACGGAGTCTGGTTAAGGAGGCGATCCGAAAGCTACGGGAGTTGGAGAGCAGTCTATCCGCTTAACGCGTCTAGGGGCGGCAGGATAGTTAAACGAGTTAAGAATGCCGTTTAACACAACGCAAGAATGCACCTTTCACAAAATTGAATTCCTTAAAATTGTAATTTGGCACAACGCAAAAGTGCACTATCCAACTTATCCAACTTGTAAAACGTATTTAGTGAATACCCTAACTTGCATTGTAAAAGTTTTATAGTAGTTTGCATTGAATTTGAGTGGTTGGCAACGCGCGTTGGTAATGCATCGCGCGCAGCTGACATATAGGTTGACAAATGTCAACAAAGAATTATTATACATACAATTTTCTTCATTGTTTCGTGGGGTCGCAAATTTCGCTCTTAATTTGAATAACTTTTATAACTTGGTTTCAATAAACAATATTGCACTTTAAAGCATAAACATTCGGTATTATTTTCAACGGTCACAGTAGTCGCTCGCAAAATAACCAAGGCGCGCGAAGAAAAAAATCTAAAACCTATCAGTATTTTTCGCTTTGAAAGTCGCTGTTGTATGCGCAAGGAAGCAGCCGCGAATTAGCGCCTGCGCCACGTCCTCCTACACGGAAGTGCAGCAGCCCCACCACCGCAAGTACCACCTCAGTGTCGATTGCCGCCCATCGTCACCACCCATCGTCAAAGAGCCGCCGAAATCCGCGC
>NW_023458555.1:108918172-108918945 GCF_013731165.1 Rhagoletis pomonella | reverse complement strand
AAGCGGTAGAAGTTATAGCAGCTATTTCGGAGATCACCATACCTCTTTTCAAACCTTATGGTTCTACATATGTCATCCCTCGGAAGCATGGCTAGCGGGAGCGAGGACCCTAGCTTCGCCATGTTCCTAGAGGAAACGACCTTACCTCTTCCATACCCCTCTCTAGTGAAATTGAGCAGAGTTCTTTTGGCAGCCAGTTCTATAGTTATGTACAGAGGCTCGAGTTCAAGGACCACTTCCAGCGCTGTCGTCGGACATGTGCGCATCGCTCCCGTTATGCATACAAATGCCAGTCGTTGTAGTTGTCTCACCGTAGCCAGAGTGGTTATTGAAACCCAGGCCACTGCCCCATATGTCACTATTGGCTGTACTATCATGGTGTAAAGCCATCTCAGGATCCTGGGGCTGCAACCCCAGGATTTTCCCGACAGACGCTTACACACCATTAATGCTTTCGTAGCCTTGGATGTGGTCTCATCCACGTGTTTCTTCCATAGAAGTTTGGTGTCCAGGATTAGTCCTAGGTACTTCACTTCGCTGGCGACATTGGCCACGACCCCACCCAAGGTAATGTCCCTCATGCTCGGTAGGGCCCTCTTCTTAGTGAATGGAACGATGGCGGTTTTTGGCTGGGTTTATACTCAGCCCTAACTTGGCACACCATTCCCTTGTTAATCTTAGGCCTCTTTGAACGATGTCGCAGAGGGTGCTCTCAAACTTCCCTCTGGCAATGATTACTATATCGTCCGCATGGCTTTGGCAGCGGATACCAT
>NW_023458555.1:108915270-108918162 GCF_013731165.1 Rhagoletis pomonella | reverse complement strand
TCACTTTGGTGAATACCACTAATGAATTTTAAATGTGCCCTGTCGAAATGACATTTTAATATACCTTACGTACATACATATCGTCGTTTAAAGTACAAAACCGCGTATCGTCATTCTGCAAAACTTGGATTTGCTCACACAAGCTCTTGGCTAAATCCTTATCCATTCGTACTGAAATATACTAGCCAGAAATGCGATTGCTTTATAAGAAAGATAACCATTTTGAAATATGAGAATTTTTACTCTCTAGAAAATAATTTACATAATTCACATACGCGGTTTTGCATTATCTTGATACGCGGTTTTGCATTTCGTTGATACGCGGTTTTGTACTTTAAACGACGATATGTACCTTTGTTTACAATAAAAGTTTGATAAGAACAATTCTGTGTGCATACATGGAAAAGACGTTTTTGGGTAGGAAATGACGTTTTTTCAGACCAAGAGGGACGTTTTCTCATGCCGAAGACCTGGGCATGAATCACATAACTTTGAAACGATACTGTCAAAACGACCTCGTTAAAACACGATCAAACAATTTTTGGTTTTCATGAAGCAACACAATCTCGACACGATATCGTTCAGACGATTGTCGTCATACGTGATTCATGCCCTGGCAACACTGAGTTGGAGTGGTGTAAGAGCGTACGGCTGTGTTGCGCTGATTCATGCGAGACTTTAAGTCTTTGTATACAGGGCATCCCCTATAATTGGCGATGTGGTTACCTCCGAAATTACTGCATTTCTTACAGCCTCATCAGCTTTGATAGCCTTGCAAGAAGCGGAAGTGTGAAGGTCGCCACAGGCAACACACACTGGACGCAAGGTACAGTATGTTCTGGTATGCCCAAATTCTTGACAATTTGTGCACTGTACGGGACCGTTTTGCTTGTGCGGCTCCTCCCCTGTTATTCTTCGGTGTAAAAGGTATCGTATGTTGTAGATTGGGTGCACTGCGTTTTTATTCATTGGCTTTGTTTCTGGCTTAAGTTCTACCTTAAACATAGGCCGAGCGATTTTTGCTCTGTTGATAATATTGACAACATTTTTAACAGCAAATCCTGCCTTCTCTAGAGCATGAGCAATATCAGCAATGGATACACTTGATTCTATACCTTTTATTACTACTTGCAGTCCTTTGCTGCTTTTGAGCTGGTACGTATAGCAGTTTTTCTTATCGTCATTAAGGTGTTTGGATACCAACCGGTAATTTTCTTCAGTTAGAATCTGAAGTTTGGTCTCTAATGTTGCCCTTGGTAACTGACGTTACTTGGAACGTATTGTCTCCAATAAGCTGAGTTCAATTTATTCTCGAGCTCAGTACAGTTTTTCTCTCGTAAATAAATTGGGGGCAATTTGGGTTTGGCTTTGGAAACTTAACTTAACTTCACTTAACTTTGGAATGCAAAAGCTGGCTCATTAATGCTAACTTTGCTTTTTCCCTATATGTAAAATTTTAAGTACTTTCATTATTGCATCATGAAAGGGTTATTATTGGTTATATTTTGTGTGGCATACACTCTAAAAAGCGCGTGTAAAGCTTCTACTGAATAGTGTTCATTTTTCAACCAGGATCTAGTAAATATACGCATAAGATGGTCAAGGTGTGATTTCTGAATATACACATGAAATGTTTAAAATTGCAACAATTTTCAACGTAAAATTACATTTCCTACTAATTATAAACATTAAGTGATCATATTTAATAGATTTTAAACATCTTATGTACAATTTAAGTCTGGTAAGTAAAAGTGAACAGCCAGTGTTTAATTTTATTAGCACGGTGTGTAAATTTGTACACATTACAACAAACAAATTTGAAATTTGTTCCATTTAATAAACACGGTGTGTAAATTTGCACACACTAGGAGAGGAAACTGGTTACCTCTCAATATCCGTAAATAAAAAAAAATAGAGTGCAGCGAATGCTAGGTTACGTAATTTTATCATGACTTTTAAGCTTGGTAAACCAAAGTCCGGTCGGCCAAAATCCTCCGGCTGAACCCTCCACGAGGGTGACAACTGGTAATGGGCACTACAGTTTAGGTTCTATACGATGTCAGAATGGTATCCAGTTAAGATTAGAAATCAGTACTATGTGCTCAAGCTCCTCATTAGCTTAGTTATATGGAAATGGGTTTTCATCGTGGCCTATGGATGTAACGGAGGTGCAAACCTCTTAAAAAAGCTTTGGGTTCGAACAAGGTGTTAGAAGACCCGTGCTGATGTTCAGCCTGGCTGGGCACCCAGATTAACAAATAGCCCAGTCTCGAACGGAGTGCTCCGGATACCTAGTGACCTCCGGTTTTATCAAGCCTTACCTGTGCACACGGACCTCTGTACGGATCTCCATTTTCCGACACTCGTAGGACCAGAAATTATGAGTTCAATTATTGCAAACAACTAAAAAATAACTAAGGAGGACGGCCCTCCAAAAAACCCGACGGGGATGGCTCCGATTAATGCTACAGCCTCGGGCAGGGCATTGATCAAACCCCCAGTGACAGGAGTTAGAGGGGGCTTAAGCGGTAGGAATGGTCCTAGTACGAGCACCATAGGAGGCAGGGCGGGTGTCGAGTGGAGGCCTGGGCAAACCGGTCTCCAACAGATTCACGGCTGGAGCTGCGGCGTCAGCTTCGCCTAGGGAAATTAGGCCTCAAAGTACGATGCCGTGCAATAAAGCCATAGGAAATAACGCCATATGGCTTTATTTCACTTCACATGGAGAAATAAGGCCACACGGCTTTATTTCCATATAGTTAAACGAGAAACGTCTGTCGTTTAACACCTTGCAACGTATATGTTTATTACCTGAATTAATGCGAATTTTCTTCAACAATTGAAATACTCAAACTTTGTAAACATATTTTCCTTCATTGAATTGTTAATTCT
>NW_023458555.1:108907001-108915170 GCF_013731165.1 Rhagoletis pomonella | reverse complement strand
GGAGGAAAATCCACCTCTTAGTATTTTTCGTTTTGAAAGTCGCTGGTGTATGCGCCAGGAAGCAGCCGCGAACTAGCGCCTGCGCCACGTCCTCCTACACGGAAGTGCAGCAGCCCCACCACCGCAAGTACCACCCCAGTTTCGATTATCGCCCATCGTCACCATCCATCATCAAAGAGCCGCCGAAATCACCGCCAAACCCTCCACTATCGCCAAATCCACCATCATCGCCGGAGTCAACGGTCAACAGCAACGAACCGCCGCATCCTCACCAGCCTGCAGTCGCCCACCAGCCCTCCGTCTGTCCACGTCCGGAGTTCAGCACCCAAAAGAAGAGCCGGCCGCCTTACTACCATAGGTGAAAGTGATATAAAGCCATAAGCAAACATTTAACATATGAGAAATAAAGCCATACGATCTTGTTTCAATACAAAAAGTAAATGTTGTCTCTTTACCTGTGGTCCGCGTTGGCTCGCCACCCGGCGCCGTACTCGCGCTCCGCGCCACCCGTCCGGACGCGCCGCGATCGCGCTGCACGTATAAAATTGTTTCTTTGTTCATTCCTCTTGCTTTTGATGATATACATATGAACATATATGAGGTTTTCTTTTAAATCAGTAGGATATAGTTATATATATATATACATCGCCGTTTAAAGTATAAAACCGTGTATCAACATAATGCAAAACCGCGTATAAAGATAACGCGCCGCGCGGCCTCGTATAAAATTGTTGCTTTGTTCATTCTTCTCGCTTTTGATGATATACATATGTACATATATGAGGCTTTCTTTTAAATCAGTAAGATATATTTATATATCTACATATATATGGTCGTTTAAAGTATAAAACCGCGTATCAACATTATGTAAAACCGCGTATCAATATAACGCAAAACCGCGTATGTGAGGTTGCATAAATTATTTTGCAGAGAGTAAAATCACTCATATTTCAAAATTGTTCTCTTTTATAAAGCAATCGCATTTCTGGCTAGTATATTTCAGCACCAATGGGCAAGGCTTGCGACAAGAGCTTCAGTTTTGTACTTTAAACGACGATATACATATATATATGATGTTGAGTACTTTTCGGTTTTGTCATTAACAATTTTAAACATACCTAAATTTATTATGCATCTCACCGATTTAAAAAAAATAACTGTGCATACGTACATACATATATCTATACAAATATATATACATACTTATATATATATCTATGAGATTTTCTTTTAAATCTGTAAGATATACTTACATATATAAAATTAAAGTGTGTATAAAATTGCTAATGACAAAACCGAAAAGTACTCAACATTCTGAATTATTACGAATAACAAATAAAGTGGCAGCACTTTACGCCATTTTGCATTTTCTCGACTCAGTTCGGGAGCTTTGTTTACCTGGTTTTTAATAACAAAATAAACAATATTTTGTTGTAAAATTTATGTACTTTTTGAAAACGGTTTTCAAATAATATAATTTGCTAGTGTTTCAAAATAGAATATTGGTGATTTAGTGCATTTTCGAGCTTGCAATTACTCATAAAAAGAGCAACATTTCAAAAAAGTATTTTTTAATAACTTTTACATGGTTAACAATATAAACCGCCACCTCCGAATTGTTAATACAGAGAAAAAAATTGTCGATTAGTACCCCTCCGGACAGTGTTGGACGTTTTTTTTGTTTTGCAAGTTGTACGTTCAACTAGAGAATTACCGAGTATGCACACCAGCTGTGTACTAGGTACACATTATCAAAGGTGCAATAACGCCATAATGGCTTTATTTCGCATTCACAGCGAGAAATAAGACCATACGCAAAAACATGGCTTTATTTCTCAATATAAATTGAAATAAAGCCATATGGCTTTGGCGGCTAAACATGTCCGCCCCGCGAAGCAGGCCTATTATGATAAAACGGTGGCTATTAGGGTCGTGAACAGGATCGGGGACCTGTCGACAGAGCAGCTTACGGAGGAGCAGGTTGGGTCATTGGAGTGGGCGAGGGGAGTAGTAGCCAGCCTGGACCAACCGGCAGTCACTGCTCCAAAAAGGTAGCGATCTGCTGAACACGCAGGGATAGGGTCACCAAAAGACCGAAAACAGGCGGCATAAATACCCCTCCTTCAGAGATGTAGTCAAGGTTGGCGGTGAGGTACTGGCCATCATCGACAGAGGTGAGGAGGAAGGTACTACCCCCAAAGAGAAGTGGAGTTTGGTGGAGGAAGCGATTACCGAAATCTACCTCCAAGTCCTAGATGAAAACCCTGGACCTTCTCTCTGCCATGAGTCCGGATGGTATCAGGATAAAGCTAAACCCATCGCCTGCGAGGACCATAGTTCATCCCAGCTCTACAGGTTGGCCGTCAGCAAGGTAGGTGACGTTTGGCTGGGAGCCAAGCTCGAGGCCGTCAGCAAGGAGGAGATTCCTAGCACACCGAGGGCTCGAGTTTGGATTCCGGCTAAACCCAATGAGCCTGAAAAAATATAGCGGATCTTTAGATCCTGCAATATGGACGTGCCAACTCACAATTGGAACGTAGGGAAGATAGAGCAGCCGGTAGAAAAGAGAAGTCAGGTGTTCCTGATCCTCAACGCCGAATCGCTAGCTCCACTGGCGCAGCGACGAGCCGAGCTTGGATCTTACTGAGGAGGGCGACAAGTCCTGCCTGCGCAACGGCAGGGTTGCCCAGCAGCCAATGCTCATCCGGGTGAGAAGTTCGAACGTGGATGTCATAATGGTGGAGGTAAAGTGGACAGATTCATACGAAGCTGATCCGGATCAACCTCCACCACACTAGACTGGCGTCTGCGAACCTTGAGGTCCGACTGGCTGCCGGTGGACTTGACGTTGCCCTCATCCAGTAGCCGAGAATACATGGCAAACAAATCTGCGGGGTTGGGATGAAGGGCTTTAAGCTTATGACCGCACCAAATGTAGGTAAGTCTCGAGCTTGCATATTAGCAAGGAACAATTTAAACACCTTCCTGCTTCCACAGATTAGTGATGGCGATCTGGTGTTGGGCCCTCAGCCCGCTCATTTAAACTTAAAACACTTTCTGCGAGATGGCACTCGCTTACATAAAATCCATCCTTGAGAAAGCTTGTCTTCCGAAAAGTTCCTGCAGGGGCTTACTCGTCTGTTGAAATTTATTTGGCTCGCAGAAATTATTATCTTTAATCAAATCACAGTATAATATCCGCGCGCGTTACTACTTCCGTTTTAAATGGAAAGACTTATTGTTGCGTTAGTGAAATTTAAATTAGTTTTTATTTATTCGCTACAAAGAGCTTTACTTCAAATTTGGCATGACCGTATAAGTTGAAAGCGTAAGTATAATTGATTTGAACATTCGTTTTTTCATTCGTATATGTACCTGTGGAATGTATGTTCCAACATGGCTACCAACATTACGACGGCGCTGAATAGTGCTGCCGTATAGTTAGCGATGCCATTACATCACCCTCCTTGAGAAAAGATTTTTGGAAGGTGAGTAGGCTTGCCTTTTAACACGTTCGTCCATATCAATTTTCAGCCATTGTATAGAGTTCAAAAACGCTCCATTAAATAATTACCACTATTATTTTATCTTCTTAGCTAATTGTAATTTAAAATATTAATTCGATATTAAAGAATATACATAAGTATGAGATTAAAAGTTTTTTTTGATTTGCTAACCGTATGCAATATATGGATTTTTAAATATGAATTAACATAACTATTTGTATAAAAATTAATACATATTCAGTTTTTGTATTCTACTAATTTGCTTCTCTTTTTTTGTTTTAATGTGACTATTGTGTTAAATTAATGCCTTATAAAATATACATATGTGTATGGTTTATTAAGCCAAAATTTGGTTTGATGATATACATACATTCAAAAAGATTTTTTTGTTGTTGTTTCAAATCAGATTTAAAATACAATTCATGCGTCTGGCATGTTTATACACATGTACGTATTTTGATTAATTCTACAGCTTAGTTTGTAACTCTAATAATAGTTTGTATTTATATATTGTGTGACGTGACTGATTCATTTTGGGTTAAATTTTGAGGCTCACTAGTATTTTTAAATAAATTCATAAAAAAGTAAGTTATGTGACTTTTTGAATGCAGTTTTTATGAACCGTTTTTAATTTATTTTTGGTTTTGTCGATACCCGTAACGTTTACACCATCTACTTTTTGTAACACGTGTGGCCCTTGATATATACATTCATGTTTGACCCTGCGCTCTTTTCCTATTAGAACTAGATCATGTTTTTTTATTTGTACTGGGCGAGAGTGTCTCTCGTATAATTATTTACTACGGGCTTTATGTTTATTAACTAATTCTTTGGCTATTGTATGTGATTTTTGCATGCGGTATTTAACCTCTTTCGCACAGTTTTCAACGTTATATGTCGGGTCTATATTTTCGGTTCGAAATTCGTGCGGTAAAGTTGCTTTTTTGCCGAAAACTAGTTCGAAAGGAGTAAATTTATCAAATACAGTATTAGGCGTTGTGTTATGTAAAAATGTGAAACATTTAAATAAGTGTCCCAGAAAATGTTTCGCTCAAATAGGCGCGTAAATATTCGTTAAAAACTCTATGGTTGGGTTCAATCGTTCCCACGGTTTCGTGATGATGTGCTGTTGAGAAGTTGTGTTTTATATTTAAAAGTTTTGTAAGTTCTGAAAAAAATTTCGTTCCGTTCAGTTCCTAAAACATTTCTAATAGAATTCATTGTGCTGTACATTAATATGTAGCCTTCAAAAATAGCTGAAGCCACAGTTTTGGCACTTTTGTCTGGTATCGCGATAGTTGCTAAATATTTTGTGAGATCGCAGATTATGGTGACAGCGAACTTATGGTAACAAGTGTTTCTGGCAAAGGGCCTACTGGCTTCTTCGAAAGGTTTACTAGGTGTTGGTGTTAAAACCAGATTTTCTTTGTTTTTAGGTTTAACTTTGTTCAGTAAACATTTCTCACAACTTTTTACGAATTTCGATATATCAAGGGTCATGTTTTTCCAGAAGTATTTAGTACGAATTTTTGCATGCAGTCTTTTGAGTCCGCAATGTCCTCCACTTATTGGGTCGTTATGGCAGATTGTCATAAGTCTGCAACTTTTTTTTCGTTGTCGGTCACAGTTTCGACTGGATCTGTTAATATAATACTTAATGTCTTTAAAATTTTATTTCCGCTATTTTTTGAGCCAGCAATTGTGAAATGACGGAAAAATTCATCGTCTTTTGGCAATTCAATCTTCTTAATTTTGCGTTTGCTGGCTTCAATTTCAAGCCTCGAAAGTAAATCATCGAAACTTATTATTTCGTTAGCCAAGACATAATTAAGTAACTCGAGTTCTCTTTCTCTCGAGGTATCTCTTTTGAAAATTTGTAAGAAAATTTATCATAAACGTTTAATGTCTCCTGTTTTTCCTCTTCGTTATTATTGTATTTTGTATCATTTTGTACTTTTCTCGTCTGTACTGCCAAAATACTTTTCGTTGATTCCCTTATTTCGTCTATCGTTATACGTGAGAGTGCGTCTGCGCCAGCATTTAATTTCCCCTTAATATACTCAATAGTAAAATTGTACTATGCTAGTTCTAACCTTATTCTTGAAAGTTTTGAAGAGGGGTCTTTCATATTGAACAGGTATACTAATGGTCTCTGGTCTGATTTTACCAAAAAACGCGTTCCATAAATGTATGGTCGAAATTGTTTAATGGCAAAGTAGATTGCTAAAAGTTCTAAACCAAATTATGGTTTTTTTTTTTGTTCTGCATTGTTAAATGCCTTTGAAGCGAAACATATTGGTAAATCATATACATCATGGTTTTGGCTTAATATAGCACCGCACCCCACTTTCGAGGCATCGACCGTAATAATAAATTGTTTAGTGAAGGGTATTGTAGGAGTTTAGGCGAAATTAACGCTGCTTTTAAAGATTCAAAAGCTTTGTCGCACACACTGTCCCAACTACATTCAACCTTTTTCCTGCTTAATTTATTTAAAGGCGCTGCCAGAGACGCAAAATTTGTTACAAACCGCCTATAATAATTAGCAAACGCTACGAAACGTCGAACCGCATCCTTATCAGTCGGTTTTGTATATTTTTTAACAGCGTTTATTTTGGTGTAGTCTGGCAACAGACCTTTGGCTGAACATTTATGGCCTAGGAATGTAATTTCCAGCCGAAGAAAATTGCATTTATTTGGGTTAAATTTTAGGTTTAAGTTTCGACAAGTGTCGAAAACTTTTGCTAAATTTTTTGGGATGTTCTTCACAGCAGCCTATAACAATAATGTCATGTACATACATATAAAAATGCTACGTTGGGTGGTATATCAGAAAAAGCTATGCTCATCATTCTTTCCATTGATATGCTCCACGGTCTGTGCTAAAAGAAGTTATATCACGTGAATCCTCATGTAAGGGGATTTGGTGAAATCCAGAAAAAAGATCTTAAGTAGAAAAATATTTAGCTTTGCCAAGATTGTCTAAAATATCGTCAACTCGTGCGAGAGGGAATTTATCCGCAATAAGTTTTTTGTTGACTGCGCGGCTACGATATGCTTTTTGACCATTAGTCGACTTTTTAGGAACCAAAATTAGAGGACTATTGTAATTGGAATAACTTCCCTCAATTAAATCGTTATCTAGTAATTTATTAACTTGACGTGTTATCTCTTCACGTTGGGAATATGGCAGCCATAGTTTTTTACATATACCGGTCAGTGAACCTAAGCTTCTGTTTATAAAAATTGTTTAATGTCATTTTGTCATTGTCCAGAGTGAAAATGTCGGCATAATTTATGCAAAGGTCAAGTAAATTGCTGTTAGCTTCTGGATGGATTTGGTTTTTTTAAAATATTCGTTCGTGAGTCTTCTGTCTTGGTCTTATTAATTAGGTAAACGTGATAGTCAGAAAGTTTTTCAGTCCGAATATTTACATTCTTTACATGTTTCCCGTCATCTGTGGTATTCATTATTTTGATAACTGCTATTAACTATGCATCTTGCTGTGAATACACCGTGTTCAACTTCTTACGATTCTACAAAAAGCGGATCTGGCGAATGGCCTAAATCGAAAATTCAATAAACTTCGCATCTGGGTGGTATGATACAAGAGTCGCTTTCGGTTCCGTGTAGGATTCGTATCGCGACTTTTTCAATGCCGACCGAGAAGGAAATGCAATTACTTGCATAGCTAATAACACATTTGTTACTTTTTAGAAAATCTTTACCCAATATACTGTCAGATGGTATGTTAAAGTCATCGTTTACTACATGTAAAGTATGTTTAATGCAAAAATCAGTAAAAGTCAAGTATACGGTAATCGTATCTAAAAGGAAAACAATATTAGAAGTGACACCGGTAATGTTAATTATATCATTCGCATTTATAGAAAAGTTTGTATCAATGCTAGAATTTTTTATTAGAGAAATGTCGGCTTGCGTGTCGACCAAAAACGTACAAAATTTGTTTTACCCATTAATTTTCAATTCGATAAAGTCGGAGTAATTCCAATTTAAGCAATTTGTCAAAAAAGATTTATTTAATTGTCCAATTCCTCCACCCTCAGTGTTCGCTCCTGAAGGGCGTGGGCGTTTAAAGCGCGCACATTAGCATTATTGCGTGAATTTCGACGTATATTACTATTATTGTTGCTGTTATTGTTCTGATTGCTGTTACAGTAAAACCCGCTTAAGTACCTCATGAAAAATGTCAGCTTTTTGAGGTACTTAAGGCGAGTTGGGTACTTAAAAGAACCCGCTTAATTACCTCGATGCGGGTACTTAAGCGAACATAATTGTTGATGTAGTTAATCTTCTTGTTAACGTACATAAATAAGTTCTTGAATAAAACATGAACATTTAATGCAGTGTACGTAGTTTAAAACAAAGATCGTAGCATTATATAGAAACACAAACAAAAACTTAAAACAAAAAATTGATAAGCAATGTTATGTCATTTTAACAAGAATTCTTCAAGAATTCTTATACATATTTATACACACATACAGTGTTGGACGTATCTATCATTTCGGGCCAAATTCAAAATGATGTTGTTTGTAACTTATGCTTATTTATTAATTTTTAAGATTTTTCAATTAAAACATATAAACCTAAGCTTATAATTTTTTTTTTTTTTTTTTTTTTTTTTTTTTTTTTTTTTTT
>NW_023458555.1:108906708-108906901 GCF_013731165.1 Rhagoletis pomonella | reverse complement strand
TTTTTATTGAGCTTTGTACCACGACTGTTTATTAGGAAAAATTGAAAAAGCAACAAAGTCTAAGCGGTAGAAGTGATAGCACTATTTCGGAGATCACCACATCTCCTCATCAGACTTCTTTTTTCTAGACTTCAGCAGGGATCGAACTGCGTATTCGATGTTCAAAGTCAGAAGCGTTAACCACTGAGCTATG
>NW_023458555.1:108891692-108906608 GCF_013731165.1 Rhagoletis pomonella | reverse complement strand
GATTAGAATAAGTAGATCTTCAGTCATGTACATGAGCTGCCAAATCGAATAATAAGCTTTTCCTTAATCTATATTAAAGTTACTACAATTTAAAAAAAATTGTATCGGTATCATGATTTTCCTTTGAGATACAGCAAAAAGAAAAGCAAAAGGACATCGTTTTCTTGAATTTTCTGGGTTTTAGCCACTCACCCCTTGTTTCAACCTCTAATTTAGGGGTTGATGGTATCCCAATAAAATAAACCTTGCAGAAATAATTTTGGAAATTGTTTTCGCCTCCTATGAAAACACTTTAGAATGTTTTTCAGTGAATTTTCTGGGTATTAGCCATTCACCCCTTATTCCAACCCCTAATTTAGGGGTTGATGGTATCCTAATAAGCTTTTCCTTAATCTATATTAAATTTACTACAATTAAAAAAAAAAATTGTATCGGTATCATGATTTTCCTTTGAGATACAGCAAAAAGAAAAGCGAAAGGACATCGATTTCTAGAATTTTCTTGTTTTCAGCAACTTACCCGTTATTTTAACCTCCAAATGAAGGGTTGATGATATCCCAATAAATCAATCCTTGCAGAAGTAATTATAGGAATCGTTTTCGGCACCTATGAAAACACTTTATAAGGTTTTTCAGTGAATTTTCTGGGTTTTAGCCATTCACCCCTTATTTCAACCCTGAATTTAGGGGTTGATGGTATTCTAATAAGCCTTTTCTTAATGTACATTTCATTTACTACTATTTAAAATAAAAATTGTATCGATATCGTGATTCGCCTCTGAGATACAGCAAAAAGAAAATCGAAAGGTCATAAATTTTTTGAACATGGTCAACTTCGCCCCTCATTTTAACCCCTAAAGTAAAGCGTGTTGACGTTCGCTTTAGTTTTCCTTTAACCGACATAACTTGAACTTTATTCACACAAAAAATTATTGCGCTAGCTCTTTTCCTTCTCGTTATATTAGATTTTAAACAAAAAAAATGTGATTTAGCCCATAGTGCGCCGCTAATCAATCTCTTTTATGCCCTTCGTCTTCAACTTTTTCCGTCAGCTCTGCTGTTAATATCTCTACACTTACTGCCTCCAGCCCTCTGTTGTTTCTTCTGCTGTCACCAATACAGTGAATGCGAATAAGATGCCGTGCCAGCCAACTACACTACGGGCTAATAATTCTGCTACACCTACTCTTGCTAAAAAACGAGCTGTTATTCTTTTTGCTGCTGTTACAAATATAGTGAGTGCAACTATGATGCCGTGTATTAACTCTTGCCCTACTTCATGTCTACAAACTACATTGCGACTTGATAATACTGCTGTACCTACTTCTGTTGATAAATGTGCTGCTGTTAGTAATGATGCTCGCTCTTCTTCGTCAACGTCTACTAGCAGCAGAAATCGGACCTTCTGGGCAATATACCACTACGATGGAGCCCGCTCTGAGTGCTGGTAATGCTTCTAATGTACAATCAAACCGTGTTTGGACTAATGTTGAAGAAAAACCTCGCAAAAAGCTCAGGATAGTAGGACTCAGCGAAAATTCGGATATGCAAGTGCTAAATCGTAAAAAGTGGCTACATCTTTCGTCATTCTTACCTTCTGTCACTGCGGTTAACATAATAGACTATGTTGTTAAGCATGCTGGAATAGACAGAAAGCATCTGTTATGCTACGCTTTAATAAAACATAAAACTCCGCCAGTTACTCCTAAAAAAAGTTAATTTTAAGCTTGGCGTTTCTATTGCTTTTTATGACAAATTGCATTCGCCAAACCTTTGGCCAGCTAATATTAACTTACGCCCTTTTCGTTTTTTTTGAAAAAAGGAGGGCCAAGATGTGATAACGTAAGACAAAATAGGACTTCAAATGAATTGAAGGTCTTCTTTCAAAATGCCTCAGGCCTTCGAATGAAATCAGAAGCTGTTCGCGCTTTTAGTCAACACATGGATTAAGAAGTTATTGTTGTTGTTGAGACTTGGCTTAATGATGACTTCTTCGATACTGAGTTTTATGACATAAAAATGTATAATGTTTATAAGAAGGACAGAGACTCTGCCAAAACGGGCTATGTAACAGGTGGTGCTGCACTCTTCTACGGTTGCCAGACGTACTCATTTTATCAGTACAGTACTGATTTTTCAACTCTTGTACTGATTTTATTCATTTCTTCAATCAGTACGCTAATGTCCTGATTTTTCAAAATTTGTACTGATTTGTACTGAATTTTCTATTCAAATAAAATACTTTAGTATTTTCTTAAGGCTTTTACATAACGTTGGAACTTCCTTAAACTGTACTGTAAAAAATAAGAAGAATATAATTTAATTATAGTTGACATATTTTAGATAATGTTTGATATGCCCAAGAAATGAATACAACAAAAATCAATCGTTTTATGGGCATATCGCCGGGTCGTTACTTACCAGTTCCGATAATATGATGGAGCTTAAATTTTTTAAAAAGAAGGCTTAAATTTTTGTTAGTTACCTCGAAAATAACTTTCAGTTTAATAACAATACATTTCAATATTCGAATGGCTTTTGCCTATAACTTACAACTCCTTTTTCTCAATTTACTGACTATGTAAAAGAGTTTTGCATATAAGGCATAGAGTTAGCTACTCTTTTTAGCGAATTCTTAGTTTTTCACAGTTTTTGCGTAGTTGAAAATTTATTTAAGCCATGAGGAAATATAGATGAACTCCTTAAAAAGTTCTTTGACTATTTAAACACTGAAAATTGGAATGATCTCATTATTGCTATTCAAAAATGTCATAAATATAAAATAACTTATTGGCTCCTGTGTACGATGATGTGTACACTCATGTTAAAATGAATAACATTTTTATATTTTATGAACTACTAGTAAACCCGTATGGCGTTTTTGTTTAAAATATTTTTTTTTTATAAAAGGTATTTTTTCCTTTTAAATGTTTTTTCTCAGATTTATACATACGAAGTATGTATACAAATTGCATATCAGAAGAAAGTGGGTTAAATCACGTTTACGACGATATTAATATTTTAAAACTCAGTTCAAACTTGTTTGAAATATAAGGTTTTTAATTTTTCGAAGACCCGACCTTTGACGCCTTTATAGCACCTGTAACATAGAAAAAGTAATATGTCGTTTAAATAAGAGAAAAGGGCGTACCACAACTATGTTTTTACTTTTTTTAGTACTTTGCAAACAGCAATTAAAAATAATTTTTTACCGATTTCGTAGCTCTTAATTTTGACTTTTATAACTCGCCTTCTTCTACTTTTGACAGTGATACTTCTTTTAACTACAAAGCCTGCGACTTTTTAATGTTAAATACCCTACTTCTGAAGCTTGATTGGGAAGAGTTACTCTCCTCCTCTGATGTTTCAGAATGTTATTATGCTTTTAAGACAGTTCTGTCTGAGTTTTTCACGAATAACATTCCAATTTTAAATAAAAGGCCCTATAAGTTGCCGCGGTACAATCGAAAACTAAAAAGCCTAAAGAATCTTAGAAATATTTTTTTTTTTAATTCAAGTAAACTGGTAGCCAAAATGTGTTAGCCGAATACCAGAAATATCTCAAAGAGTTTAACTGTTTGGATAAATTTCTTGACAGGAACTACGTACTTGGCGTGGAGTCGAATATTAAATATAATCCCAAAGCATTTTGGAGTTATGTTAAATCTAAAAAATCTAATTCTAGTATACCTTCAGCAGTACTTCTCGAGGGAAAGTTTGCTAGTAACCGTACTGACGTTGCGAATCTATTTGCTGAATTTTTCAGTTAAAATTTTTCTAGTGACAGGGTTCGTAGTTTCGATCTCAGGCGTTCAACTAACTGCCCTTCAATTTTAGCTCATTGACTTTGTCTTCGGATGATGTCTCGTATGGGATCGACAAGCTTAAACAGTCATTAAAAACTGAGGTAAATGGCTTTTCTGTATTTTTAATTAAAAACCTTCCAGCTTTGGTTTTACCACTACGCATTGTTTTTAATAAGTCCCTTGCCTCAGGTACTTTCGTTGACGATTGGAAAGTGACGTATCTTAGTCCCTTGTTTAAAATTGGAAATAAAAACAATGTCTGTAACTATAGACCTATTGCTAAGCTTTCAACTATTTTTAAAGTTTTTGAAAATATTGTTGTGGAAAAGATAAGTTTTGCGACCAAGAGCTTAACCTCCCAAAATCAACATGGTTTTGTGTCCAATCGTTCTACAGTTTCCAACTTAGCGGTTTTCAGTGAGTACTGCATTGCGTCCTTTACAAGAGGACTTCAGGTTGACTGTATTTATACAGATTTTTCTAAAGCTTTTGATAACGTGTCTCATTCTATTTTAATTAAATAATATAGTAATAGTAAATTAGCTAGCTACGGATTTCAGTCAGTTTTTCTGCAATGGGTTAAATCCTATCTGTCCAACAGGCGTTGTGTAGTCAGTATTGATGGCACATCTTCCACATGTTTTGTTGCTTCTTCTGGGGTTCTTAAAGGAAGTATTTTAGGCCCTTTACTTTTCGTTCTGTTTATTAACGATGTAAGTACCTAATTCGCTAATTATTTGCTACATGCGGATGATCTAAAAATTTTTTCTTCCATAAAAGACCTGAGTGACGTGCATAAACTTCAAACTGATCTTGATAATTTGCATCTTTGGTGTACTAAAAATCATCTTTCTTTGAATATTAAGAAATTCTTCAAAGTTAGTCAATGTTATTGTCGCTTATTAACATTTTATTTTTTTAATATTTTTATTGAGCTTTGTACCACGACTGTTTATTAGGAAAAATTGAAAAAGCAACAAAGTCTAAGCGGTAGAAGTTATAGCAGCTATTTCGGAGATCACCACATCTCTTCATCAGACTTCTTTTTTCTAGACTTCAGCAGGGATCGAACCTGCGTAATCGATGTGCAAAGTCAGACGCGTTAACCACTGAGCTATGTACACCCCGTAAACTCTTGTTGCCAATTCATTTTCCTTATTCAAGCAACTAGTATCAAGTGCAGCTGATTTGCCGCTATTTAAACTTGACAGCGTGGCTGTTGTTGTCAATTCTATACATCCATTTGCTTATTTGCTATATTGTATAGTTTCAGGCAGGCTCTTCCTAAACTATGTATTTGTCAATGTTATTGTGGCTTATTAACATTTAATTTTTTTTTTAAATATTTTTATTGAGCTTTGTACCACGATTGTTTATTAGGAAAATGGAAAAAGCAACAGTCTAAGCGTTAGAAGTTATAGCAGCTATTTCGGAGATCACCACATCTCTTCATCAGACTTCTTTTTTCTAGACTTCAGCAGGGATCGAACCTGCGAATTCGATGTTCAAAGTCAGATGCGTTAACCACTGAGCTATGTACATCCCGTAAACTTTTGTTGCTAATTCATTTTCCTTATTTGAGATCTGTACTCTCACTCTCCTTTATACTCAATGTTGTTAGAGGCTCTTTGGATTGTACTTTTTTATTGGACCGTATCAAATTTAATATTCCGCCGATGAATTTACGTGTCTTTTTACCTTTTTATGAGGGCTATTGGAAAACTGAGTATGCACGTAATGCCCCAGTTGCACGCGCACTTAGTGAATTAAATAAGATCTCGAGTTCTATCTCAATCGATTTTTCCTTTGAAAAATATGTATTTGTTAATATTCTGAACTGTTATTTTTAATTTCCTTATTTTACTATGGTTCTGTTCTTAAAGCTGTGACAGACGGCAAAACTTATGCATATAATCTGGCACACATACGCACATACAAATTTTGACCTAACAGACGGCAGTTATGTGGATAAACGAGCCACAAGGTAGTGGGTTCGAGTCCCACAGCCAGTTGAATTTTCATTTATTTCGTTTTCATTCTTTTTTTTATAAGTTCTATATTTTTTTACGTTGCTTTCAGTTAGTTTTTGTTAACCTTTTATTAAAATTCGACTCTAAAAATTTAAATTAACTAATAGTAAAATAAAATATGTGATATAAAATAAAGCAAATGAAAACAAAATAAAGTAAAATTAAATAAATAATAAAAACAAAAAAAATTTTCGCAATCGCTCCAACCGAGGATTGAACCTGGCAGCTACAGGCTTGTAGCCCGTAACTCTTACCACTCGGCTACCGCGGACGCGGAACTCGCGTGCTTTGTTTGCTTACTTGTACAAAAGACAACATCTGGCCGTTTTTACCAGTGTTGTCAACGAAAACTGCCCGGATCCGAGTTAATTCCCAAAAATTTCGAGCATTTGTTCGGCTGCTTATGCGCATTTTAAAGAGGAAAATGCATGAGTCAAAGCAAATAAAGGCTGTTTATGCAAATAATCGAGCCCGTTTGTCAACCGTATTACATACATTTGTACATTGTACAGTATATTTTGCTTAGCTGCACATCCTTCTTTGCACGAAAAACTTGTGCACCTAACCGAAAAAGGCACTTAAGCGAATTTTCTTTACTACTTCAATGAGGAAGGTATCCGAATCCCTATGAAACCAAATACGTAAAAAATAATGCAAGCGAAATTTTTTTCGAATGGTATCTTATTATCTATATAACTAGAAAAATTTATAGCCATTTCCGTTGTTCTGCGATATGAGTAAAATAAATAAAAGCTTGTAAAATTAGGTAATTGTAGCCCAGTGCAGGTAAACGTAATACTTTCTTTGATAATTGATACTAGTTGCACAATTTTTAAGGCAGCTATCGCCAATGTGCAGGTATGTTGAATGCATCTATCGGAGCAAGTTAAACAAATAAACAAATACACGCTTAGCAAATTCCGTATAATTGTTATTTGTGACATGTAAAGATACAATTTTCCCAGCTACAACTTTCGAGTTGTCTGGCTTTATTCTGTTTTTCAACGCATCTTTGATTTGTCGAAATGAATTAACCTCGGTTGGAATTGCTTCACGTGCCTTGCCTTCGAGCTTTGATTTCAAAAATACAAGTTGTATTTAAATTTTCGTCTGCAAAATCTTCAATCAAATTAATTTCATCAATGAACGATTCAAGTGCTAATGATCGAGGCACAGACTAATAAAGGATTTCTTCTGTTCAGGTGTAGCCTTGTCTAAAAGTTATTGAAAAAATGTAGAAATATTTGGTGAACTGGTAGCCGTTGAGGGCTCGTTGGATACAGTTAGCAGATCTTTAAAAGATGGAAGTGACGTACTTCTTTTAAGACTGAATTGTACCGAAGCTTCCGACTTGACGTCACTAAACTCTTCTTCTGACTCAGAGTCAGCTAAGTCTGATTGACAAATTAGCGATAAGCTATCAGGTGGGGTCCTAACACGACAATTCAGTTTAGCAAAGCACTTTGCTAACTGTTCCTTACAACGGGCTAACTTAACTTGAACTTCCTTGAGATTACAGGTATGAGCCGAACTATTGGCAATTACTAGTAGTAAAATATTATTGTAGGCTGTAATAAGCGAATATTTATGCTCGTTTAACATTTTCGCATTCGTAGACAATGGTCTATTTTGCAAAATTCTCTTAGTAATTTTATCAAAGTCTGCTTTACATGCTTTAAATTGTATATCAAATTCGCTCATAACCTGCTAATCTCAAAGAAGTGGAAATTCAAAATTTACGAAAACAGGCTATCGTACACCATGTTAAATGAAAATATTAAAAAAAAATAATCAAATTCTGACTTATCATGAATATTTGGTGAAAAATTTCACCGGAAAATTCAGCAATCGTTTTGCGATTTTATATGTGCGAGTGTAAATTATTTCACAGGTGAATACGTTATACGATAGCGTGAACATGATTCGAAGTGAACTACTTCGCTTGGTGAATATTCAACATACGATAGGTGAACTGCAAAAGCGAAATGTGAACGAGTTCACACGGAATGAAAATTCATGATAAGGCTGATTGCGTAAAATACTTATGCTTTTCTTCAGGAGGTCATCGGCTGAAAATTTGCATGCAGGAATAGGGACGTTTTCATGCAGTGGGAATATTGGGTTCTATTCACATGCAATCGCAAAGATTTTAAACTGGTTTAAAACTTTTTTTTGTGTTTATAAAGTTATTGTCGTATCAAAATATTGTTATTGATGTACATCGGTATATGGTAAAAATAGTAGTTATGTTGTATTAACGTTTTATATTTTTGAATAAAAAATTTTTTAGGAAAATGGCATTGAGATAGTCGTTAAAAATTTAGCAAAAACCGTATTAAGTCACTTATATCTAGGTGGATACATTAATCACTTTAGTTATAAAAAATTTGAAGCTCGAAAATTTAAAATTATTTGAAAAGATATTTTGCAAGTGTGAAATTCAAGAACAATTTGCTTTTGGGTATATCACCTCATTTAACTCGAGTAGGCATCTTGAAATATTTATAAAAATTGTTGGATAATAAAAAAAAAGCTAAATAATAACAATTAAGTTGAAAAATGGGTTTAATCCCTCAAGTCACTTAAAGCTAAATATTGAAAATGAAGTTAAAAAATGGGTTTAATACCGTAAATCACTTAAATCTAAATAATGAAAATGAAGTTGAAAAATGTTGAATAACTTAAAGTTAAATAATGAAAATGGATTTGAAAAATGGCTTTAATGCTTTGAATAACTTAAAGTTAAATAATGAATTTGAAAAATGGCTTTAATGCCTTGGATCACTTAAAGTTAAATAATGAAAATGGATTTGAAAAATGGCTTTAATGCCTTGAATCACTTAAAGCTAAAAAAAGAGAATGAAGTTGAAAAATAGGTTTAATACCTCAAATCACTTAAAGCTAAATATTGAAAATTAATTCGAAAGTCACTTAGAGCTAAATAATAAAAATGAATTTGTAAATCACTTAGAGCTAAATAATGAAAATGAATTTGAAATTGGTTTAATTACTAATTTAAAAGTGTCGTAAAAATGTATGGCCTTATTCATAAAAAATAAAGTAGGTTTCAAGAGCTTTATAAAATGACGTTTTCATACATTTTTCGGTTTATAAACCTTTTTTAAAGCTATTTTATTTCTTATGAATAAGGCCATTAAAGTTTAAATTTGAGTGCAACTCCAGTAAATTTCAATTTGAGGATATTTTTAAAAAAGAATTAAAGTCAAAAGTTAAATGTGAATATATATAGTATGTAAACCGCAAGTCGCTGATGCTATCCCTCGCAGCAGTCTGTACTTGTTGAAAAATGTTGCGTTAGAAAAGTCCGCTACGTTGTTAGTTCTTGTTTCCCTGCCGCAGTCCACATGTAGTTATATTTTACGAAGTTGCTCGGTTATGTGCCGCTATTTTGTTGGCGTGGGTTTATTTAGCGGTGCTAAGTTGCCGCTACTTTTGTATAGTTTGCAGGGCGCGTGGGTTCGTCAGGCGCCATTACACATATATATGTGTGTGTACGCTGCCGTTGTTGGTGGTAGCAGGGCTGACTTTTTGTACAGCCAACACATGTACAGCATATTGTTTGTGTGGCGTTATGCGGCTGATTCAATACTGCTGCTCATGGTGGTTACAGGGCTCCCCATTATGCGGGAAAAAGCAGCTTACGAAGATACAGCGCGCCGTTTTGTGTGGCGTTACATGGCTTATGCAACACTGCCGCCCATTACGGTCGACTGATATGAAGTTTTGCCCATCCACCGTACTGTGCCGTACAGAAAGTGGCTTTTCGGACACGCCTGCCGCCCATCCTCGAGCTCATGGTCACGGTCGCCATGTTGGGCCCTCAGCCCGCTCATTTAAACTTAAAACACTTGCTGCGGAGATGGCACTCGCTTACCTAAAATCCCTCCTTGAGAAAGCCCGTCTCCCCAGCTTTTCACTGCCCAGTCCTTGGCACCAGTAGTCACGGCCTCGTGGTAAATGTGCTGATAGCCGAAAAGTTCCTGCAGGGGCTTACTCGGCTGTTGAAATTTATTTGGCTCGCAGAAATTATTATCTTTAATCAAATCACAGTATAATATCCGCGCGCGTTACTACTTCCGTTTTAAATGGAAAGACTTATTGTTGCGTTAGTGAAATTTAAAGTAGTTTTTATTTATTCGCTGCAAAGAGCTTTATTTCAAATTTGGCGCGACCGTATAAGTTGAAAGCGTAAGTATAATTGATTTGACCATTTCTTTTTCACTCGTTTTATGTACTTGTGGAACGTATGTTCCAACACACCACATTACGACGGCGCTGAATAGTGCTGCCGTATTGTTAGCGATGCCATTACACTGGTAGCGGCAAGCATTGAGCTGGACAAAACCAGCTTTTGGGCAGCCTCTGCTTACATGGCCCATGACAAGGACGTGCCAATAGATGAGGTTCGGACATTGGTAAAGGAAGGAGCCTACAAGAAAAAGCCACTGGTTGTCTCCTGCGACGTTAATGCCCACAACTCGATGTGGGGCAGTACGGACACGAATGCTTGAGGTGAGTCGTTACTAGACATCATTCTAGGAAATAAACTTAGGCCCTTATTATGAGTTGCATTCGATTTTCGATCTTCGCTGGTTATCGGAGATCGAAAGTGAAATTCGTATTATGAGCTATGCAACCGTGTCGAAATTTTCGTTGAGTATCGAATTTTCTGTCGAACAGAATTTTGCTTTCGATGGTGTAGCGAAGAGTTAGAAAATGGTGAAAAATTTATGCTTTGCATTTGTTTTCTTACTTTTTGATGGCTAGACACTAATTTTAAACAATTGGCATGATCTCTGAGAACAAAATCGTAGAGCTATTGACATTTTTAAAATATTTTAAATATATTTGGCTCACAAACGCCTCTTTAGACAGTCGGAAGGTTTTAATAAATCTGTAGTCACATTTATTAAAATATTTTATGTTAAGATATATTCGAAATACTACACTTAAACTCTCTTAAACATTTACTACGCCTGACCAGTTCTCTTCCTCTGACGAATCGTTGAACCAGAACTCCATTGGACTCATTTTACCACGTTTTCATAAACTCGATTTCTTTTTTATTTCGTTCTAATTTACACAAACGTGCATAAATATGTATAAGCACTCTATTTAGTTTGCTCGATTTGTAAACAAAGCTTCCCAGCGATGAAAAAAATACTATTGTGAACAACGTAACCGAGCGAAATTCACAATAGCGCTATTCTTCATCGAATGAGCGTCATAATACCAAATGAAAATCCATAAAATCAGGAGATGGAGAGTACTGAATGAAAAGTCTTATTCTGACCATCGATATATTGAATTCGGAATAGATCTTCAGACCCCCAAGTAAGGGAGTTCAGAAATGCAAGAAATACCGACTGAAGAGTTTACAACAATAAACTAAGGACTTTACTGCCGAAGATACTTCCTCGAGACCCCGCCACGCAGGTGGAACTGGATGTGTTAAGGCCTCCAGCCTAAATATATTGCACCACCCTAATGTGCAGTAACACGCACCGTACATCTACATTAGGGTGGGTCAAAAAAAATCAAGTATTTTTTTTTTTGGATCCGACACACGAAAACTAGTTCCTAGGTACCTCTAGAAAGTACTTTCCAAATCTGAGCTCTTAATATTAACGGGAAGATTATGCTCATCATAGTTTTCCATTTTAAATTTAGTCTCATTTAAAAATGGTCATATCTTATCACCAAAAGATCGTTAAACCAGTTGCATCGTCAATATTTATAGAAAATTGAATGCTATACAAAAATGGTCTCTTATACTTTTTTCATTAATATAACGATTTAAAAGATATTCAAGGTCAAAGATTGAAGTATATTAAGGAAAATAACTTTTTGTTTTGAATTTTGTAACTAACTACAAAATAATGATTGTCAAATGAGTTTCAATTATTACTATAGGAAATTGAACGCTCTACAAACAAGGTCTCATGTAGTTAATCGATTACTCTAACCATTTAGAAGATATTCGCAGTAGAACTCCATTGCCTACTGATTTTAATAGTTTTTTAATAAATATTTCCAATTTATCCATTTCATTTATGAATTTTGAGATAATTTATGATCTATTTCATAAAAAGAAGGTTTTTTTTAAGAAATATCATCAAACATATCAGCAGAAAAAAAAATTCTATTTCGCCATATAAAATCTTATAATTCAATACAGTATTGATACAAAAATATATTTTTTTTTAGCTTAAGTTATAAAAATTGAATTGATTGAAAATTTAATTTATAAAAATTGATAACTCAAATTCTCATGATTATTGTCAAAATTCATAAATTGAATGGATAAATTGAAAATATTTATTGAAAAACTATTAAAATCAGGCAATGGGATTCTACTGCGAATATTTTGTAAATGGTTAGAGTAATCGATTAACTACATGAGACCTTTTTTGTAGAGCGTTCAATTTTCTATAGAAATAATTGAAACTCATTTGACAATAATTATTTTTTAGTTAGTTACAAAATTCAAAACAAAAAGTTATTTTCCTTAAAATACTTCAATCTTTGACCTTGAATATCTTTTAAATGGTTAGATTAATGAAAAGAGTATAACAGACCATTTGTGTAGAGCGTTCAATTTCCTACAAATATTGACGATGCAACTGGTTTAACGATCTATTGGTATTAAGATATGACTAAGGTGACCCACCTTTCCATTTGAAAAATCCGGTACAGTAAAATTAGTTTCGTTCATTCTGAGATCCATTTTATTTATTACGTAAATGTTGTAAAATCCATTACAAATTTAATTTGAAACAAATTATACAGTATTGGTCAAATCTATAGCACCCTCATTTAGAAGTGAGTAGTCCACTTGCAACCAGCGTTATGTGATTTTATAATAGAAAGCCCTAAATGTGAAAAAACGTCTACGACAACAAGTAACATTTAAATTGAATCTTTTTTATTATTACCTGAAAATTTGGATAAATAAGAGTCTTATAAAATTGTAACATAACATAACATGACATAAGATAATATTAATAGTCTATACGACCTAAAGCAGTTTTCTAAGTTCATCAGAAGATGGATACTTTTGAAAGTTTATAAGTAAGTATGATAGCGACTTTCGGAAGAAGAGTTAATATTTGATGCTATTTTTTCAGAATATAAAAAGATTTTGCACTGTGTTGTTAGTGGACATGAAACTACTTTCAATACTGATACGTAATCCATCAAAAACTAAAACTCGAAAAAATTTTACATAGCGCACTTTGCAAGTGGACTACTATTTAAGTGATATTGTTTGCCACTTACGTTTAATCACAAGGTGTTACACTGATCGCGAACTTCTTAAGTGACCTAGTATTCGTCGTAGGGCTGATCAAGTAATTCACGAAACGGCATTTACAATTTTTTAACACCCTCAAATTCTCGACTTATTAAAAAAAAAAAACATTTTTGCATGACTTCCCGCACTAAAAAATTTTCAGCTGTTAATTTTTACGCAATTTTAAGTTTTATAGTCTTTAGGAGGAAAAATGTTTGTACTATTTAAAGAATAAATAAGTTTTATAAAAATCAATGGACAATTTCCGAAGTTATGAATTTTCTTAAGGGTTTTCCAAAACCACTTCGATGTAATTTCACAGAAAAATTTAATCAGTTAAATTTGATTCACTTGAATAGTTCGTATAGAAATATTTGATAGTATGCTTTTCAGATTGAACTTTTCCATTGCATTGTTCAACAAATTTACTACAACATCTGAACTTTCGCCGCCTTCGGAAGTCAATTCGATAATTTTAATTTTCACTCCATGCTTTCTTGACATTTTTCGCTTTCTTATTTGAGCTAGTCATGGGGAAGTAATCGATATTGTCGATAAAATAAAGAAATAACTTGGACGTTTCACGATCAAGATCTTGGTTTCAAATTGCAATACACTCACACTTTTCTACTAACAAACACCCACGTTTACAACTTGAACGTCGACTTGATATTAATTTTTACTTTTAAGTCATGTAGCAACTTGAAAGTCGAGTCAAAGAAATGATTTATTTTTTTTTTTTGTAAAATGTACATATCGTCGCTTAAAGTACAAAACCGCGTATCGTCATTCTGCAAAACCGCGTAACTGACCTTTGCTGCCAAAAATTGGATTTGCTCACACAAGCTCTTAGCTCAATCCTTATCCATTCATCCTGAAATATATTAGGCAGATATGCGATTGCTTTATAAAAAAGAGAACCATTTTGAAATATGAGTGTTTTTACGCTCTTTTTCCCCGAGGATGTTGCGGGTTTCTGCCATATAAAAATAAATTGTGTTTAGTCGTTATATGGAAGCAAATGAAACAAAAAAAATTCTAAAAAATCAACGGTAATCTTTAGCGACTTGAAATTTGCACATTATTGGACAAAATTGAATGCGCTATAAAACCGTGTACTCAAAAAAATTCTAGAGCTTCTGAGAAAAAAGTTTGAAATTTAAGGGAAAGTTTGTTGCACTTTTTTGCGGTCTTTTAAAAAGTTTAAAACATTGGTTTATATGGGTTTTGTTGGAAAATGAACTGTATTTTAATTGAAAATTCTTAAAAACAAATAATTAAACATAAGTGGCAAACAATATCGCTTTGAAAGGGGGGTGCTATAGATATGTCCAATACTGTATGTACCCCGCCATTTAATAACTGTGTTGAGGGGAAATTCAACCTAAGTACATGGTTCGGCGGGTACAACGGAGTTTAAAATTATATTTAAATTCACTTATCCGAGAACTATCAACCGCTTCACCAGCTACCACGCCACACTGAGGTAAGACCAGAAGATATTCGCAGTAGAACTCCATTGCCTACTGATTTTAATAGTTTTTTAATAAATATTTCCAATCTATCCATTTCATTTATAAATTTTGAGATAATTTATGATCTATTTCTTAAAAAGAAGGTTTTTAGTTAAGAAATATCATCAAACATATCAGCAGAAAAAAAAGTTCTATTTCGCCATATGAAATCTTATAATTCAATACAGTATTGATACAAAAATATATTTTTTTTTAGTTTAAGTTATAAAAATTGAATTGATTGAAAATTTAATT
>NW_023458555.1:108890254-108891592 GCF_013731165.1 Rhagoletis pomonella | reverse complement strand
TTCAAGTTAAATTAGCCCGTTGTAAGGAACAGTTAGCAAAGTGCTTTGCTAAACTTAATTGTCGCGTTAGGATTCCACCTGATAGCTTATCGCTAATTTGTCTATCAGACTTAGCTGACTCTGAGTCAGAAGAAGAGTTTAGTGATGCCGAGTCAGAAGCTTCGGTACAATTCAGTCTTAAAAGAAGTACGTCACTTCCATTTTTAAAGATCTGCTAACTGTATCCAACGAGCCGTCAACGGCTACCAGTTCACCAAATATTTCGACAATTTTTCAAGAATTCTTAGACATGAACAGAAGAAATCTTTTATTAGTCTTTGTGCCTCAATCATTAGGGAAAATTACAACGGCGATCCACTAGCACTTGAATCGTTTATCGGTAAAATTAATTTAATTGAAGATTTTGCAGACGAAAATTTAAATAAAACTTTTATATCATTTTTGAAATCGAAGCTCGAAGGCTAGGCACGTGAAGCAATTCCAACCGAAGTTAATTCTGTTAGACAAATCAAAGATGCGTTGAGAAATAGAATAAAGCCAGACAACTCGAAAGTTGTAGCTGGGAAAGTTGCATCTTTACATGTCATAAACAACAATTATACGGAATTTTCTAAGCGTGTCGAGGAGCTTTCGGATGCATTAGAGCGTTCTCTGATCATTGAAGGTATGACACAGTCTAAGGCCCATGAAATGACAGTCGAACAAACAGTTAACGTTTGTAGACTTAATACTCGATCAGATTTGGTCAAATCAATTTTATCGTCAACTACCTTCAGTGATTCAAAGGACGTAGTGGCCAAAATCATAGTCGAACTAAATAATCACAAGTAAAAGAGCGTCAAGTGTTAGTATTTCAATCCCGGGTAATAGGCCAAATAGTTTCGAGGTAGCTTCAGAGGTCACAATTTTAATAGGTACAACAATAATAATTTTAGACAAAACAATACTAACTTCAGTAGGTACAGTAATAACAGTAATAACGGCAGATACAATAACAGTGCTGGGGGAAACAGTAATCGGAATTCAAATAATAGAAATCGAAACAACATTGCCAATAATAATAATAGACGTCCAAATTCACGCAATAATGCTAATGTGCGCGCTTTAAACGCACACGCCCCTCAGGAGCGAACACTGAGGGCGGAAGAATTGGACATTTAAATAAATCTTTTTCAACAAAAGGCATTTATTGCTTAAGTTTTAATTACTCCGACTTTAGCGAATTGAAAATTAATGGGTCAAACAAATTTTGTACGTTTATAGTCGACACGCAAGCCGACATTTCTATAATAAACAAGTAAGAAAGTCTAAGTTCGGGCGGAGCCGAACATTAAATAC
>NW_023458555.1:108888070-108890154 GCF_013731165.1 Rhagoletis pomonella | reverse complement strand
GACCTTTTTTGTAGAGCGTTCAATTTTCTATAGAAATAATTGAAACTCATTTGACAATAATTATTTTTTAGTTAGTTACAAAATTCAAAACAAAAAGTTATTTTCCTTAAAATACTTCAATCTTTGACCTTGAATATCTTTTAAATGGTTAGATTAATGAAAAGAGTATAACAGACCATTTGTGTAGAGTGTTCAATACCAATTCCTACAAATATTGACGATGCAACTGGTTTAACGATCTATTGGTATTAAGATATGACTAAGGTGACCCACCTTTCCATTTGAAAAATCCGGTACAGTAAAATTAGTTTCGTTCATTCTGAGATCCATTTTATCTATTACGTAAATGTTGTAAAATCCATTACAAATTTAATTTGAAACAAATTATACAGTATTGGTCAAATCTATAGCACCCTCATTTAGAAGTGAGTAGTCCACTTGCAACCAGCGTTATGTGATTTTATAATAGAAAGCCCTAAATGTGAAAAAACGTCTACGACAACAAGTAACATTTAAATTGAATCTTTTTTATTATTACCTGAAAATTTGGATAAATAAGAGTCTTATAAAATTGTAACATAACATAACATGACATAAGATAACATTAATAGTCTATACGACCTAAAGCAGTTTTCTATGTTCATCAGAAGATGGATACTTTTGAAAGTTTATAAGTAAGTATGATAGCGACTTTCGGAAGAAGAGTTAACATTTGATGCTATTTTTTCAGAATATAAAAAGATTTTGAACTGTGTTGTTAGTGGACATGAAACTACTTTCAATACTGATACGTAATCCATCAAAAACTAAAACTCGAAAAAATTTTACATAGCGCACTTTGCAAGTGGACTACTATTTAAGTGATATTGTTTGCCACTTACGTTTAATCACAAGGTGTTAAACTGATCGTGAACTTCTTAAGTGACCTAGTATTCGTCGTAGGGCTGATCAAGTAATTCACGAAACGGCATTTACAATTTTTTAACACCCTCAAATTCTCGACTTATTAAAAAAAAAAAAACATTTTTGCATGACTTCCCGCACTAAAAAATTTTCAGCTGTTAATTTTTACGCAATTTTAAGTTTTATAGTCTTTAGGAGGAAAAATGTTTGTACTGTTTAAAGAATAAATAAGTTTTGTGAGCACATTTTAAATGTGTTGAAAGTTGTTGAAATAAGTCTGAAGTCAACACAAATTTGTATTACTTTTCCCACTTCTACAACATTTTGTACAAAATTCCAAAACAAAATAGTCTCTTTCAGTCATTACTTCGAAAAGAATGTGCAATTCCGAGTAAAATCAGGTACTATTTATAAAAATCAATGGACAATTTCCGACGTTATGAATTTTCTTAAGGGTTTTCCAAAACCACTTCGATGTACATAATTTCACAGAAAAATTTAATCAGTTAAATTTGATTCATTTGAATAGTTCGTATAGAAATATTTGATAGTATGCTTTTCAGATTGAACTTTTCCATTGCATTGTTCAACAAATTTACTACAACATCTGAACTTTCGCCGACTTCGGAAGTCAACTCGATAATTTTAATTTTCACTCCATGCTTTCTTGACATTTTTCGCTTTCTTATTTGAGCTAGTCATGGGGAAGTAATCGATATTGTCGATAAAATAAAGAAATAACTTGGACGTTTCACGATCAAGATCTTGGTTTCAAATTGCAATACACTCACACTTTTCTACTAACACACACCCACGTTTACAACTTGAACGTCGACTTGATATTAATTTTTACTTTCAAGTCATGTAGCAACTTGATTTATTTTTATTTTTTTTGTAAAATGTACATATCGTCGTTTAAAGTACAAAACCGCGTATCGTCATTCTGCAAAACCGCGTAACTGACCTTTGCAGCCAAAAATTGGATTTGCTCACACAAGCTCTTAGCTCAATCCTTATCCATTCATCCTGAAATATATTAGGCAGATATGCGATTGCTTTATAAAAAAGAGAACCATTTTGAAATATGAGTGTTTTTACGCTCTAGCAAATAATTTCTACAACTTCATCGTGTATTCTGAGTTCGCGCTGAGCAGTTGTGTTTCTCTTCGCTCTCCAAATTT
>NW_023458555.1:108882633-108887970 GCF_013731165.1 Rhagoletis pomonella | reverse complement strand
TATTCGTTTTCTTATAAAATGGTAAAATGTTAATAATTTCCCTTGTATGGATTTTGATTTGCGCCTCCGCATTTGATCTCAGTTGAACTTTTATACGAATGAGTTGTCAATTTAAACGAATATCTTTTATTTTTTTTGTTTTGTAGTATTATAAATGTATTTTTATAGCGAATTTCACTGCTTTGCACTTTAAAAGGGACAAACACAATCCGATTTTAATTTTGCCATATAAAAAATAAATTCAGATTTTGCCTGTCGCTATTCAAGGGGATGCAAATGTATGTATTAAGTTATATAATTCAGACGCATAAATTAATAAGTTTATTTTATTATTATAAAAAGTTATTTTTGGTGCACTCAAATCAAAAAAAAAATATACAATCTCTTTAATTTACAAAGTAGTTTATAAATTTTATAAATTTATTAATTATGTAATTTTCAAGCAATTGAGCGTTTCAATTCAATACCTTCACGACGATAGTACTATCGATGTTTTCAACTATCGTTTCGAAGACTATCGAGTGGCGGTACTATCGATAGTATCCCAGCTCTACCATATGGAAGAAACAACTTCCCTCGAGATATCTTCTCAAGACAAATATTGGTCGTTCTACCTCCCACACCACGCGGTTATAAAACCCGAAAAAAGAACGACCAAAGTCCGAGTCGTCTTCAATGCTTCGAAGAAATCGGGGTCCGGAACGATGTTCTTTACACCGGACCAACCCTCCAGCCCGACTTGATGTTATTGATCCTCAAGTGGCGTATGTATCGATTTGTATTTAACGGCGATGTCGAAAAAATGTATCGACAGATACTGCTGCATAAAGACGACCAAGACTATCAACGAATCGTATTTCGACCATCTACAAATAGCCAAATACAAGATTATAAGTTGAAAACTGTCACGTTTGGTTTGAATTGCGCACCCCTACCTCGCTATACGTACCCTTCACCAGCTCGCAGATGACGTGCAAACCATGCACCCCTTAGCGGTGCCCATATTAAGCAATGAAACATACGTTGATGATATACTTTCCGGTGGTCATGATCTCCCTTCAGCCGCAGAATACCTCTCTCAAGTCATCCAAGCGCTCAATTCGGCAGGCTTCCCACTTAAAAAGATTACAGCCAACCACCCTGAAATTTTGAAAAACACCAACAAAGACGACCTGCTTGACACAAACTTCCTAGAATTTGAAGCAGCAAGCACCACTAAAACGCTCGGGATTCAGTGGAACGCTCTACCCGATACGTTTTCGTATACCGTTGATTCCATCCCAGCGTCATCCGCCAGTACAAAACGATAAATCCTCTCGGCAGTTGCCAAATTGTTTGACCCCGCAGGATGGCTTACGCCCATAATGATCCAAGCCAAAATCCTGCTACAAGAACTATGGCTGGACGGAACTGACTGGGATGACCAGGTCAAGCCCCTCCGTCTGACGAAATGGATGCAATTTGCAACCAATCTCCAAGCCATTTCTAGCATCCAAATACCCCGATGGGTAGATTTTGTCCCCGCCGACCAAGTCGAGCTACATGGCTTCTGCGACGCTTCCGAGAAAGCATACTGCGCTAACATATATGTGCGAACCACGAACGGTAGCAGGACCTCTTCTCATCTGCTGGTCTCCAAAGGCAAAGTAGCGCCTCTCCGAACCACCAGTTTACCCCGACTTGAATTGTGCGGCGCCCTTCTCCTAGCGAAGCTGGTCGCCGTAGTGCAGTCTCAACTCGACCTCTCTAAGAGGAAACTGATACTATGGTCTGACTCCGAGATCGTCTTGGCATGGCTAGAAAATACCCCTCATTCATGGAAGACCTTCGTTTCCAATCGCACGGCACAAATTTTAGATCTCGTCGGAAACGCCACCTGGCGGCATGTGGGCAGCAGAGACAACCCCGCAGATCTGGGCACCAGAGGATGCAGACCCCTGGACTTAGCGGCAGGGTTGCCACTGACAAACAAAAATACTTACCATTTACTTTGAAAAAATCTACCAAATCTGGAAAATATCTACCAATAACTTTTCTTTAGTTATTTTAATAAAAACTATAGATTTGTTCTTTTTTGAGTTATTTTAATAAAAATCAATTTTTTTTTAATAAAAAAACGCTTTTTATTTTCTTTATATTCAAATTGTTTTCAAGTAATTTTTTTTCCTTTTTTTGGAAAAGAATATTGTTTACGTTTTAAGTAAAATCATAAAAATCATGGATTAAAACTATAATTTAGAAGAATTCAACAAATTTGCTCCAAAATTTCGAACTTTTTTCTCTAAATTTTTAGAAAATTTTTGGATAACAGAAAATAGAAAAAAATTTATATTCAACAATTTTATGTTGATTAAAATTTTTTTTTTGCCACCGGACTTTTGATTTTTTTTTCTTTTTTAATTTTATTTAAAGTATCATTCAAAATATTTAGGCAATCAAAAGCTCCTCAGGATTCCAGTAAAATGAGTTTAAAAGAGGACATAATAAAAGCGTTTGAAAATTAATGAAATTAAATAGACCATACTTATAGAAAGAAATTTATAATCAGACTTTTTGGTTTCCCCGTATTTACTATGGGCGGATGAAAAATTTTCGGGTGTATTTTTTTCAAGCGAAACGCAGGGTAAAGCAGAATATAATAGTTTTAAGCCAGAACGAACAGTTTTAAATTGCACAAAAATCTACCAAAACGAATACAAATTTACCTTTTTACCAACCCACATTTTTTTTACCAAATTTGGTAATAATTTACCAAAGTGGCAACCCTGCTTAGCGGCCTCTTCGCTTTGGTGGCATGGACCGGAATGTCTATTAAGCCCACCCGAAGCCTGGCCAAAACCGGCCACCCGAAATATCTCCCCTCCAGAATTGCGCCGAGTCGAGGCATTACATGCCACAGAGGAAGATCACGATATCCTTGATCGCTTCTCCTCGTTTCCCCGTGCACTTATGCAGTTATGGCGTATGCTCTCAAATTTATACAGCGTCTTCGAGACCGAGTCAGACAGGTTAGATCAAATAATTCCATCTCTCTCTCTCATGATGACCTCCGTAATAGCAAATACAGGCTCCTAGCTTTGACCCAATCTCGCTACTTTCCTCGGGAAAAGGCCTGTTTAGCAAACTCCAAACCCATAGATAAACGGAGTCCTCTGCTTCCCCTCAACCCGTTTTTAGATAAAACCAAGTTGCTCCGCGTGAATGGTCGATTAGCTCACGCCACTTTGAGCTATAATGAAAGACATCCCATCATAATTCCCGAAAAATCCCGGTTTGCCATCCTATTCACACGCTTTCTGCACGAACTACTCCTCCATGCAGAAACTCGTCTCATGCAGCAAGTCATAAGGCAGGAATTTTATATCCCTTGGCTTAAGCCCCTCATAAAAAATGCATCTTCCAATGTAAAAGTTGCACGGTCCACAAGCAGCAAACGCGATCGCTGATAATGGCGGCCCTCCCCTCGGAACGATGCACGTATGCTCCGCCCTTTACTATTACGGGCGTAGATTTTGCTGGACCTTTCCAGATAAAGGCCTCAATGCTAAGATCGCACACGTTGGTGAAGGGCTATGTGGCTGTTTTTGTATGCTTCACTACAAAAGCAGTCCACCTCGAGCTGTGTTCCGATCTGACCACTGCCGGATTTCTCGCTGCGTTTGCTCGCTTCGTCGGACGACGGGGTTATCCCGCTAAGATGATGAGCGACAATGGCAAAACCTTTGTAGGGGCCAAACGAGCAACCGAAAAGGAGTTCATCGAATTTCTGAAGGAGGTATCTCAAGATGTCATCCAGAAATACTCACCTCAAGGCATCAACTGGGAATTTATTCCGCCAGGAGCCCCCCACATGGGCGGTTTGTGGGAGTCCGCAGTCAAAAGTTTCAAAATGCATCTCAAAAGGACTGCTGGACCCTGCAAATTCACATTTGAAGAGTTCACCACCCTGTTAGTCAGAATAGAGGCCGTATTAAACTCCCGGCCAATCTCTGCTCTATCCCAAGACCCCACAGACCTCACAGCGCTTACGCGTGGCCACTTTTTACGAGGCGCCCCCCTCTTAGCACTCCCTGAAGTCAACCACAGCCATCTGTCCCTCCTTAATAGGTGGGAAAAAGTGAAGGTGTTACATCACGAGTTTAGTCGAAGGTGGAAAGAAGATTATATCAAGGATTTACAGAAGAGATATAGATGCAAAAATACCCAGGCAGAGCCGAAAGTCGGCGACTGCGTTCTTATTGTTGACAATACTATACCTCCCATTGAATGGCGTTTAGGCCGTATCGAAAGGTCACACCCCGGCAGAGACGGACATATTCGAGTTGTCGATGTGCGCACCCAATCTGGCACCCTTACTCGCCCCATAGTTAAAATATGCCCGTTGCCAATGGGCCCCTCTGACTTCTCCAAATGCGCCACAATTAAAGCCTTTAAGCACTTTCATGACAACAGACTCTCTTAGCTCATATGTATTTAAAAACCTGTATATGAATGAAATATTCTGCTCCCACGTTTCTTCAATTGTCTGGTAGACTCCCCACTGATAGTCTAACTTCCACGGCTTACTTACAGATGGATACTTGCAGCAGCAGTGGCACTCCGAAACCAGCACCTCGAACATCGCTACAGCCTAAGCAACCGCAGCGGTCCGAAGTAGGCATGACGACTAACACAACTCCAGCGGCGCAGCCAGAAGAGGAAACCACCGATTTCAATCGATGCCGTCTGTGCGCACGACACCACGCGTTGCGGGTATGCCAAGTGTTTCGCGCAATGCAGCCGACCCAACGTTATCTGGTCGCACGTGCACACAAATTTTACACCAACTGCCTCGCCTTATCGCATCACAGCAAGGACTGTCCCTCCGCTGGAATCTGCAGGCTATGTGGTCAGCGTCACCATACCCTACTTCACCGGAAGACGGCACTCAGCAAAAACTCTCTGCAACACCACGCTCCAGCATCGCGCAAAAGGCCTACCGCACATCGTCTCCACTGTCTACGCCGTACTGAACTCAGCTCTAACAAGCACAAGCACCCGCATATGGGACAAAGAGCAAAGAAAATCAATACCACCACCCAGGGAATCCGCATCACCAAGGCGAATGGAAAGCTGTCCAGGAAATTGCTCCGGGATGCAATACGTAAACTGCGGGAGCTAGAGAACAGTATAGTCGCTTAGCGCGCCTAGGTGCGGGAGAATAGTTAAACGAGAAACGTCTGTCGTTTAACACCTTGCAACGTATATGTTTATTACCTGAATTAATGCGAATTTTCTTCAACAATTGAATTACTCAAACTTTGTAAACATATTTTCCTTCATTGAATTGTTAATTCT
>NW_023458555.1:108880960-108882533 GCF_013731165.1 Rhagoletis pomonella | reverse complement strand
TCAATTGTTGAAGAAAATTCGCATTAATTCAGGTAATAAACATATACGTTGCAAGGTATTAAACGACAGACGTTTCTATTCTCCCGCACCTAGGCGCGCTAAGCGACTATACTGTTCTCTAGCTCCCGCAGTTTACGTATTGCATCCCGGAGCAATTTCCTGGACAGCTTTCCATTCGCCTTGGTGATGCGGATTCCCTGGGTGATGGTATTGATTTTCTTCGCTCTTTGCCCCATATGCGGGTGCTTGTGCTTGTTAGAGCTGAGTTCAGTACGGCGTAGACGGTGGGGACGATGTGCGGAAGGCCTTTTGCGCGATGCTGGAGCGTGGTGTTGCAGAGAGTTTTTGCTGAGTGCCGTCTTCCCGTGAAGTAGGGTACGGTGACGCTGACCACATAGCCTGCAGATTCCAGCGGAGGGACAGTCCTTGCTGTGATGCGATAAGGCGAGGCAGTTGGTGCAAAATTTGTGTGCACGTGCGACCAGATAACGTTGGGTCGGCTGCATTGCGCGAAACACTTGGCATACCCGCAACGCGTGATTTTGTGCGCACAGACGGCATCGATTGAAATCGGTGGTTCCCTCTTCTGGCTGCGCCGCTGGAGTTGTGTCAGTCGTCATGCCTACTTCGGACCACTGCGGTTGCTTAGGCTGTAGCGATGTTCGAGGTGCTGGTTTCGGAGTGCCACTGCTGCTGCAAGTATCCATCTGAAAGTAAGCCGTGGAAGTTAGCCTATCAGTGGGGAGTCTACAAGACAATTGAAGAAACGTGGGATCAGAATATTTCATTCATTTACAGGTTTTTAAATACATATGAGCTAAGAGAGTCTGTTGTCATGAAAGTGCTTAAAGGCTTTAATTATGTCGCATTTGGAGAAGTCAGAGGGGCGTCACCCATTGGAAACGGGCATATTTTAACTATGGGGCGAGTAAGGGTGCCAGATTGGGTGCGCACATCGACAACTCGAATATGTCCGTCTCTGGCGGGGTGTGACCTTTCGATACGGCCTAAACGCCATTCAATGGGAGGTATAGTATTGTTAACAATAAGAACGCAATCGCCGACTTTCGGCTCTGCCTGGGTATTTTTCCATCTATAACTCTTCTGTAAATCCTTGATATAATCCTCTTTCCACCTTCGACTAAACTCGTGATGTAACACCTTCACTTTTTCCCACCTATTAAGGAGGGGCAGATGGCTGTGGTCGACTTCAGGGAGTGCTAAGAGGGGGGCGCCTCGTAAAAAGTGGCCAGGCGTAAGCGCTGTGAGGTCTGTGGGGTCTTGGGATAGAGCAGAGATTGGCCGGGAGTTTAATACGGCCTCTGTTCTGACTAACAGGGTGGTGAACTCTTCAAATGTGAATTTGCTGGGTCCAGCAGTCCTTTTGAGATGCATTTTGAAACTTTTGACTGCGGACTCCCACAAACCGCCCATGTGGGGCTCCTGGCGGAATAAATTCCCAGTTGATGCCTTGTGGTGAGTATTTCTGGATGACATCTTGAGATACCTCCTTCAGAAATTCGATAAACTCCTTTTCGGTTGCTCGTTTGGCCCCTACAAAGGTTTTGCCATT
>NW_023458555.1:108869875-108880860 GCF_013731165.1 Rhagoletis pomonella | reverse complement strand
CCTTCCCCGGATCAGTTTTAGCAAAGGCACTATTATTTGTTGTATAAATTTCGCTTACCTGATGAGCAGGGCTGACTATATTATTTATGGTAGTAGTTGGTGCTGACATAGCGGTGGTAACGGTTCTTTAAATGGCGGTGGAGGCAGCGACGGTGGCAGTGGTGGCGACGGTGGCAACACAAGTGGTCCGCGTTGGAGCGCTAAGTTGCACTGCCTTGGAAGGTGCTCTACTTGTTACTTGAGTGCTCTTTGGTTTCGCTGCAAATATGGTATTTGGTGCGGGCACAGGTTTGGCACTTGGTTCTGTAACCTTTGTTGTAGTTTGGACGGCTGGCGTTGAATTTTATGGCTGTAATCGAGGGCTGCGACGTACCGGTGAACGTAGCATTTCTTAATAAATTGCAAAGAAATGAATCGGCGGGCGTTAAGCTATAGTGGGAAATAAAACTTGTACACACAGCAATAATGCAGGAGCTGGAGTAGAACTTGCCATTTAGCCGTTTATTTCTAAAAGAAGTACAAATAGTAAAGGGGAAAAATACATATTTCGACAGTTACCCCAGTTTTCGCTCCCGCTTGAAACGCGTGGTCCAATATAATTTCAGCAAAATGGTTCCGTTTGGCGAAAAGTTACGATTTTATACTTCAAAATATAACGGAGCAAGCGGACAGCGAAGCAAAGCGAGATGAAAACAGGGTTGCACATAAATTACATGTGTTCACATTAAACAAATTTCATATCTTGACATAGAACATACTAGGCAATAACATCGATTCATTATAAACGTTAAAACACCGAACTAATCATCCACACTATGCAAAAAACTTGTACAAGTTGGTACCAATTTTTGCCAGCATGAATTTGCAATCAGGATTGCGGCACACGGTTGCATTTTTTTAAATTTAAAAATTAACAATCTTGCTGCGATTTACTAATGAAAGAAGTATGTAAATATGTATTTATTAAATTAATTTAATTAATTTCAAACATTTGAAAGGTACTCGGCTGAAAAAGCAGTAATCGTAATCGGAACCCAGTTGACACCACTGTCGATATAGGAAATCCGACAGTGACTTCCACAAAGAAATTGAAGCGTATGTTGAAGAAAGTCACTAAAAGAAGAAATACGTCTAGGTCCTGTTTTGTTTTCCACCTTAAATAGTTTAAAAAAATTTATTATGTTCGTGGACGCCAGGTGGCAGTGCAGCTTGCAAATGTTTGCTAATTCCTGTTCGCGCAAAACTCATTAATTTTCTCTCTTAAAGGCCTTTATGCAGTTCTCAAGAAAAGCAAAAATTCCATACAAAATGACTTACAAGAAATGCCTAAGATATTTTCTTGTGTAAAATTTTCTTGAGGCAGTACGCAGTTCTTAAGAAATTTGCTACGCTTTCTACTACGGTTTTCTAAAGTTTTTTGTGAAAAAGGAGCACCAGGTTTGCAACAGAAATATATGCCCGTTCCATTATTTCTTGAGGAAAGAGTCAGGCAACAGACTGGTGAAGTATCAGATGTCAAAATTCCTTGGACACACACACGAAATAATTGCAAATTTTTCTTGACCGTTTTCTTCAGAGCTGCGTCATTTTATATGGAGTTTTTGCTTTTCTTGAGAGCTGCATACAGCTTGATATACAGTTCAATGCGAGCATGAGCGTGAACTTTCGCAAAGGCAAAGAATTCCATTTGTATTCTTATGGACGCTCACACAAATCTGTCAAAACTTGTCGTTCACATGCGAATGCTTTCCGTACGCACACAGTTGAGTGTGAGCTTGAAAAATAGGCATATTATGCATTTTAAATTAGTTTTTATTCTATAACTAGCTAGTAAGGGGGCCGGCTCTTCTTTTGGGTGCTGAACTCCGGACGTGGACAGACGGGGGGCTGGTGTGCGATTGCAGGCTGGTGAGGATGCGGCGGTTCGTTGCTGTTGGCCGTTGACTCCGGCGATGATGGTGGATTTGGCGATAGTGGAGAGTTTGACGGTGGTGGAGGTCTTGGCGCAGATTTCGGCGGCTCTTTGGTGATGGATGGTGACGATGGGCGATAATCGACACTGGGGTGGTACTTGCGGTGGTGGGACTGCTGCACTTCCGTGTAGGAGGACGTGGCGCAGGCGCTAATTCGCGGCTGCTTCCTTGCGCATACACCAGCGACTTTCAAAGCGAAAAATACTAAGAGGTGCATTTTCCTCCGCGCGCCTGTAGTTACTAGGCGAGAGACTGATATGACCACTCGAAATAATAAACCGAATGTTTATGATTTAAATTTACAATTTTCTTTATTAAAACCATGATTCAATAATACAAGGTTCGATAAACTGACAGTTGTCTCTCTCGCACCGCTCCCTTAGCAGTGGCACCGTGTTGCTTCTTTGCAAACTTACTTGGAAAAAGTGTAGCTTTGGTGTGAAATAGAAGTATAAGATTTGGGCAATATGTTTATTTGTATATACATATGAAGCACATTTAACTGATGAAAACATAATTTTTTTTTAAATTCGATGTTTACATAAAACTCGCAGCAGTGTTATATTAATTTTGAGCCCTTTTGCAGTTTTTATACAGCTAAATAGCACATAAATTACGTAATTCACGTAGATACTGTAATATTATGTTCAATATTTCGTTTAAAATGCCAGATTTCCTGCAAATACATTACAATTTACAAAAGGAATTTCACTACAAATTGCCTATTTTGCGTACTGTTCTACTACCATTTTCGCAACAAGGGATTGAATTCTTCGCCCTTTCTCTGTCCTTCGTAAATGCAACCTTTTGTAAGGGAGTGTCATACCGCGGCTGTCAATAATTATCTAACCTTTTATTATTGAATCATGTATTAAAACAAGCTGTAAAAGGTTATTCGAGTTTTAGAAAAATTTTGCGACCGCACGTAAAGGTGACTGGAAAAATTTTGTATCAAATTTTTTTTGTTTCTCTTTTTGACATTTGCTGCTTGCACTGTATTAACGACTTTGGCCTTGCCAACTATGCATTTCAATATGAAAATTTCTTTAGGTTTAGGGTTAACAATTCTTATCAATTCAATATGAGAAAATATAGAGGGTATTAATTTGAATAGCGCAAAACATGTAAATTCAAATTTAACAATTCAAGGCATAAGAATATAAAGTTTAACATTTTTGAATAACTCAAGTTTAGTGTTAACAATTTTGAAATGATTTAACTTTTAGAATTAACAATTCAATGAAGGAAAATATGTTTACAAAGTTTGAGTAATTCAATTGTTGAAGAAAATTCGCATTAATTCAGGTAATAAACATATACGTTGCAAGGTGTTAAACGACAGACGTTTCTCGTTTAACTATTCTCCCGCACCTAGGCGCGCTAAGCGACTATACTGTTCTCTAGCTCCCGCAGTTTACGTATTTCATCCCGGAGCAATTTACTGGACAGCTTTCCATTGTGGCGTGGCGGATTCCCTGGGTGGTGGTATTGATTTTCTTCGCTTTTTGCCCCATATGCGGATGCTTGTGCTTGTTAGAGCTGAGTTCAGTACGGCGTAGACGGTGTGGACGATGTGCGGTAGGCCTTTTGCGCGATGCTGGAGTGTGGTGTTGCAGAGAGTTTTTGCTGAGTGCCGTCTTCCGGTGAAGTAGGGTATGGTGACACTGACGACATAGCCTGCAGATTCCAGCGGAGGGACAGTCATTGCTGTGGTGCAAAATTTGTGTGCACGTGCGACCAGATAACGTTGGGTCGGCTGCATTGCGCGAAACACTTGGCATACCCGCAACGCTTGATGTCGTGCGCACAGACGGCATCGATTGAAATCGGTGGTTTCCCCTTCTGGCTGCGCCGCTGGAGTTGTGTCAGTCGTCATGCCTACTTCGGACCGCTGCGGTTGCTTAGGCTGTAGCGATGTTCGAGGTGCTGGTTTCGGAGTGCCACTGCTGCTGCAAGTATCCATCTGTAAGTAAGCCGTGGAAGTTAGACTATCAGTGGGGAGTCTACAAGACAATTGAAGAAACGTGGGATCAGAATATTTCATTCATATACAGGTTTTTAAATACATATGAGCTAAGAGAGTCTGTTGTCATGAAAGTGCTTAAAGGCTTTAATTATGGCGCATTTGGAGAAGTCAGAGCGGCGTCACCCATTGGCAACGGTCATATTTTAACTATGGGGCGAGTAAGGGTGCCAGATTGGGTGCGCACATCGACAACTCGAATATGCCCGTCTCTGCCGGGGTGTGACCTTTCGATACGGCCTAAACGCCATTCAATGGGAGGTATAGTATTGTCAACAACAAGAATGCAGTCAACGACTTTCGGCTCTGCCTGGGTATTTTTCCATCTATATCTCTTCTGTAAATCCTTGATATAATCCTCTTTCCACCTTCGACTAAACTCGTGATGTAACACCTTCACTTTTTCCCACCTATTAAGGAGGGACAGATGACTGTGGTCGACGTCAGCGAGTGCTAAGAGGGGGGGCGCCTTGTAAAAAGTAAGGCGTAAGCGCTGTGAGGTCTGTGGGGTCTTGGGATAGAGCAGAGATTGGCCGGGAGTTTAATACGGCCTCTATTCTGACTAACAAGGCGGTGAACTCTTCAAATGTGAATTTGCTGGATCCAGCAGTCCTTTTGAGATGCATTTTGAAACTTTTGACTGCGGACTCCCACAAACCGCCCATGTGGGGTGCTCCTGGTGGAATAAATTCCCAGTTGATGCCTTGAGGTGAGTATTTCTGGATGACATCCTTCAGAAATTCGATGAACTCCTTTTCGGTTGCTCGTTTGGCCCCTACAAAGGTTTTGCCATTGTCGCTCATCATCTTAGCGGGATAGCCCCGTCGTCTGACGAAGCGAGCAAACGCAGCGAGAAATCCGGCAGTGGTCAGATCGGAACACAGCTCAGGTGGACTGCTTTTGTAGTGAAACATACAAAAACAGCCACATAGCCAACGTGTGCGATCTTAGCATTGAGGCCTTTATCTGGAAAGTTCCAGCAAAATCTACGCCCGTAGTGGTAAAGGGCGGAGAATACGTGCATCGTTCCGTGGGGAGGGCCGCCATTATCTGCGATCGCGTTTGCTGCTTGTGGACCGTGCAACTTTTACATTGGAAGATGCACTTTTTTATGAGGGGCTTAAGCCGAGGGATATAAAATTCTTGACTTATGACTTGCTGCATGAGTCGAGGTTCTGCATGGAGGAGCAGTTCGTGCAGAAAGCGTGTGAATAGGATGGCGGACCAGGATTTTTCGGGAATAATGATGGGATGTCTTTCATTATAGCTCAAAGTGGCGTGAGCTAATCGACCATTCACGCGGAGCAACTCGGTTTTATCTAAAGGCGGGTTGAGGGGAAGCAGAGGACTCCGTTTATCTATGGATTTGGAGTTAGCTAAACAGGCCTTTTCCCGAGGAAACTAGCGAGATTGGGTCAAAGCTAGGAGCCTGTATTTGCTATTACGGTGGTCATCATGGGAAAGAGAGATGGAGTTATTTGATCTAACCTGTCTGACTCGGTCTCGAAGACACTGTATAAATTTGAAAGCATACGCCATAACTCTAAGTGCACGGGGAAACGAGGAGAAGCGATCAAGGATATCGTGATCTTCCTCTGTGGCACGTAATGCCTCGACTCGGCGCAATTCTGGAGGGGAGATATTTCGGGTGGCCGGTTTTGGCCAGGCTTCGGGTGGGCTTAATAGCCATTCCGGTCCATGCCACCAAAGCGAAGAGGCCGCTAAGTTCAGGGGTCTGCATCCTCTGGTGCCCAGATCTGCGGGGTTGTGTCTGCTGCCCACATGCCGCCAGGTGGCGTTTCCGACGAGATCTAAAATTTGTGCCGTGCGATTGGAAACGAAGGTCTTCCATGAATGAAGGGGTTTTTCTAGCCATGCCAAGTCGATCTCGGAGTCAGACCATAGTATCAGTTTGCTCTTAGAGAGGTCGAGTTGATCCTGCACTACGGCGACCAGCTTCGCTAGGAGAAGGGCGCCGCACAATTCAAGTCGGGGTAAACTGGTGGTTCGGAGAGGCGCTACTTTGCCTTTGGAGACCAGCAGATGAGAAGAGGTCCTGCTACCGTTCGTGGTTCGCACATACATGTTAGCGCTGTATGCTTTCTCGGAAGCGTCGAAGAAGCCATGTAGCTCGACTTGGTCAGCGGGGACAAAATCTACCCATCGGGTTATTTGGATGCTAGAAATGGCTTGGAGATTGGTTGCAAATTGCTTGATTGGGGCTTGACCTGGTCATCCCAGTCAGTTCCGTCCAGCCATAGTTCTTGTAGCAGGATTTTATCTTGGATCATTATGGGCGTAAGCTATCCTGCGGGGTCAAACAATTTGGCAACTGCCGAGATGATTTGTCGTTTTGTACTGGCGGATGACGCTGGGATGGAATCAACGGTATACGAAAACGTATCGGTTAGAGCGTTCCACTGAATCCCGAGCGTTTTAGTGGTGCTTGCTGTTTAAAATTCTAGGAAGTTTGTGTCAAGCAGGTCGTCTTTGTTGATGTTTTTCAAAATTTAAGGGTGGTTGGCTGTAATCTTTTTAAGTGGGAAGCCTGCCGTATTGAGCGCTTGGATGACTTGAGAGAGGGATTCTTCGGCTGAAGGGAGATCATGACCACCGGAAAGTATATCATCAACGTACGTTTCATTGTTTAATATGGGCACCGCTAAGGGGCGCGTGGTTTGTACGTCATCTACGACCTGGTGAAGGGTACGTATAGGGTACGTATAGCGAGGTAGGGTGCGCAATTCAAACCAAACGTGACAGTTTTCAACTTATAATCTTGTATTTGGCTATTTGTAGATGGTCGAAATACGATTCGTTGATAGTCTTGGTCGTTTTTGTGCAGCAGTATCTGTCGATACATTTTTCGACATCGCCGTTAAAGACCAATCGATACATACGCCACTTGAGGATCAATAACATCAAGTCGGGCTGGAGGGTTGGTCCGGTGTAAAGAACATCGTTCAGGGAATGTCCGGACCCCGATTTCTTCGAAGCATTGAAGACGACTCGGACTTTGGTCGTTCTTTTTTCGGGTTTTATAACCGCGTGGTGTGGGAGGTAGAACGACCAATATTTGCCTTGAGAAGATATCTCGTGGGAAGTTGTTTCTTCCATATGGTTGAGAGTGAGATATTCGTTTAATACATTTTCGTAAAGTGATTTTAGATCGCCTTTTCTGAGCAAATTTCTTTCCATGCTCAGGCACTGTTGGAGGGCGGGGGTGCGAGACGAGCCAAGGGAGATAGGGTCTGGGAAACTTGGCTTAAAGGGCAGTCTGACTACATAACGACCATCCGCTGCTCGTGTGGTGGTGGACTGATAGAATTTTTCACAATTTTCATCATCAGGCGAAGTAAGCTTGGATTTCGGAACCTCTTCTAGCTCCCAAAACTTTCGCAGCTCGGAATCTAAAACCTCATTGGAGATCGGTGTAGCTTGAGTAGAGAAACAGGCTATTTTTTCGGGAAGTTGGCCACTTAAGATCCAGCCGAATATGGTGTTTTGTGCAAGCAAAGTTTTGGAAATTTTCTCAATGCCTTCCAGCATTATTTCAGGAATGAGGTCACTGCCAATGAACAGATCAATTTGGGACGGGGAGTGGCAGTTAGTATCTGCTAGCTGGAGGTGAGACCATTTTTCTCGTTGTTCGAGAGTTGGCTGGAATTTTGGAAGCATTTTCGTTAACTGGGATAGTACTATTGCTTGAGCCTTTATTTTCGTGGTCAAATCTGCGAAGGCTACGATGAGATGGCAAAGTTTGTTCGAAGTCTTAACAACTCTGCCTCCCATGCCAGAAATTTCAAAGTTAGAAGTTTGGTACGGTAGCCTTAGTTTGTTTTGAGCTTTGGAGGAAATAAAAGTTCGTTCCGAACCCTGATCTATGAGAGCTCTGAGTTTGAAGATCTCGCCCCTGTGTTCAACTGGCACCATTGCTGTGGGAAGGAGAATCTTGCTCTCATTTTCCGAGTAGAACGACTGTACTCTTGCTCTATTTGAGGAAGAAGGCTCCTCGTGAGTTGTTTCCGACCCAGCTGAACTTTGTGGGTTGGAATTAGTGGGCGTCGTCAGAGCGACCTGAGATGTCGTTCTTTGGGTTCGAGACTGCTGTCTTGGCGGCATGGGGGGCGTGTCTTCATGAAGAATTGAGGGATGCCGTTACTTGGGCAGTCTTTTATCAAGTGGGTCTGACATAGGCAATTAAAACAGAGGTTGTGTTCTCTCACAAACTTTCTGCGATCTTGAGTTGGCAGGTGACGAAATTTGGAGCACTGAGAGAGAGTGTGTTGAATTTTATTGCACATTGGGCATTTGTATGGTTTTGTGCGTTGTTCCGTCATGTACGCTCGGATTTGGGAAAAGGAGTTGTTGTGAGAGTTCTGAGAGGTGGGGGGTTTAGGGAATGGCCTACTGTTAGGGGCGGTTGGCCTCGAGTAGCTTATGTTCGAAGGATTAGTCCGCGGAGGTTTGGGTGCACGAAATTGATCAACCCTTTCAACCACCTCGTATCGAATAGTGAGGAACTGGTTCATTTGGGACCAGTTCGGGAGGTCTTTCCTGGAATTGAGGGATTGCTCCCATAGGGCCACGGTGTTCTCAGGAAGCTTGGAGGTAACCAGGTAGATCAGAATGGGATCCCAGCTTTCGGTGGAGACTTGCTGGGTGCCTAGAATCTGGAGACAGTTATTCACCGATGATTGCAGTCTCTGTATGTCTTCGCTATTTTCTATTGGGATGGGTTTTAGATTCATAAGGATGCGGATTTGGTTATCTACTAAAAGCCGTTTGTTTTCATAGCGAGCTTTTAGTGCTTCCCATGCCAGCTCGAAATTATCGTCACTCAGAGGGAATTGTTTAACTATTTGGACTGCTTTTCCTTGCGTTTTGTACATGAGATGGTATAACTTCTGCGCCTTAGTGAGCTTAGGGTGATTTATATAGACCGCCGTGAACATATCACGGAAGGACGGCCATTGCTCATAACCCCCATAAAAGGTTTCGGTGTCGCAAGGTGGGACGTTTAAGCTTATGCCCGAAGTTTCCTGAGGAAGTGATGAACTGGCTTTGGGAGTGGGACTTATGGTTTGTGCTACTAACTGGAGTTGGTCTCCGATTTGGGCTTTTGTTTCTTCATATATAATTCAACATGACCTATATTTACTGTAGGCAGACGCCCTAAAGTCTTCGGGGAGGTCATGTTCTTCAATTTCCAAAGTCGAATCAAAGGCGTTTTGAACTTCTAGGCTCTTGTCTTTTATTTTCAATACGGACTCAGTATTTTCTTCGATCGGGGCTGATCTGAATCGGGCGCAGTAATCCATCAAATTATCTTTCTCCGATATGAATTTAGTACAGATGACCGATTGTTTTGATTTTTTGGCTTTCCGCTTGATCGCGTAGGGCGCTGAGACTCCGCGGGGGTCTCGAGAATTTTTTCTTCTTCGCTCATTCTGGGACTTTTTGGCTTATCTTCAGTGCTAGTGAGACCTAGCATTCGAAGTCGAATGAGCGAAAGTGATTAAATTGGTTAAGAGGGTGATCAAATACAATCGGGTTTTACTAGGCGGTCGCAAACAATAAAGTTTGTATGAATCACAAGTGCGCACCTGGACTCCAAGAGAGTGTGGGATTTGAATTTAATAAGCGAGATAATTTTACCTTTTTAAGCCTTTATGAGGGATTTCGGATCACCGTATTTGGGACTTTCACGCTTGGTCCTGTTCACGAAAACCACAAATGGAGATATTTTGAGTGCAAAATTTATAAATATCTATCTAATGGACTGTATTTTCTTTTTCCGAGCACTGTAACCGCCTTGCCTTTTTATGGGTAGTTATTATAGAGAGTTCACCGTACGTATTTTTATTTATTTTATATAGCAGTTTCTCTCATATGCCCAATATGTGATAGGGTATGTGTATGAATGTATGTGTATATATATATATATAGGGATTACTAAACGAGGGGTTAGTTATGTATTCCCAGCTATAATTCCTTGTATGTTTGTTTGGGATTAACTGATTAGCCGCTGTATATACTACTAGCAGAACCGGCGAACTTCGTCCCGCCCAAAATTTTTATATATTTTATTGAAACTTTTTGGTCCAACATTTTCACCAACAATTCACGTTTACGATTTTCATTGGCACATTTGTCTGCTAAGATTAAGGTTTGGTGGTCATTTGCCGCTTTAAATAGCCTAAGGAAAGTGTTATATCCGTTCTTGAAATTCTCCAGTTGTGCGGCATTTCATAGCACGGTTATTCGCAAAGCGAAATAAATTTTTTCCTCTTCACTCCCTGGCGGCAACAATGACCCGGTTCTATAGTGAATGTCCTAGAAGCTTTACAGTATAGTAGGTGGCAATTTCAAAATGGGTGCGAATCATTGTTCTACAGAAATGCAATATACATATACTTATTTCAGACGAAATACCTTAAAAGTTTGAACGCATAATAATATTGGAAAATCACATCCATTGGGCCAATTGCAACGCAGGAGCGTTCGATATACTCAATGGTGCAACAGGTCGATTTAATTTGACCTTCACGGCCCCTTTCTCACTTGGCTATTTTTAGTAATAGCTCGACTTCAGCGCCAGTTGGCAGCACGTTTTTGCAATAGTATTACATACATATTTAAAACATTAGCCTAATCGGATCATAAATAAGATTTTTAGTAATAACTCAACTACAGCGCCAACTGTCGGACTAAATTGTGAAACTAAACCATCCAGAGACCCACTCAAATACACAAAAAGTTTCGTTAAAATCCGAACAACCATTTAGGAGGATTTCACTCACAAACCCACCTACAGAAGAATAAAAAAATTCGTTCAAAGATAGCTAAAGGTCGGTACGTGTGTAGGCCTCACACCCTTTTCAAATAGCCCAAATTTTCTCCATGAGTATGGGCTTGATTTCAACTACATACATATCTCCATACGAAGTTCCAGTACTGTAGCATGAATACTTTCAGAGCTATGCAGT
>NW_023458555.1:108858963-108869775 GCF_013731165.1 Rhagoletis pomonella | reverse complement strand
TTGACGCTTCCACACTCGGTTTAGAGGGTGAACTAGATACCCCAAAAATAACGAGCGTCAGCCTTCCACATAATCTCACCCCAGATCAAAGAAAATGTTGGACGCCTTTCTCAGACTTTTAAATGTCACTAATCGGATCGAACACGTAATTGATACGGGTGATGCAAAACCCGTCATGAAACGCCTGTATCCAGTATCACCATATGTGGCTGAACAAGTTCAAGCCGAATTGGATAAAATGCGTAGTCGTGACATCATTATGACCATCGAAGAAAGCCCTTGGCGGTCACCAATTCTGGCTGTAAAGAAGAAAGACGGAACGTGTCGCGTGTGCTTGGACGCCAGAGAACTGAATAAAATTACTCTCATTTTCGTTGTTGGTGTTTCCGACAGGGTAGGAGTGTGATGTAATGTGGAACGATTTTCCGTCATCCCTTGCCAAATTTGGTTTGGAGACAAACCGGTTTCGGCGTTGTGCCATCTTCAGTGTCATTTTTCATTCTGAATAGTTTCTGTTTGTCCGTCACTATTTATAGCCGTGTTAAATCGTCGTTGGTTCATAGTTAGGTACGTCTCAGCGGATTATATTCTTTCGTTCAACCAGTAGTTTCAGTTCTGTGTGTACATCCTCAGGTAGAAATTAGCTGTGCACCTCTTATTTTCATTAATTATTGCATGGATTCGCAGGTAGATAAAAATCAGTTATTTTCTTTCTCTTTGTTTCTGTAGTTTGGACCTGCATTTCACTTTTTATGGTAGTTGCAGGGTTTCTGTTTTGTTTTGCGTATAGTAGCCTGAGTGGTTCGAATAATATATCGGATGCGGTGTTAATTTCCTCATTTATCATTTTTCCGACGAACGTCTTTAGTTTGTATAACACCATATTCTCTAATACGTTTAGGCGTTGTCCTTTGTGCTGTACATGGAGAACTTTGGCTGTCTTTCCTATTTTCATTGGCGTACAATGGTTTTCTGCCATATGGTTTGCGAAGTTCGATTCCTGGGTAGTAGAAGGTTTTAGCATTTTTTGTTGTAATCCCTTATATGTTCACGATATCTTGTTTTAATCTTGCGCCATGTTTGCCCTACGTAACTATGTTGACATTCGCAAGTCAACTTATATACACCTTGCTTGTCTAGTGGGTCTTCCTCGTTTGCACTATTTCGTAGTATCCTCCCCACATTGTCCTTCGTTCTAAATGCTGTACTAATGTTATACTCTTGGAATACCTTAGCCAATTTATATGACGTTTTGCCCGTATAAGTGAAGACTGCCCAAGCCTTTTCATTATTTTCCTTCTTATTTGATTTCTCCGTTTTTGTTTCTCTTCTTATCTTGTTTACTAGGCCCTTTCTGTATCCGTTATTTTCCGCGATTGCGTATGTCGTATTGAGTTCTTTACTGTACGCTTCTTTTTCCAATGGGGTTCGTTCAAGCCTGGTTATTAGATGCCTAAAGGCTGCATTTTTGTGCTGTTGAGGGTGGTGTGAAGTATTGTGTATTATCGTGTCTGTGGCCGTACCATTCCAAACGCTTATCCAATTACGGATACTAACCTAATTTTAGCACGACTAAAGTCAGCTAAATACCTAACCAGTATTGATCTGTCTCAAGCTTTCTTTCAAATTCCTTTGGCAAAATCGAGTCAACTGAAAACCGCTTTTGCATTCGGTAACAGACTTTATGCTTTTCGTCGCATAACGATGGGGTTGAGAAATTCACCCGCCACATTAGCCATTCTCATTGATAAAATTTTCCGTGATTTGGTTCCACATGCACTCGCATATATGGATGATTTTATAATTTGTACTTCGACGTTTGAAGAACACGTTAAGATATTGGCTATTGTGGCAAAACGTCTAGCTGGGGCCGGCTTAACCATCTCAACATCCAAATCGAATTTTTGTTGTAAACGATTGGAATTCCTGGGCTACGTTTTGTCTCAACAGGGTTTATCTGCGAATCCATCTCATATTCGAGCGATTGTTGAATTTGCACGACCCAAAACGGCAAAAGAAGTCAGACGGTTCGTTGGTGCAGCAGGCTGGTACCGTAAATTTATTCCAAATTTTTCGGAGATCACAGCTCCCCTTTGTGAATTGTATAAAGGAAACCGAAAAGGACCCATTGAATGGAATACCGCTGCTGAACAAGCCTTTCTCAAACTCAAAGAGTGTTTAACAACCACTCCCGTTCTGACTATGGCCGATTATTCAAAACCATTCAAGGTTTATACCGATGCCTCGCTGATCGCAGCGGGAGCGGTTCTAGTACAAGAACATGATGGGAATGAACGTGTGGTTCAGTATTTTTCTAAGAAATTCTCGAAAGCCGAACAAAATTACACAGCATCTGAACGGGAATGCCTAGCCGTTCTCTTAGCGGTCGAAAAGTTCCGTCCATATTTTGAGGGTCGTGAATTGGTTGTGGTAACGGACCATGCAGCTTTGCGCTGGCTACAAACTCTCAAAGAACCAACTGGCCGTTTATGCCGTTGGGCGATCCGATTATCACCCTATGATCTCAAAATTATTCATAAACCAGGAAAACATTTAGAACTCCCTGACGCCTTATCTCGTTCTTTTGCTCTTCTCAACATCGTTCGTAGAAATCCAATTGACCTTCCGAGTAATTTTCACGTTAATCGTACCCCAATCACATCCGTGATCAACATTGACCCAAACACGTGCGATAAATGGTACAACAAAATGCATGCCATGGCCTCAAAACAACCATTAGATAGATATAAAATCGAGAACGACCTTCTATATCATCGATTGAAATTTTCCAATCAAAGTGCGGAAATACTGTGGACACTTTGTGTACCATCTTCTGACAGAGCAAGAGTCCTCGATGAAAATCATAACCAACATTCGTATCAGGGTGCTTGGAAAACTTATAGACGTATCTCACAACACTATTACTGGCCAAACATGTATAAGTCCGTTTACCAGTACGTTCGGCAATGTGAACTATGCCACCGCATTAAACCAAGCAATGAGAGCACCAAAACACCTCACGGCGAATATAGAGAACCAAAACGACCGGGTAGGCAAGTATCGATTGACTTCGTCGGTAAGCTGCCCATGTCTAAAAATCGTAACCAATGGATCTTCGTAGCCATCGACTGTTACTCGCGATATGTCTGGGCGCAGCCCTTGAAAAATGCAAACGCCATATCCGTAGTCAATTATCTTCGACATATATTCACGGTGAATGGCTGCCCCAAACTCATTATATCAGATAATGGTACTCAATTCATCAGTCAAACTTTCGCAAAGCTTTGCGCCGATTATAACATCAAACACATGAAAACGCCTTTGTACCATCCTCAGGCCAATCAGGTCGAGGCGACAAATAAAAGCATTAAACTTGGATTACGTGCTCACATGGCTGACCTTCTTAGACATTCCTCCTGGGAAAACCATCTTTCTCGTGTTATTCATGATATTAAAACTTCAGTGCATTATTGGATGTAAATCCATACCATACACAGGACGTGGAACAGCGTAAAGTTCTGGGTGATGAAATTCGAGACAAACAGTGTGGACAATATCAACAAACCGCACAACGGGCATTGACCCGCAAAAGAGAACGCCATTTCGAGATAGGCTCGGAAGTGTACATTCCCAATCCTAAACAGTCCGTGGCCGGAGAGGGCTATGCACAAAATCTAGTCCCACCAAAAATTAGAGCCTATGTTTCACGGAAACTTGGTTCGAATTCATATGAACTGATCGATGCTAAACACCGAGTGCTTGGCAATTATTCCGCCGATTTAATCACAACACGTTAACTCATTCAGTACATTCGCCTTCTCAAGAATTTCGATGAATATATGGCGGGCCTCCATACTCCATTGATTCTGCCTTATTACAGTACCCGGCTGGAATAAATTAATTAAGTTTAGTTTTGTTATATTATATCCTCAGTACATTGCTAGTAAATCGATCAAAGCAAACAAGAAAAGATTCATAACCAAATCATTTACCAATGCCTTTCATCTACCGTAGCTTATGTAATGCGTACTGAAACTAAATACGAAAGACGGAACATTTGTACATACATATGCGCTGAAAGGCGAACTGATCGAGTCAGGATGGGGTTAATGAAGATCATGTAGAACGATTTCGATGTAAGGTCTAACGTCGATCAAACCACAGCCCGTGAATCGCATTCGAACCACCATTCTCATATCCCTACTAAACGCTCCACATTTTTTTTGTTAACGTGTCGCTGAAGATGAGAGGAGGATAATGATCTATTATTTTTTATTGCCCAAATAATAGACATAAGAACGATTAAAAGAAATGTAAACATAACAAAACTGTCAAAGGTAAACTTCAAAATGGGGGGATTGCCAGATGAATGTACGTAACCAATAGTTATTCAAGACACGAACCATCATATCGGTATAGACACGAATTGACATGGCCACTATGAAAACGCCCACACTGACATACGATAAAAGAATCGGTGGTCACATACCACGAGACTAGAAAAATATATTTTTTTTTGGAATTGGACACGGAGCGGACCACACTCATCAGCCCTCGCAAGAACGGAATTACAACCAAGTACTTGAAGTGGATTAAAAGCTTGTAGTAAAAGCTGGCGACATTCGGGGAGTCGATACTCACCCCTCAGTGGAAATTAATAGAGGCAAAAGGTGCCCTCACATTCCTTCCGGCAAATCCCCAGCCATGTTGTTGCCAGAATAAAGAAGTTGTGAGCATCAAATCTGGTCTCTTTACTTAGCAAAGTGCGGCTCTTTTTACTTTCTATTTACTTAGAATATTTTGGCTCTTTTTAACCGAGTTCCAAAAAAGGAAGAGGTCGTCGGATTTTTGGTTTTTTTTTATGTATGTTACCGCATAACTTTTGGACCACGTCAACCGATTTCGATAATTCTTTCTGCATCGGAAAGGTAGTGTCTCAGAGGTGGTCCCATACTAATCTGGTTAAGATCCGGTCAGTGGATCATGAGATATATACATATATATTTTATTTTTATATGAGAGTTGAAGTCGGGTTTTTATTTTTGCTAAAAATTACTTGTTACTTTTTAAAATACATATTTCTTTGCTGGACATTCTTTTCCATTGTGTTGTAATTATATTTTATTCTTTTTATGTAAGTTCTGAACACATTAAAAACGACGAGCTACGGGCCACAGCTTCCAATTTGTTATCTTTATTATCTAAACGCTTTGTCGATGACGACATGATTTTTTTGAACGCGGCAGCGACATCATGAATTTGTATGAGTATGACATAAAAGAAGAGGAAAAATAGAAAAAGATCTAATCTGGCCACTACCACAGTCGCCGCGTAGCCCGGTCGTTACCAAAACTATTATCTACATAAGAGTACGTGTTAAAATAATTTGACAGCTGTGGTCCGTAGCTCGTCGTTTTCACTGTGTTCGGGCTAATAAACATATGCAAATTGAGATCGGAACATTACCCGCAATTGGAGAATGAAAATTAGCTTTCTGACTTAATGTTCTTTACCGATGTGATGAAACAATTGCAAAAGTTGAATTTGTCTCTACAAGGAGAAAATAAAAATGATTTAGATTTGTCGCAAATTATTTTAAGTTTTTATAAACCATACATCTTTTTATTCATATCTCAAAAAAATATTTTATTCATATCTCAAAAAAATAATATTTCCATGGCTAGAAAAAAAATATTGCACATGATTTAAAAGCAGATTTTGAAAAAAGATTTGCCGATTTGAAATTATTTATATGTACGTTTTCATACTTCATAAACGCTTTTTAACCGACTTCCAAAAAAGGAGGAAGTTATCAGTGCGTCGGATGTTTTTTTTTTTATGTATGTTACCGCATAACTTTGGACCACGTCAACGGATTTCTTTTTGCATCGGAAAGGTAGTGTCTCAGAGGTGGTCCCATACTAATCCGATCAGCGGATCATGAGATATATATATATATATATATATTTTTGTATATGAGAGTTGAAGTCGGTTTTTTTTGCTAAAAATTACTTGTTTATGTAACATAATTGAGGATGGATTTACAGTGTCCGAAATACTCCTTTTTAAGAAAAGCGAAGAGTTGGAGTTTTAGGAATTAAAAGATAAGGCCCTGGAAATGCAACATAAAGCTTTGCCATTGCTTGAATTCCCGCAGCAAGTACCAGATTGAAAATATCCGCTGTTGCAAACAGCTGCGTGGCGTATATTTTCAATTTTTGGTACAACGTATAACTGTGACTTTTTGTAGGTACTCTACAATGGAATTCGTAAAGTCAAAATACCGTTCACAATTAGTTGCATTCGCTTACCTGATAATTATTGAAAATTATAAAAACCATCAGCTTTTTGTGTTCGTGTATGCTAAAAACTTGCAAAGTAGATTGAGAGAGCAAAATGACATTTCATTTTCAGTTTCTGCTGGAAAAATTTTTGCCAACAAGAAAACCGCTGATCAAAAACAGCTGGTTGGAATTTACGCAAATCCCTAAATTGAATTTGATCGTAAAATGCGACTAATTAAACTTGTAAGAAGTAAGCAATTATTCGTTTAGTCAGTGAACTGTGTCAGGATAAGACTGCGGGATTTGTTTACTTACGTTTTCAATTTTATATTTTTGTATGTAAACGAAATTTCTATCAGCTGTTCGTCTAACTTGCAAGTTTCTGTAAATTTTCTGTTCGCGTACTATTTGGAATATTTTTCTTTTGTGAGAGAACAGATGACATTTCGCCGGAATTTTGCTGTTGGATATCTTTTACTGGAGATTTTAAACGAACGCACCTATTGACTAACCAACATTTAACAGAACTGTTACGAACGGTTTTAACGGACGCAAAACCAGATTTTGAAAATTTGGCCAAAGGGATCTTTTGCATTTTCTTTAATATCTAATAATAAATTAATGTTTTTAATTTGTAATAATAATTTTATTTAAAAATAAAATTTTTGTTTGTTGTTTTTTTGTGTGGCGCTTTGTAGCATTTAGATTTTACATGTGGCTCTCTTCGGCCTCGGCCTTGCCCACCCCTGTAGTTCGTATGTCTACACCAGAGGTGGCCAAAACTCACACAATCATATATTTCAATTTTGCTAAACAATGAGACAATGATATACTCTCCGCTCTCGCGTCTGATGCAAACAGTGTTGTTAACGATTTCGAGTTGCAAATTATAAGAAACAGGTTTTTTTTTTATTATGTAAATAGTAGAGATTATATTAAAGAATTAACCTTTTAATATAGTTTAATTCACTTTCATTGATTGCTTAAATTTTTTCCTATAATTTAAATTAAAACTAAAGCAAATAGTTGCATTAATCTATATATTAATACGTTAACGAAATCCCATACAAATCTATTCCTCCCTACTGCTCCTATGTTTCTCTACCGATTTGAATGATTCTTCTTTTGTTCGAAAGGTGTTTCAAAGGGAAGGTGAGCATTTTGTTTGTTTTTCCGGAGGAGTAGGAGTGGAGTTATTCCGAAAAACTACATTTATGGTCCGATTTGCTTTGGTTTCACCATCTAATGTATATTACTCCACCAAACAATATCACCCCTATTGCGAGTGTCGACTAGTACCCTGCAAGAAGCCTGACCTATGATTATCGATTAAATTAGTGAGAAAACTGACTAAAACTTTTCGTCAGTTTAGCGGTTAGTTTTGTATGGGCTTGGGAAAAAAGTGATCACTTCCCCGGGCGTGTGATAGTGCATCCCTTTCTTGCACACACACGGGCGCATTTGCCTTACAGTATGTTCACTCGCTCACACATGTCTTCTAGATGGTGATGTATAAGTGAGTTTAGAGCAGTGCCCGCCAAACACTTTCCTGGGAAACGAACTATATTCGGCCTTTCACATGTACACAATCGGCTTCTTACACGTACACAATTCGAACGTCAACAGAAAGAGTAGAAGAGCAACAAATTTTATTTAGGTGCATGCAAAGAACAGGCGAAGCAGGTTGATGGCGCATTATTGTTGAATAAAGTAGTTACACTGAGCAGAATGAATGAATATTCATTCAAAAAATTTATAACACAATTTTTCGTACATACATCCCTAGAAATAGGTATGTATATGGTACCAAGTCGTGCTTTTTCTTCATATTAAAAGAACTTTGTGAATTAGGTATTTTTTTTTTTAATACCAGACTAGTCCTCAATTAAAACATACGATATGTTTTGTTATTTATCTTTTGGTTTAATCGTTATTTTAAATTGCTCTTAAATGTCAAGCTTTACCTAATTTTAAAATAAATATATATTAGATATATATATTTCTATTTTATTTCTACTTGAAATCAACGAAATTTTCTTTCAATATTCAGAGTGCTCGAAGCACGTTATCTTTTTTGCTCAGAAGTCCATACAAAATTTATCCAACTTTTTCCTTTCTTAGGGTCATTATATGTTCATTATATGTTTCTATGTTGTTTAGATCTAAAATATAGCTCACAATGAAAAAAAAAGGCAAAAAAACATACCAAAGTTTTTATAATAAGTAATACCACACAGAAATTTTTTTCAGTGCATTACCACCAACACATTCTCATTTGTTGTTTCATAACTAATACATTCTCATTTTAAGACTTTTCTCTTTTTGGCGGGCACTGGTTTAGAGATGAAACTATTGGGAAAATATCGCGATAATTAGTGGTTTTTCTGACCACTATTCTAACATCTAAATAATTCATAAATTAGTGAATAGTTGGCAGCGAAATATCCAAAAATACATGAAACCAAATTAAAAAATACAATTCGATTTAGGTTATGTGTTTGTTTTATTTGTAAAAATATATTGTCGAATATTAACTTAATTTCGCAAGCTTTTTTAGAGCAACTGAGCTCAGACAATTCTTCTTATTTTTCATTGGGGTCTGAATTTTCGTCGCTAAAAACATATGCCTCAGCGCCGTTTGGTCTTTCTACCTCCATTCCTAGGTTCTGCTGGAGTCCCACGTTGGCGTTGCACTGTATTTCAGCACTATAGTCACTGACTCCACAGTCGGCCTAAGCGCACTGGCCTCAAATTTTTTGTTCCATCCACTATCCACATAGCGCTAAAAAAGGTTATTTTGCTCTTTTTTTTAATATACAAACAGAATATATGGATTTTGATTAATTCTTTCTTTAAATTCACTGACTTCTTTATTTTGCACCACAGCTAACAATGGGGTCAAATTTTCTTTGTACATATGTATGCGAGCCTACAATCGATAGTTTCTTTCCGATATGGTCAGCCGTTTTTTGCAGGGTAGTAGATAAACGACTGTTAGTCGATTATCGATTATCCGTGGTATTTTCAAAGTGGTTTTCCCTGCCGCGACAGTTCTATTGCAAAGCAAGCGGTAAATAAACCTGACAAGGTCGGCTCCGACCGCTAGCTTCTTTAGGGAGTTAACTACAGCCTCAGGCAAAACACTGTTAACAGCCCCCTCGATATCAAGGAAGGCACCGACCGCAAATTCCTTCTACGAGAAGGATTGCTCAATATTTTCAACGACCGTGTGTAAGGCCGTTTCGAAAGACTTGCCCTTGCAATAAGCATGCTGATCCAAGGAAAAGCGCTCCCTGAGGATCCCGCTCCTTAAATGCAGATCGATCAGCCTCTCCAGCGTCTTCAAAAGAAACGAGGAGAGACTTATCGGCCTGAAATCCCTGGGTGATACATGAGAGGCTTTACCCGCCTAGGGAATGAACACCACTCTGACCACCCTCCAAGGCATCGGAACATGACCCTTAGCCAAACAACCCTCGAAAATGGGCATCGACCAGCGGCACGACACTTCTGCAGACTTGTGCAGGTGGGCCGGTATTATGCCATCGGGGCCCGGGGCCTTAAAGGGCTTGAACGAGCTAATGGCCCACAGAAGGCGATCGACGGTTAGGATTTCCGAGACATTCGTCTCGGGGATCGACGTCCCCAACCGCCTCCCTCCCGGATCCGGGTTGAAGGGGATATGAGCATCAAGGAGCATCCGAAGAAACTCCTCGCTGCTCATTGCCCATCCGCCGCCCTCATCCCTGATGTATCCTAGGGGAGCGGGACTCTCAGAGAGAACTCGCCTAAACCTTGAACACTCCTGACTGCCCTCCACGCTTTCGCAGAACAGTCTCCACGACGTCCTCTTCGCTTTCCTAATCTCGGACTTATATATCCAAGCCCAATCTTATACAGTGCCCAGTCGGAGGCTAATTTACTCTTCCTGGCCCTATTAAAAAAGCCTCTGCTCGAGGCCCTAAGATCGGAGAGCTCCTCTGGCCACCAGAACGGTTTGCTCTTACCTTTGTGGTAACTCAGAGGACAAGACATATCACTGGCCCTTTTACATGAGGTGGTGAACACACCAATTAATTCGTCAATTTCGCTTTCAGTGCAGGCTCCGCACCTCACGAGCGCAACCGGAAGCATTTCCTGCAGACTTCTGCAGTATGAGTTCTAATATAGCTGCGTACTTGAGCAAGGAGAGGCAGCATGCAGGCATGCTTGCGGGCCCTAGCTAGCTCGTCGGATGGGGGGGGGTCCTTCCTACCTACCTTGCCTCTAGCTACACTGAAAAAAAAAGTTGACTCATGCCTACGTACATATGTAACAAAGATTGTGAATATAGGGGACAGATATGAAAGCAGGATAACTAAAGGATAGAGAAAACGAAACTAAATAAGAGGAAAAGAGCCAGTCCGGTCAGGTGGAGTCGTCCCTCCCCTTCTACATGTACACCACATTTAGCCTTGGGCGTTGCTGCGACTGCTATCCACTTAGCAACGCCCCCTTGTCCTGACATATGTCCGTACGTCTATCAGTC
>NW_023458555.1:108856909-108858863 GCF_013731165.1 Rhagoletis pomonella | reverse complement strand
TTTGGTTGTGCCTCGCATGCGATCAAAATGGAGAATATAGTCAAGCATAGTAAGTAAGTAACGTTAAAGAACGCATATTTCGATTTACAGATTTGTCATAAACGTGTATTATCCAAAAGTTTATATTTTTATATTTTCTTATGTAACTGGCTTCAAGGAAATGTAAGGCTAAACACCACTTTAAACCAAATTTATCCTTAAAATAACAAAAGATAAGAAACAAGCGTATGTATATAAAATGTAGGTTTATTATCAGGATAATTGATAAACTTTCGGTTTTTACGCACCGTTTCAGAAATATACGTGCGACTCTAACGCTAAAGACAAAAATTTTGACCGTGGGCTTTATACCACGATTGTTTGTTTAAGGCAAAATAGAAAAAGCAACAAAGTGTAAGCGGTAGAAGCACGGTTACCACATTTGGTCACCTGTGACCAAAATAGGTAACTTTTTGAGCGCTTGGTAGCTTGGCAACTTTTTTTTTTGTTTTGGAAATTTTTGGTAAGTTTGCTGTGTATAAAGTCAGACTAGAAAAGTTGGATTAATTTGATAAATTGTCCTGAGGTTGGTTGCGTGTAGCGGTGACAACAGTACTAGAAACAATTGCATTGATCAGGCAACACAGCGCTCAGCAAAAATCACTAACCACATATCGAAGAAAATTATCGCTGGACATTCTACGCCTGTCTTACGTTCAATATTTATTGTGATATTTGGGTCGTGATCCATTGGGATGGATCGCGCATTTTCAATATTTATCACGTTAGTATTTACATGTTTTTGTGTTGAGAGGTGAATAACTCAGTGTGAGGGCAGGACCATGATGAATGTATTTGCATAAACATTTATTAAAACAAAAATGTTTTGGGTAGGCGTCGAGGCCGATGATAACCATCAGTTACCACGTCTGCATGGTTGTAAGTCATGCAGAGTCCCTCCGGCTTGTAGCGCTGTGGCTTTGCCGCTTAAACTCTGTAAGAGTTTTTGGGGGTGTGCGTCAAGCGGAGTGTTGAGCACCGGTTATTTATTTAAGTTCAAAAATTGGTAGCCGCTGTGTCCAATGGTAGCTCTTGTACCACCTCTGTATGCCGAAGGCAATACACAGCCCCGTGAGACAACTCCGAGAGAGTTGTGATGCATCAAGCATGATTTGGGGTGCCAGCAATTAACTACTTTAGTAGGTTTGCTCAGCGGCAGTTGAGAAGTGCATCAAAAAATGTACAATAATTTTGGGTTATTGTGTCCAAACGTGTAACCCGAAACAAAAAATTCTAACATACACGTGTGGCGAAATGATAAAACGTAAGTTTAAAATAGTTCCTCAAATTTTCGAACACAAAATTATCAATAAATTCGGTTTGAAATGTGTTTTTCTTTGTAAAAGATACTGTGGTCAGCGTAGCGAATTGGACTGATGAGGGTTATTTTTTCTAGCGCGGCCGAAGGCCTACAACGGTATTTTGCGCAAAGCTCCTGTGGTTGGCGTAACCCGAGTTTACATTTACTCTATCAAAATGCTAATTTTACACCATTTTCCAATGGGTCCCCAGAAGTCTGCAAAGCGGTAGCAGAGAAAGGGTAATTTTTTATTTTTTTTTTTGAATTCTCTTTCTAATGGCCACGGCCCATCCACTCCCCACCCTAAAACCATTGCACCTTTTGTTTTTGAAAGAGAAGAGGGCTATTTCTAAATGCGTACTAACAATAAATCATCATTTTTTTAAGCCCCGTCTAATATTGAATACTAAAATATATTTCTTTTTACCCAAAGAAACAACGATATTGTCAAAATATACTAGAAATAGATAACACTCACTTCTCTGAAAGTCATGAAGCCCATGGGTCCCAAAGTAAATTCCATTTTCGAGTTACTTGAAAGACATGTAGTTAAATGGGCAAATACATATATATCCGATATAGAAAACTGTAGAACTGGCTACCTACATTGTGAAA
>NW_023458555.1:108854841-108856809 GCF_013731165.1 Rhagoletis pomonella | reverse complement strand
TGCGCCGGTAAAATGTTTTTGTTGAAGACACGTTAATCGAAGTGTTGTCGCATGGAAGCTTCTAAATGCAGTCAAAACATTATTTAATATAAATTCATACATCCAAATATATATACATATTTAGTGAAAGAAGAATGTATTCTCACGAAATTTAAGAAATTTCCTGGTTAATAGATTTGTTCGAGCTACCTTCGGAAATATACATATGTATGTATCAGGGATGTTGCGAATGTTTGCATTCGCATTCGTTATACGAATGATTCCGATCATTTTACACATTCGCATTTGCAACCAATGATACGAATGTTTTGCGAATGCGTACATGGGCATGTGAATGCCAAGTTTCAAATAAATTTGGTAGCTGCTATAAAATCTACCGCTAAGACTTTGTTGCTTTTTCCATTTTTCCTAATTGAATAACTCAGTGTTGTTGCTTTTTCCATTTTTATACCTTTCATGAGCATGAAATGGTATTATAACTTTGGTCCGATGTTTGTAAGTACCAGAACAAAAAGAGATAGACCCATGAAAATGTATACTTATATGATCAGAACGTCGAGCTGAGTTGATTTAGCCATGTCCGTCTGTCCGTCTGTCCGTCTGTCCGTCTGTCTGTCTGTTTGTATGCAATCTAGTCTCTCAGTTTTCGAGATATCCGGATCAAATTTGGTAGGTGGGTGTATTTTTATAATGTATTAATCATTTGTCGGAACCGGAAGAATCGGACCACTATAACATATAGCTCCCATACAACTGATTGTTCAGATATGAGATTTTTCATTATAACTTCTCCATTTATGCAGCTACGAACATGAAATTTTGCAATTCTGACACCCATTATCAACAGAATACTTACAGTGAAAATTACAAAGATCGGGTCACTATAACCTATAGCTCCCATACAACTGATTGTTCAGATATAAAATTTTGCGTTATAACTCCTCCATTTATATAGCTAGGAACATGAAATTCCGCACTGTTTTCAATAATTAGCAACAGAAAACTTACAGTGAAAATTATAAAGATCGGGTAACTATAACCTATAGCTCCCATACAACTGATTGTTCAGATATGAGATTTTTCGTTATAATTCCTCCATTTATGTAGCTAGGACCATGAAATTTCGCGCTGTTTTCACTCATTATCAACAGAAGACTTACAGCGAAAATAACAAAGATCGGGTCACTATAACCTGCAGCCCCCATACAACTGATTGTTCAGATATGAGGTCTTTTATCATAACTCCTCCATTTATGCAGCTAGGAACATGAAATTTCGCATCATTTTCACTCATTATTAACAGAATACTTACAGTGAAAATAACAAGGATCGGATGACTACAACATATATCTTCCATACATCTGATTGTTCAGATATGGGATTTTACTGTAAAACTCCTTTATTTGAACAGCTAAAACCGATAAATTTCGTAAGATATTTTATAAATAATAATACAAAGTCTACTGAGAAAATCGTCAAAATCTATGCTGTATAAGCTTTATCTCCTATAGCACTGATTGTTAAGATACCAGTTTTTGCCATATATCTCCTTTATGTACGAAACTAAACCCAATAAATTGTGTTACCGATTTACATACCGATCACATAGCGGTGAAAATCACTTAGATTGGTGTCATATAAAGTATATCTTCCATACCTCTGATTGTTTAGATGCGATTTTTTATATAAGTATGTAACTCCTCTATCGATGTATGCAGATGTATTCAAAAGTAGTAATCTGTCAAAGTAAAATTTGCAGATGTTCATGAAAGGTATGAAGCCTTCGGCATAGCCGAAGACAGCGCTGCTCTTACTTGTTCCTAATTGAATAACTCAGTGTGAAGGCAGGATAAATGTATTTGCATAAAAATTTATTAAAGTAAAAAAGTTTTGGGTAGGCGTCGAGGCCGATGATAACCACCAGTTACCACCTCTGCATGGTTGTAAGTCATGCGGAGTCCCTCCGCC
>NW_023458555.1:108853379-108854741 GCF_013731165.1 Rhagoletis pomonella | reverse complement strand
GCCGACTCCGAACGGCGATTGTATTTTTATGAGAAGCTGTTTTTCATGGCAGAAATACACTCGGAGGTTTGCCATTGCCTGCCGAGGGACGACCGCTGTTAAGAAAACACCTTTTTTCTATATTTTTGCGATGTTGCTTTGACCAGGGTTTGAACCCAGGCGTTGCGGAGTGGAAGCGCGCACTGCTTACCACTACACCACAGCGACCGACAGTAATCCGTATAAGCAAAGAAAATTGGCTTGCCAATGGAAGAAAAAATTTAAAAATTGTGTTTTTTAAAAAGTTTTCAATACTACGAGTACTTTGCAAAGTATCGAGTAAAATCAACAAATAAGGTATCGAATTTTTATAACCTCAGTACCGATGCTTACTCAATATCGATAGTATCGTTCGAACCCTGACTCTGGCGCTCAAGGCCTCATATAATAGATACATTTACAAACATACTTATGTATATAAATACATTTTTATTCAATCTGTGAATACGTACGTGTATAAAAAAGAATATCAAAAAAATTTGTGAAACAAAAACCAACACATAAGTATTTTCGCAATGAATGCGTTTAAAAATATACTTTTCATAAAAACACGCTTTACGCTCTTGTCTTTAGAACGGTATCTTAGCCTGTGAACAAAAAAATCTACTTGCATATACCGACGCGCTAAAGCGCCCAAATACAACGCACAAACTGCTGTTCAAATCTCCTTTTTTCATTTCCTCTACACTGAGAGAAAAATCAACCAAAAATTGGTTAATATTACCAAGTTCAAACTTGGAAAGGAATCAACGTGGTTTTTGGTTAATATTAACAATGCCTTGGTTGATATTTTCAACAATCATTTGGTAATATTAATCACAATTTTGTTTACATTAACCAAACTTTTGGTTGGCGATTTTTTCGTTTCAACAGCTTTATGCTCAGCACTTCACAGATACTTTTCATAATTCGTAGATACAAAACAAAATTTTTTATAATCATTTTAATACGTGGCCTCTGACAGGATTAGCAATTAACAGCAAGCACCTCTACACACTCAGCTACAGCCGCTTTATAAATTTGTCTTTAAATGTTCAACTTGAGTCAATTTTCTTCTCGTTTAATTTGGTTCTACACTTCACAGATGCTTTTTCATAATAAAGAAAAACCAAAAAACAGAAAAAATATTATGTGTTGCCGCTGACAGCAAGCACCTCTGCACGTTCAACTAAAGACAGGCATACAAATTCTTTTTTAAATGTTCAACTTGAATCACATTTCGTACAATCAGTAAACTGACCATGAAAAAACCAAACAATAACTCGATTGAAACAACTATTTTACTTTTGGCTCAGTGTATATATGACTGAAAGATCTGTCAAT
>NW_023458555.1:108851194-108853279 GCF_013731165.1 Rhagoletis pomonella | reverse complement strand
TTTTTTTTTCAGTCCAGCAAGCTCTTGTTACCGTCAAATGACATGCTAAATAGTACAAAGGTACATAATTACTTGCTTCTGACATTATTTTATGTTACTTACCGGAATTCGGACTAGAGTCTATAACAAGGGCTATATCTATCAATATTTTGTGTGAAGGATGGGTTCACGTGAAATAAGATATACATGAGTTGTTTGAAGAAAAATTTATTCATTTATTGATAAAATATGCTCAAATTGGCGACCTTCTGCTCTAATACAAGCTCGGCACCTTTTAAGAAAAGACGCTTTTAGAGATCATAAACTCAATTGGGCTATCTCAGCAGCAGCTCCATTTATTTGTTCCCGTAAATGCTCTTCGTTTTGAATTGTTTTTGAATAAATTTTGTCCTTAAGACAGCCCCAGTAGAAAAAATCTAATGGATTCAGGTCTGGCGATCGAGCGGGCCACATGATTGGCCCGTATCGTCCAATCCATCGGCGAGGATAAGTTTCGTCTAAATGAGCTCTTACTTCACGCCCGTAGTGAGCAGGGCACCCGTCATTTTGCAGCCATAGTCTTCGCCGCAGCTTTAAGGGTACATCTTCCAAAAGAGTTGGAAGCCGTTCCTGAAGGAACTCTAAATAACTGTGAGAGCTGAGCGTTGGCGGCAGTTCCACAGGTCCCAATATCTGACAATTAAAATTACCGCACCATAAATTTATTTTGTACCGGTACTGCGAACGATCTTCTCTCATTTCGTGAGGATTGTCTATCAGCCAACTGTGAAGGTTATGTAAATTAAAATAACCATCACGTTTGCATGATGATTCATCGCTCCAAATTATTTTATTAAAAAAGTTGGGGTCTGATTCATGCATTCGCAACATTTCACGGCAAAATCTAACTCTCGACAGGTAATCTCTTTCTTGTAGAGCCTGAACACGTTGAATGTGGTATGGATGAAATCGATGGTCTTGTAAAGCTTTGTGAACTGTAGTTTTTGGTATTCCCGTCCGTCTTTCCATCATTCTCACTGAAGTCGATTGACCTAGTTCCACTTCCTCTAACACAGCGTCAACATCTACCGTTGCAGGACGTCCTGTTTCGCCGCCACGCCTTCCAGGTATGCGACCTTAAAAAAGTGAAAAATGATAGTTAACAAGCAAGCAAACAAGAAAGGTGTAAAAATCACTTACCTTCATATATTTCTCTATGGGCCAATACTTCGCAACCCGGATGTCGACGATTGGGGTATCGCTATGCATAGAGTCTTTCAGCAGCTCTGGCATTGCAGCAAGCTTCACCGTAAATTAGGTGAATATCCGCATATTCATGCGACGTATACTGCGTGTTCTCTGTCATAGTATTAATAACACAATGTTCGAAGGGTCCAATTTCACAAAATCCGCTTTCACTAATTCCGGTAAGTAACACAAAATAATGTCAGGAGCAGATAATAATGTACCTTTGTACTATTTAGCATGTCATTTGACGGTAACAAGAGTAAATTCAATTTAAATCTATTAAATACATTCTAGCGTGTCTCAGTCCTTTTCCCACAAAAGCGGCTATAACTTTTTTTTTCTATTCGAAACAGTAAGTGTGGCACCTTTCTGAAATCTTTATGAAATGAGCAATTTTTTTATGTAATCTAAAGTTATAGCTCAGTACATTTTTTTTCACCCGAGATAGTCAAATTTGGGGAACAAAATATCAAAAAGTTAAAAATCCAGAAATAGTCCTAATTTTATGATGGTTCCTTAATATATTTTAACTACATTGCATTTGAGTATGGAGAGGCAACTATCTGGAAGTATTTTACATAAAAAATTTACTAAGTATTGCCCGGTTTGTAGTTGCAGTTAAAGATAACACATGAAAAGGCACGATTTTTTTTTAATTGGAAAAAATGTAAATATTTCAAAAACGGGTACACTTTTACCTGAAAATTTTTTGTTTATCAGGGAGCTCACCCCCCCACCTACCTTCCCCTAAAGTTTGGCACGTTACTTCTGGGACACCCTGTATATCCGATATAGAAAACTGTAGAACTGGCTACCTACATTGTGAAATAATCATATGACACAAGGACACTTAAAAAT
>NW_023458555.1:108829808-108851184 GCF_013731165.1 Rhagoletis pomonella | reverse complement strand
AGCGAATTATTTTTAAACACAAGTGCGTGTGTTTATTCGCTGCACTTCGTTTTGGGCGGGAGTGCAATACAAGTGCGTGTGTGTGTTCGCTGTTCTTTGTTTATGCGGGAAATGCATAAGTCGCTTAAACAAGAGGTTTAAAGTCCAATAGATGAAGCCTGGAAATCGTATCTAAATTTAATGTTATTTTATTGAAAATCATCTATACTTTTTATTATATGTATGGTGATACCACATATAATTTGTTCGAAATGCAACGCGAAATGCCGAGCCGCGGATTGATATCACGAAATATGCCACACTTCAATACTTATTGACAGATCTTTGAGTCATATATACACTAAGCCAAAACTAAAATAGTTTTTTCAATCGAGTTATTGTTTGGTTTTTTCATGGTCAGTTTACTGATTGTACGAAATGTGATTCAAGTTGAACATTTGAAAACCAATTTGTATGCCTGTCTTTAGTTGAACGTGCAGAGGTGCTTGCTGTCAGCGGCAACACATACTATTTTTTCTGTTTCTTGGTTTTTCTTTATTATGAAAAAGCATCTGTGAAGTGGAGAACCAAATTAAACGACGAAGAAAATTGACAAGTTGAACATTTAAAAACAAATTTATAAAGCGGCTGTAGCTGAGTGTGTAGAGATGTTTGCTGTTAATTGCTAATCCCGTCAGAGGCCACGTGTGAAAAAGATTATAAAAAAATTTGTTTTGTATCTTCGAGTTATGAAAAAGCATCTGTGAAGTGCTGAGCATAAAGCTGTTGATACGAAAAAATCGCCAACCAACAGTTTGGTTAATGTAAACAAAATTGTGGTTAATATTACCAAATCATTGTTGAAAATATCAACCAAGGCATTGTTAATATTAACCAAAAACCACGTTGATTCCTTTCCAAGCTTGAATTTGGTAATATTAACCAATTTTTGGTTGATTTTTCTGTCTGTGTAGAGGAAATGAAAAAAGGAGGTTTGAACAGCAGTTTATGCGGTGTATTTGGGCTCTTTAGCGAATCGGTATATGCAAGTCGATTTTTTTGTTCACAGGCTAAGATACCGCTCTAAAGACAAGAGCGTTAAGCGTGTTTTTATGAAAAGTATATTTTTAAACGCATTCATTCCGAAAATACTTATGTGTTGGTTTTTGCTTCACAAATTTTTGTTATATCCTTTTTGACACACGTGCGTATTCACATATTGAATAAAAATATATTTATATACATAAGTATGTTTGTAAGTGTATCTCTTATATGAGGCCTTGAGCGCCAGAGTTAGGATTCGAACGATACTATCGATATTGAGTAAGCATCGACACTGAGGGTATAGAAATGAGTACTTTAATATTCGATACATTATTTGTTGATTTTACTCGATACTTTGCAAAGTACTTGTAGTATTGAAAACTTTTTAAAAAAACACACTTTTTAAATTTTTTCTTCCATTGGCAACCCAATTTTCTTTGCTCATACGGATTACCATTAGCCTGTTCCCGTACTTCAGGATTTGCACGATTTGCAGGATTTACACGAACAGCTGATTTCGCCTTTAATAAACCTTATGTGAACGTGGCGTACGGGAACGACTTTGGACTAAATCCTGCAAAACCTGCAAATCGTAGACGCACTATATCATTAAATTTTGTCCATAATTTAAAATAAACTGAAATTGCTTGTAGTCTGTTGCATAACATAAACCACATAAGAATAAGTTTAATGGCCTTATTCATAAAAAATAAAGTAGGTTTAAAGAGCTTAATAAAATTACATTTTCATACATTTTTCAGTTTATAAACCTTTTTTATTTTTTATGAATAAGGCCATAAAACTTTACGCAAAGCTCAGGAAAATGCAGAAATTTTAGAAACTTTTTGGATATGCAGTTGACTTTTAATTCAAACTTGCACTTTATTATACTAAAATTGAATAGGCTACAAAAATGCATACCCAAAAAGTTTACAAAAATTCTTAATAACATTTGAAATTCGTGAAAGTATATATATATATATATATATATATATATTAAACGTTAAAATTACTTCTAACATGAAAGTAAGTTCTGCAATGAAATAAAAATTAAATATTTTAAATTTCTATTTTCTTAATTTCAGGAAATAACTAGATATACGATTGAAGAATAAAATAATTTTAGTATCCCAAAAATGGTATTTCAATGAGTTCGTACTAAGTAGTATCGATACTTTTTACCTGATACTTTTATAGTATCGATACCATGAGCTCGATGCCAGAATGAGTACTCAGTATCGATACCAACGTCTGAAATTTGGAATCCTAGCCAGAGTAGCTTAACTGTCATATCAAAAAAAGTTGAGGTGCACCTTAAAATGCATTACCAGAATCGAAACGGCAATAGCCCGAGGCACGCCCTTTTAGTTTCCTTTTACTATAATATGTAGCATCACGTAGGTGCAATGATTTTTTTAAGTAAAAGACCGCATTTACTTTTTATAGATCCCTCTTTCTAAATTCCAAATTTTGAAAACGTATATTTTTTTGCCTATATTTGTTGAAAATAGCACACAAAGCTAATATAGAACAAAAACTAAGAATTCAAAATTTGGCGGTAAGCCCTTGCTCGCAGCATTACCTTCGAAAGAAGGGAGAACGCATCGATAAACCGAATCCAGAGAAGCGAACAAAGAATGCCTTACAGAGAAACTAATGTAGACTGCCTAGATAAGTACATAGTTGTTTATATTAAATTGAAATCGGAATGAGTCTTAAAAGATTAAAATTAATTAAAAATTTTATAAATCAGTTTTTATACATATGTATGTATATAGGTATTTAGATTTTACTTTAAAATCGGCATGTACACACACAGGCATATTTAATTAAGCTTGAAATTGTACTTCCTCACTCTTGTACTTCACTTCATTGTCTTACTTCAACTTCGCTGCAAATTGAACAAAGCAAAGCATGACTTTTATGCGAGAAAAATTTCCCCAGAAAGTAACGGTAGAAAAAGAATTTTTGGATATTCAAGCAAATAAGCGAAACAAATAAAATATTATAGGATATTCTACTTTGCATTCCCTGAAGTAAAGCAAAGAAGCGAAACAAATAAAATATTATAGGACATAATATTTTGCATTCCCCGAAATGAAGCAAAGAAGCGAATTAAAAAAAAATATTATAGGACATTTTACCTTGCATTCCCCGAAATGAAACAAAGAAGCGAAATAATTAAAATATTCTACTTTGCATTACCGGCAATGCCTAAAATAAGCGAAAGGATTCGAAGGTATTATAACGCTATGCCTTCTAGAACACGTTACTCCTAAAAGCGATTACCGACTTTTTGTTGGGAAGGTGCTTGCAATGCTCTACAAAGGGCCTGTGCCGATCAGTAGAAAAGTTCTAGGGTGAAACATCTTTTTACTATAGTGAGACAGTTTCAAATTTCAGCTGTGCCAGTGCGTAATTTTTTACTGCTGGAAATTTTTGACAGTTGCTTTGATGCAGATGAAGACTATCGAGTTAGCAATTAATAAAATGAGGCTTTGCCTTGCTTCTTCACTGGAAGTGGTTTTTACGTGGAGGGTCCCAAGGCCAGCGCACAGCCCATTGCTGGGACGGGGGTGGTTTCGCAACCAAATACACGTTTATATAGCGAGCCGCTTGCTCCAAGCAGACACCCACTTGCAGACGCACCTACTGGTGAACAGACGCTGCAGACTTCAGCGAGCCCTTAAACCGAATAAGTCGGAGTGGCCCCACCGAAGCTCCCTCTCTTTCTGCCGTGACCCAAGGCTCCACTCGGATTGGTTACCGCATCTCGCACATGGGTTGCTCACGTTGCCCAGAGTGCGCGAACGAGGACGCAAGAGTCGGGATTGAGTATAGCCATGCAATTGTAACTGCATACCCAGCGCAACGACTATACCCCATTGCGTACTCCTGTAAGAACAATAATGGCGACCTAGTAACTGATGTCCAGAGCGTACTTAAATTATGGAGGGAACACTTTTCCGCCCTACTAAATGGTAGCAGCACGGAAAGTTGTGGAGAAGAAGAACCCGAGCCCGCAGTCGATGATGACGGAGTCGACGTTCCTCCGCCTGACTATGACGAGGTACGTATAGCAATGACGCGGCTGAAAAACAACAAAGCTGCTGGAGCTGACAGCCTGCCAGCTGAGCTATTCAAGTACGGCGGCGAGGAGCTGATAAGGTGCAGGCATCAACTCTTGTGCAGAATATGGTCAGATGAACGCATGCCCGACGACTGGAATTTAAGTGTGCTGTCCCCAATCCACAAGAAAGGTGACCCCGCCATTCGCGCCAACTACCGCGGGATCAGCCTTCTAAGCATAGGTGACAAGGTCTTATCGAGCGTATTGTGTGAAAGACTGAAAGCCCATCGTCAATGACTTATTGGGCCTTATCAGTGTGGCTTTAGACCTGGCAAATCCACCATATCCCAGGTATTCACAATACGCCAAATCTTGGAAAAGACCCGCGAGAAAAGGATCGACACTCACCACCTATTTGTCGACTTTAAAGCCGCTTTTGACAGTACTTAAAGGAGTTGCCTATACGCCGATATGTCTGAATTTGGCATCCCCTCAAAACTCATACGGCTGTGTAAAATGACGTTGAGTAATACCACCAGCTCCGTCAGAATTAGGAAAGACCTTTCCGAGCCGTTCGCCACAAAACGGGGTTTCAGACAGCGCGACTCCCTTTCATGTGACTCCTTTAATCTGATGATGGAGAAGATAATAAGAGCTGCAGAACTGAATCGCTCAGGAACAATTTACTACAAGAGAGTGCAATTGCTGGCTTATGCCGATGACATCGACATAATCGGTAACAAAAACCGCGAAGTCTGTTCTGCCTTTTCAAAGTTGGATAGGGAAGCAAAGCGAATGGGTCTGGTGGTAAACGAGGACAAGACGAAGTATCTCCTGTCATCAAACAAACAGTCAGCACATTCGCGCCTTGGCACCCACGTCTCTGTTGACAGTTATAATTTCGAGAAAGTAGAGAATTTCGTTTACTTGGGAAGCAGCATTAACACCGATAATAATTTCAGCATTGAAATCCAACGCAGAATCACTCTTGCCAACAAGTGCTACTTTGAACTGAGTAGGCAATTCAGGAGTGAAGTCCTCTCTCGACGTACGAAAACCACGCTCTATAAGTCACTCATCATGCCCGTGCTGGTATATGGCGCAGAAGCATGGACAATGACAACATCCGATGAGGCGGCTCTTGGAGTGTTTGAGAGAAAGATTTGCGGAAGATTTACGGGCCTTTACGCGTTGGCGACGGCGAGTACCGCAGACGATGGAACGATGAGCTGTATGAGCTTTACAACGAAATGGACATAGTGCAGCGAATTAAAATACAGCGGCTCCGCTGGCTTGGTCATGTCGTTCGAATGGACCCCGACGCTCCAGCTATGAAAGTATTCAACTCGGAACCCGCTGGTGGTAGCAGAGGAAGAGGGAGGCCCCCACTCCGATGGAAAGATCAGGTGTAGAAGGACTTGGCTTCACTTGGCGTTTCCAATTGGCGTCAGTTGGCACAGAGGAGAAACGACTGGCGTGCTTTGCTGAACTCGGCCAAAATCGCTTAGGCGGTTACAGCGCCAAAGAAGAAGAAGAAGAAGAAGAAGAAGAGGTTTGAGTGTGTGTAGTGCGTTCATGAAACACTGTGTGTAAGCTCTAACATTTACGTTTTTAATAAGTTTCCGTATTCAAAGAAATGCTCCTATTATTTTATATTTATTGGGTGTGTTTTACCTTTGGCTTTGTGTCTTCCTACCCCTACTACTCTATTCGCACAACAAATATGTTTGGTATGAGAAGTGGAATGTTTATGGAACAGGAGTGGAATTCGAAAGCGGAAGATTTGGTTTAGGTCTATCTTGTTGGTTCAGCGGTTTCGTCGGTATAAGGTGTGTAGGCAAACATGTCTTCACTGTTTCGAGTCAACTTTATTACTGGTCTTCTCCAAAGAATTCTGAATACAACATACTTATTGAGAACGTCTTTACAACGGATATGTATACGTGCACTTTGATGAGTAGTCTATAACATAAAGCTTATACATATATATTTACATACAGAGTTACAAACAATATTCATGTGAGCGTCTTTACATTATGTGTACGTGGACTTTACCAAATAATATTCATGTTGCAGGTTGATTATGTGATATTTAATACATACTACTACAATTCGGCCATCCTGACCTGGAGATCACCTGATCTCCGTTTGCCCTAGCCCTGCTCTTCATCTGAAGATTCACTACTCAACGTTTCGCGTCCTTCGAACCACGGGCGGATATTCGCAAGTGCCCACACACCTTTGTATGGAAGCCGAGAGTGTTGAAACCCTTCAACGTCCTCCAGAACATACCTATCGTTTCTCAATATTTTTGTGACTTTATAGGGACCTTTAAACTTTGGTATTAATTTTTTGCTGACGCTGGTACTTGAGTCGAAATTTCTAACCATCACATAGTCGCCTTCTGTATAACTATTTGGTTTCTTCCGTTTTTTATTAACATAGTTATCATTATATTCTTGAACTTTTTGTTCATTTTCAGCGGCTCGTAAACGAATTTCTTCGTGACTCTTCTGACTGTCTGACCCCCGATTCTCATACAATCTTTCCTCTATGTCACCGGATAATGCGCCTCTTTGTCTAACTCCAAAGAGCATAACACTTGGATGTTCATTTATGGTTCTGTGTACCGTATTATTGAGAACAAATTCAACTTTTTCTAATACACTATCCCAATATATACCGTTTTCTGTGTCTACTAATTTGGCTATCATGGGGCCTAACGACCTATTAATTCTCTCCACTTGACCATTTGCCTGAGGAGAACCTGTAGCTATTTTAATATGCCGGATTACATGTTTCTTTACAAATTCATCGAATTCGCCTGTCGTCAAACAACTTCCACGATCTGATACTATACACTTCGGTCGACTGTATGCTCGGAAATAATCTACCTACGCTTTTAAAACTTCTTTAGTGTTTGTACTTTTCGTTGGATACAACCGAACAAATTTTGTGCAAGAATCTACCACCACCAATATATGCTTATATGTTCTCGAGTTATCAACGGGCCCGTAGTGATCAATGTGAACTACTTCAAAGGGAACGTTGCTTTTGGGAATATTATGAAGAAATCCTTCTTCACGTCCATGTTTCGAGGAATATGCTATACATTTCAAACAGTTTTGTATATGTTTCATCACTTTTCTTCTCAAATTCGGAAAATAGTAAGTTTTAAGAATCAAATCGGTAACCTTATCCGTTCCTGGGTGTCCTAATTCGTCATGGTATTTGTACACGATATGATCTTCCATATCTCGCGGTACGAAAAATAAAACTGCCCCATTTTCCTTTTTCCTGTAAATAATCCCATTCCTCATTTCATAAAGACTGCTTTCTGCCGTTTCTAACGATTTACGCAACACTCCTAATCTTTCATCTCTTCCCTGGCAAATTATCAAATTCTCTTCAAGGGTGTTTGTGTCTAACACACAAACGTTTGTACAGCGACTTAACGCATCTACATGCTGCATGCGAGCACCCGAACGGTGTTGTAGTGAATAGTCATAAATCTGCAACTCGAGGGCCCACCTAGCTATCCGTGGATTAAGATCTTTTTTATTTAACGTTGCGTTTTTTATTTTGCGTTGCGTTACAATCTGTCACAATTTTAAAATGCTTACCCTGTAAATATATACGAAACCGTTTTAAAGCATAGATAATAGCTAAGGTCTCCAGTTCAAAATTGTGGTATTTTGTTTCAGCTTCTGTCGTCTTTTTGGAAAAGTAGAATACGGGATGCAACTTCCCATCGTCTTTTTTCTGTAACAAAATCGCCCCAAAACCTACGGCGCTTGCATCACAATGTAATTCGGTGTCATCCTTAGGGTCATATAGTGCAAGAATCGGTGACTCAACTAGCTTTTGCTTGAGAGTTTCGAATGCTTTGAGCTCAAGCTCCCCAAACTTGAAATTCGTACCTTTTCTAGTTAAATCAGACAACGGCTTGGCAATTATTGAGAAGTCTTTGACAAATCTTCTAAAATAAGAACAAAGACCAATGAAACTCTGTACCGCACTTAACTTTCTCGGCACAGAAAAATCTTTTATTGCTATTATCCCCTTTTCATCCGCCCTAATTCCCTCCTTTGAAATATTATAACCTAGATACTTGACGCTAGATTGTAAGAATTCACACTTATCAAGTCTAAGTTCTAGTCCGTTCTCAGTTAACCTTTTAAAAACTTCTCGCAAACATTGAAAATGTTCCTCTACCGTCCGCGTCGCAACCATTATGTCATCTAAATAAATTATAATCTTGTCTTCCTTTACCATACTAGCAAAAACTTTGTTAACGAACCTTTGGAAGGTTGACGGAGCATTTCTAAGTCCGAACGGCATCCTCAAAAATTCGAATTGCCCTAACGGCGTTGTAAACGAAATGTATTTAACCGATTCCTCTTGCATGAAAACATGGAAAAATCCATTCTTCAGATCTAACTTCGTAAAGTAATTCTTTTTTGCTAATCTATCTAAATGGTCATCAATAAGAGGAATCGGATAGTTATCCTTAGCCGTGACCTTATTCAGTTGACGATAGTCCACACACAATCTCAAATCCCCTGTCTTCTTCCTGACTAATACTACTTATATATCCCAACTTTAAATACTCGTCTAACAACAACTGCAGTTCTTTTTTTCTGCGTATGAGAGTCGTCTCGGGGGAAAGCTAAAAGGCTTATGACTTTCAAGCGTAAGTTTCATGTCAGCCCTAACCTGTGGTTCAACTGGACGCGCAACGTTTAAGTAGTGATCACAAAATATTTTATTCAGGAATTCTTTTTCAGTATGCGTTATCTCTTTACCTACTTTTAAATCCAATTCATCATCCATGTCAACATTAATTACTAAAAGTGGGTTTTCATTATTATCTGAATTTTCATTATTTACATTAGCTGCTTCATTTTTTGGATCGCCTGCAGAATTTTGTAAAACTCTCGTGTTTCTATTGTTATGATCAGAAATACATTCATTACGAATTTTAGTGCTATTATTTTCGAAATTAGGTCACTTTACATGAAATAAAGAACTCTTATCGACTTTGTACACAGGTTCGATAGCATTTTTTGAGCTTACATACTGTTTCAGTTTCACCCTTACAATCCATGTCAAGAACTTTAGCACACCCATCCAACTCTACCTTTTAGTTTCTCGTTCTTCACAACCATTTTCAAACATTAATTTTAGTCCAACAGCTTGCATAAAATTCCTGCCCAACACAACATCGTAACTCATCGATTCATTTGTGACGACAAACAAACTAATTTCAACTCTTTTATTTCGAAGAGGTATAAAACAAAAAACTATTCCAATTACATTCAATTTACTTTTGTTAATTAAAAAAAAAACTAAAACGATCGTACAAATTTGTTTTCATGTGTACGTCCTCCAACAAGCATGAGCTTTTTAGGAAGCTGATTGGACTTCCAGTGTCTAGCAAGCATTCTAAAAATACACGCGTAAAATTATTCCTACACTTAAAATACAAATTAAAATGACTTACATAATCACTACCTTCTAAATACTGGATGGTTTTTTTCTGCGTACATTTTGCTATCTGATGTTCCATACTGCTACATGCGAAACACGCACCCTTCTCCCTCTTCGGCTTTCGGCATTCTGTTGCGTAATGACCAGGGAACGGATTTTATGGAAATTGCCTTTTTTCTGCTAAAGAGATAGAGTATATTCGATTAAGAATGTCCACGATTTAGCTTTCCGTGATTCCATATATGTATACACATTTGATATTGCCTTTTTTTGCCTTTTTTAAGATATTTGCCTTTTTTTGCCTTTTTTAAGATAATTGCCTTTTTTGCCTTTTCTACCTTTAAAAAAGTGATTATAGCATTTATAATTTTTTTTTTTTAAGATTAAAAAATATACACATTGCCCATGCGGCTTATAGAAGCGCAGAGACCTCTTGCCAAATTGGTGTTGGAAAAATTCAAAGCCGTTTTCTCAGCTAACGAATGCTTGGAGACAAAAAGGGGTGTGGATAAAATTATAAAGGGCGAGGAAAACGCCCTTATTCCTGATAATATGAACGTTTCAAACGTTCCATATTTAAATTGGGCGCCGCTTGTCAACTTATGTCGAGCACACATTTAGTATATTCAAGGGTTTTCTTCGCGAAAATCGAATGAAAATGCTGCCAGAAAACTTCAAAATGCATCTTGTAGTCCAATGTTACAACAACTATACAGATTAAAGTTTTATGAGTTAGAAACCCGAAAGGATAAAATAGTCAAAGATTCAAAGTAAAAATTTTTCATATAATGAAACTAGTTCACTTTTTACTTGTAATATAAACATTTCTAAAATAAATGTATTTTTTGATTGTTCTTCGTATTTTCTGTCTTTTTTTAGTGCCTTATTTTGCTTTTTTTGCAATATCTAGTGTCTTTTCCTGCCTTTTTCGCTATTTTGTTTTGCCTTTTTTGCAATACCTAGTGCCTTTTCCTGCCTTTTTCGCTATTTTATTTTGCCTTTTCCAGCCTATTTCGTTATTTTATTTTGCCTTTTTTATAGGTTTTTAGGTCCTAAAAATCCGTTCCCTGGTAATGACCTAGGACTGTTGCAGTTGCAACATCGCACGTCATTTTGTCCGCTGGGTTATCTGGCCGCACGCCAGCATTCTGCTTCATATTAATTTTCCCAAACGATTGCAATAATTGTGCTGTAGTATTAAAACATTGTATTTGTGCTTGAGTTCGCAGCTGCCTGTCGGGAATACCATCAATCATATATTCCAACAGTTCCTCTTCGTCAATTTGAATTTTTTCAGCTAAAGCTTTTTTGTCGCCGTAATACTTTGAGAAGCGCGTTATTGCTCCATTTCCGAAGTTCGAATTGTCGGCGCAGCGCAAGTTTACTCTCCTCTAAACCAAAAGCATTCATCATGCCACTCAAAATATCATCTACACTCTCGGCAGCGACATCGGTTTTGGTATGCAACCACGAATGCGCTTTCTTCTTCAACTTGCTCAGTATAAGTGTTCTCAATACTTGTTCGCCGGGATGATAAACTGATTTTATGGTTTTTATTTGAGTAACAAACAAATCAGGCTTTTCAGTACCATCATATTCTGACACCAACTATCTAAGTGTATTAAAGGAGAAAGCTGGGGCAAACAGATGTCCTCCGATTAAGAAGTGACCTGGAGTGAGGGGCTCTAAGTCAGTTGGTTCGTTTGAAGCTGGGCTTAACGGTCGCGAGTTGAGACAAGCTTCAATTCGACATAAGAGTGTACTAAGTTCCTCGAAGGTATACTTGTTTCCTGATGCTATCTTCTTAAAATGGTTCTTGAAGCTCTTGACACCCGCCTCCCACAGACCACCCATATGTGGAGCTCCAGGCGGTATAAAATGCCAAGACAGTGCCTGGTGAGCGTATTTTGATACAGCGTTGGTGCGAGCATCAGCTAAGAACGCCTTGAATTCGGCTTTAAGTGTCCGTGATGCTCCAACAAAGTTTGTCCCGTTGTCTGAATAAATGTCTCTTGGGCATCCTCGTCTGGCGACGAATCTAGAGAACGCTGCCAAAAATGAAGGTGTACTCAAGTCGTTTGTCGCCTCTAAATGGATGGCCTTAGTAGCAAAGCAGACAAATAGTTAAACGTATCCTTTAGAGACACGGAATCCGCGTCCCCGATAGCTGTTTATATCAAATGGCCCTGTGAAATCTACCCCCGTGTTAGTAAAAGCGCGCGAGAAAGTCGTTCTTTCTTGCGGAAGATTCCCATCAGTTGATTTTTTGAGCGTTTTTTGTATATCGTGCAGATCTTACAGTTAAATATAATGGATCTAATTATCGTTTTTACCCTCGGAATCCAGTACTGCGTTCTAATGAGGCGCAACATTAGTTGATTTTCACCGTGCAATGAAATGTCGTGAACGAACTGGACAATTAAACGAGATAACCTACAATTGTAAGGAAGGATGACTGGGTGACGTTCGTTGTATGCCAGATCGAGGAATGCACCTAGACGTATTAAAAACTACTCTAACCTTTGTTGTTGTGCTTTCTTATTTGATGAAGGCATGGTGAGGTAGGTAGTAGTTATCTACTGCATCGGCTGACTGCAGTCCTTTTAATTTCGACATATGGCCCATTGTTTCATACTCCATAACAACCCGACTATACTCCTTTTGAAAATCAGGATTTTTAGTCAAACGCCCTAAGGCAACGTCGGCAGGGAATCCTCCTCTGAAAGAAAGTGAAACAATGTATTTTCCCTGTTCGTCCCGCTGAGTTGTACGCCTGTAGAGCTCCTCACACTGTGTTTCCTCTGGTGTTGAAATTTTGCCTCTCGAGATGTCTTCCAGTTCCCAAAAGGAGCTAAGTTGCTTGTCCAACGTAACCTCATTGAAAAATGATACTCGATTGTTGGTTGGACTACATGCATCAGCGCGACCAGTCAATGTCCAACCAAACACTGTCTCCTGCGCGAGAAGTGTATTAAGGACATTTTTCCTCATACCATTTAAAATAATTTGAGGATAGATATCTCCACCCAGAATAAGATCAACTTCATCGTTAATGAAAAACCTCTTATCTGCCAGAGCTAAATCCGGAAAGGCTTGCTCAGTTAGTGCGCTTATATGGCACGTAGGCAAATTCCCTGTGAGCTTTGGTAGTACTAACACCATAGCTTCTAAAATCAGTGGGTCAATAGGTGACCGCAATTGTATTGAGCATGCTTCCTTCACTTGGGCCGAAACCGAATTATTGATGCCCGAAACTTGGGCATACATTTTCTTGGTTGGAAGGTTAATTCTGCGTCTGAGTCTCTCCGTAATAAAAGAGCACTCAGAGCCAGAATCAATTAATGCTGTAGCTAAAAAATTAATTCCATTTAAATGAATATTAACCTGTACTGTACCCAATAATATACCTTTACTCGTGTTAGCATGGTGTGCTTGGACGTTATTAACATTTTTGTTTTTGGTTTTAGTCGCATAGCGCCGCGATTGGGCCTGTTTTGAACTAGACGGTATATTATCCAAATTATCTTCTGTCTGGACATGCAGCATGGTACGGTGTCGCGAATGGCAGGTGGCGCAATTGTAGGAACTAGTACATTTCGACACCGAATGTCCCAAAGACAGGCAATTATAGCAGTTGTTGTTATTTTTTACAAAAGATATCCTATCAGAGACAGATAATTTTTGGAATTTTGGGCACGTATGTAATTTGTGCTCCTGAGTTTTGCACATTCTACACAAATTTTTGGCGACGCTTGCTTAAAAAGCGCCTAGTCTTTTCTGCGAGTATTCGGAGGGTTGTTTACTATTTTGAACTTTTGGAGTTTTTGCTGATTTTACTCCTCTTAACCGCGAAACCGATTCTAATGTTTGGAACCCATTTGACAAAAAACGGTCCATATCCTCCCAATTGGATATTTCTGTCTTATTCTCAACTGATTGTTCCCTTAGCGAAAGTGTTTCTTCAAGACGTTTAGTTGAACAGAGGAATGTGATAATAGGATCCCAGTTTGATATGTCAATTTTATGACTTTCTAGCGAGGATCTGCAGTTGTTAATGTCCTTCTGCAGTCTCTTAATTGAAGTTCCGCGTTCAGTCTCGACTGAACTTAAATTTAAAAGAATTTTCAGCTGACTATTAACAAGGATCCTTTTATTTTCATACCTGTCGCACAGATTCTTCCAGGCTGTGTTAAAGCCTTCATTCGTTAAGTCGCACTTCCTAACAATCTCTTTGGCTTCACCTTGTGTTTTTTGGTTAAGGCAGTATAACTTTTGTATGGGTGTATGACGCTTATTGAGAATATAAATGGCCGTGAACATGTCACGAAATGTTGGCCATGACAAATAATCACCTGTGAATACATCAGTATCGCAAGGTGGAAGAGGGAAACTATGTGATGAGGAAGACATGTTTTCGTTTTCTTTCTTTTCAAACTTCTCTCGTAGAACACATATTCTCGTCATACACCGAAAAAACGCTGCGTAAGCTGCTTTATGTTTCTTTCGAATAGTATTAAGGTCCTTACCAGGTAGCGATTCGGTAGCTATGAGCTCATCAAAAAGAGCTTTGGCTTTCTCCCACATAGCATTTAAATCTTCTTGCTGAATTTTCAGCGAATGTTTGGAATTGCCTGGAGTGCCAACAAAGTCTATTTCGAAGTCTACTACCGAATCTGCTAGACGCACATAAGTCTCCATTTTGATTATATGTTACCATGAGAAAAGCAAAAGACCAAAAAATTATTCAAAATTATATGATTCAGCTAACCAAGATTTAGCTGCAAGATTTCCAAAAATCCCCAAAGAAAAGATGATTTCGTTTGAAACTCTGATATATTTTATTTAAGACGCTCAAAACGTATGTATGTAGACGCGTTTATTTTCACTTTATGATAATATATGTACGTATGTTTGTATCTCTTAGAAAAGGGCTGTATGTATGTATGTATGTATATGTATGTACAATATATTGCTCGCCAACCAAATGAACAAATGTAGATCTCGCTTAATATATATCTTTATATTTGATTTTTCAGCATATGAATTATATTCGCAAATTATTGGAATTTTAGTTATTATAAACGTGAACGTGATTTTGTGAACTACCAGCAAAGTGCAATAAATACTTATAAGTGACGTTGAAAAGTGGGGTTATGGTTAACCACAATGATGGTAATATGTAATTACGCAAAAAACGAACCTAAGACCTCTATTGCGAGTGTCGACTGGCAGTAGAATAGAAATTTGTCGATCGTGCTATTGTGTAACTTGATCGATAAAAATTTGTACTATTGTGAATGGTTGACAGAATTGTAAACAGCTGTTTGTTTGTTTACATTTGTTTCTTGAGTGTTTTATTTACATCATTTTTAAAATAATTGCTTTTATTATAAAATTTAAAAAATGGACACAGTTGAAATATGGTTTAGTGATGAGGAAGATGATGCGGAAGCTAATAGATTAGTAGAGTTAGCTAAAGCAAGGAGGGAATTGCGAGATTTGTCGGATCCCTTGGACTTGGAAGGTGTATGTACATGTGTGAGTTTTATGAATAGAAGTTGCGTTCCCGATGCTTCACGGTTTTTAGGCTTTACATGATTTGCAGGAAAAGCTGTTTTCCTCATTAATAAACTTTATGGAAGTTTAAGAAATACGGTACGGTTAAGTTTTTTGTACAATGATGTTGGGTTTTTGTGTCCAAACGCGTGACCCGAGTTTAAAAACTTTAACATAACAACATAACAAATGTATTGAAAGAGTTCAACTTTAATTTAAAATAAAGATTTCAAATTTCCGAGCACTAGTCAATTAATAAATTATGCAGTTTTTTTGTATAAACTTTTGATGTTGGTTCTGCGCAAAAACACCGTGGATGGCGTAGCCGGAGCTATATGCACAAGAAATATTGTATATGTATCTTTTCCAATAGAAGCGGAGCTTTCTACCCTACTCTTTCCGGAAATTCCTTTGACTATGTCTTCACTCTCCTGCATCAGTACGACCAACCGCGCAAGTTGGCTTTTGTTGCTTATAATTTTTGATCTGTAATTCAGACACATACATGCATATGTATATTTCACAATTTTTTACAATTTCCAGTTCAATTGACTTACTTTTTATCCATTATAGCACCACTTTCTTATGTAAATATTATAAACGCAAACTCCAACGACTAAAAAACAGCAATAGAAGGATGAGCGATTAAAAAGTATTTACAGTCGCTAATTGAGCGACTAAGCGACACTCGCAATAGCATCGATAATCCATAATCGCTTAATAGTCGTTTATCTACTGCCAGTCGACATTCGCAATAGGGGTGTAAGTATATGCAACTCGCAGAACGCGGCTAATAAGCTTGAGTTTTATTGCTTAATAAGTGAAACACATAAATATGTCATGTGCAATTAATTAATGTGCCACAAAATTAAACCCGAATTTTCTAATTTTTATTTGTTTTTACTAAATTTTTTGGTGCAAAGTGCAGAAAATGCGCCAATTTTGAAGATATATAATATATAAGTCGCAAGTCGCTAACATTTCGAGCACATCTGCATGCTAAATGGGAAATAAAAGCGTTTGTTATGTTATTAAAAACCAACGTGAACTCTTAGCGACTTACAACTTGCACTTTTTTATACTAAAATTTAGTAATCTATAAAACTGCATACCCAAAATTTTTATAAAAACTAAAAACAACAAATAAATACTTTTGGTAAACATTTTTTTTTTAACATTTCAAATTATTATTTTTAATTTTTTTTTGTTTTGGAAGAACCCTCCAATTGTTTTTAACTAGTTTTTATTATAAAACTTTAATTAGCTGGAACAGGAGAACCGGTCTCCAAAATTGACGCATTTTCTGCACTTTGCACTAAAAAATTTAGTACTAACAAATAAAAATTCGAAAATTGGGCTCAACTAGTCTCTTGCAAATTTTATTAATAATAATAATAATAATAGGTTGGCGCTTACACATATGTTAGTGTTTGGCCGAGCTTCTCCTCCGATTTGTGGTGTGCGCCTTAATGTTGTCACACAAAGCGAAGGGACCTACAGTTTTACGCCGACTCGAACGGCGATTGTATTTTTATGAGAAGCCGTTTTTCATGGCAGAAATACACTCGGAGGTTTGCCATTGCTTGCCGAGGGACGACCGCTGTTAAGAAAAAACCTTTTTCTATATTTTTTGCGATGTTGCTTTGACCAGGGTTTGAACCCAGGTGCTGATGAGTGAAAGCGCGGACTGCTTACCACTACACCACAGCGGCCGACAAAATTTTATTAGCTTTCATTAAAAAAAAAATTATCAAATTGGTTGAGAAATGAAGGCTCCAGTGAATTATGAACATTAAATCGCATTTATTGACCACTGTGCGTAGGGACTCTGCATGACTTAAAACCATGCAGAGGTGGTAACTGATGGTTATCATTGGCCCCAACGCACATAAGCTGCTGCCATAGGTCAACATTAAAAAAGAAAATATGTTAACATTTTTAAATCAAAATAGACTTGCAATCAGTTTTTTGTCCAAACTTCATGTTGTCATATATTTTTTGTTTCCATTGTAACGGTGGTTTCGCAAGTATCATCAATTGTTAATTTTATTTGTACAGCGTCAGCACGCTAAAAATTGAATTTGATTTAGTGTAATCAAAATATTGTGAAATGACGTGTTACCTGAAATTGTATGTAATGGATATTGTACATAAAGATATCGACTTTATTTCATCATCAAGGTTTTATATAAGTAGGTTTTTGTGTTTTCTTAGCTTGTCTTTTAAGTATTTAATTTGCGTTTTCTTAGCTTGTCATTTAAGTATTTAATTTTTACGTGTCTCTCCCCTATCGTACCTCAATATTTTTATTTATACATTGTTTGTTAATATTTTAACATTATAAAAGTGTTCAGTGTAGATGCAAGCACCTGCAGAGGCTAGTGTAGTAATCCATAATATAATCCACGCTCTGTATTTTCTACAGTTGTTTTCATGTATATTTTTTGGTTTATCTAATTTTATAATTCACAATGCTTCTAGGCACAAGTATAAAATACTAGTAATCATCCTCGAAAATCGGGGTTTCTTGGTCTAAAAATCTGGATATTTCTTTATTCTAAAAGCCACATGCAGTGCTTTTGGTATTTAACTTTAATTTTGGTATTTTGCCAAGATGATACTCTACTCAATACGTATACAAATTATCCCAATACGCTACAATAATTTTGAATTGGCGACGTTTAAATACAAACGAAAGTGTTGATTCGCTGGACTATTAATTTATATGGGGTAGTAAAATTCGTTTCTCTTGTGAATCACATGTTTTAAGTCCATTAACTAACCATTTGTATGTACATATATACATACTGGTATTGCCATGGGCGTAACCAGAACGGAAATTAGGGGGGCGACGGGCGGGGCTATACAAAATAAAAAAAAATAAAAACCAATAACTTACTTACTAAAAAAATAGTTTATTATAGCTTAAAATTATTGTAACCAATATACGTAAATAAGTTGTACAAAAACACATAAGCAGAAGTTCACAACAGTTGATATACAACTATTCGTCGATTTAAATAGTTAACTTTTTAGTGCGCATGTTTATTTTACGAGGAGGAAGCATCGATAGCCTAACCCCGTCAGTGTGAGACTTTAACCCAAACTAAACTTCCTACCGTCATGTACCGTTCCCCTCCCGGTACCACCATCAAGGATTTCGTCGGGGGATTATAACACTATGTGACTGATCGCCAAAGCGATTTTGGCCGAGTTCAACAAAGCACAATGTTGTCTCTTCTGTCGTGTCCAGTCGTTTCTCTTCTGTGCCAACTGACGCCAATTGGAAATGAAGTGAAGCCAGAATACTTTCAAAGCTGGAGCGTCGATGTCCATTCGAACGATATAGTAAAGCCAGTGGAGCCGCTGTATTTTAATTCGCTGCACTATGCCTATGTCGTTGTAAAGCTCATACAGCTCATTGTTCCGTCGTCTGCGGAACTCGCCGTCGCCAACGCGTAAAGGCCCGTAAGTCTCGCGCAAAAACTTCTCTCGAATACTCCAAGAGCCATATCATTGGATGTGGTCATTGTCCATGCTTCTGCGCCTTATACCAGCACGGGCATGATAGTAAAGTAAACGAAATTCTCTACTTTCTCGAATTTAACTGTCAACAGTGACGTGGGTGCCAAGTCGCGAATGTGCTGATTGTTTGTTTGACGACAGGAGATACTTCGTCTTGTCCTCGTTTACCACCAGACCCGTTCGCTTTGCTTCCTTCTCCAACTTGGAAAAGGCAGAACAGACTTCGCGGTTTTTCTTACCCATAATGTCAGTGCACGCTCTTGTAGTAAATTGCTCCTGAGCGGTTCAGTTCTGCAACTACTATTATCTTGTCCAACATCAGATTAAAGAACGTGGCGAACGGCTCGGAGAGGCCTTTCCCTATTCTGGCAGAGATGGTGGTATTGCTCAACGTCACTTTACACAGCCGTATCAGTTTGGCAGGGTTGCCAAATTCAAACATAGCGGCGTATAGGCAACTCCTTTTTGTGCTGTCGAAAGCGGCATTAAAGTCGACCAATAGGTATTGGGAATACCCGGTCCATGGTGGATTTGCCAGGTCTAAAGCCACACTGATAAGGCCAAATCAGTTCATTGACGGTGGTATTCAGTCTTTCACACAATACATTCGATAAGACCTTGCCGCCTATGCTTAGAAGGCTGATCCTGCGGTAGTTGGCACGCATGGCGGGGTCGCCTTTCTTGTGGATTGGGCAGAGCACACTTAAATTCCAGTCATCGGGCATGCCCCTTTTAGCTCCTTGCCATCATAATTGAATAGCTTAGCTGACAGGCCACCACCTCAAGCAGCATTGTTACTTTTCATCAGCTTAATCGCTATTCGTACCTCGTCATAGTCAGGCGCTGGTATATCGACTCCATTGTCATCGACTGGGGACACGGGTTCGTTTTCTCCACTTCATTCAGTGCTTCTGCCATTCGAAAGGGTCGAAAAGTGTTCTCTCCATAATTTGAGTACATTCTGGACATCGGTCACTAGGTCGCCATGGTTGTTCCTACAGGAGTCTTGAAACCTTCCTTAAGTCGCTAAACTCTCTGCTAAAATTTTCGGGTGTTTTTTCTGTCGGCCAGCATTTCAAGCATTTTTCTCTGCAGCTTCTTGACACTCCTCATCGTACCAGTAATGAGCGGGAAATGTGGTTCTACTGCTCGCGTATGTCGGTTTGTTGAAGAATGCTCTCTCACAGCAGGTGTGAGAGTCCAGCGGCGTATCCATCGGCCGTCTCTTTTGATTGCAGCTTTTCGACGTTGAACTCTCCTTGCATTGTTGGGCGCCCTTTGTTTGCTGCACCGAGGTGGCGTCGTATATTGGCTACATCAATATGGTGGTGCGAGTCGATATTTGGCCCTCGGAGTGTACGTATGTACATCTATAACACTGGAAGCATGTCTTTCGGATATCACAACAAGCTCGATTTGGTTCCCCGTTTTTTCAATCTGGAGACACCCATGTAGCTTTATGGACCTTTTTATGGTAGAACCCAGTACTACATACTGCCAAGTTTCGGGCCCCGGCGAAGTCCATCAGCCTCAGCCCGCCGTTTCAATGTGGAGGCTGAATTTTCCGACACTGGCACCAAAGATCCATTCGTTGCCCACCTTGGCATTTAAACCGCCAAGCACGTACGTTAAGCTAAGATATCCTTGAATGCCTCGTCCTTCTCTTCCATTGGGGGATTGGCACATATGAGCGAGATGTTGAAGAATCTCGCTTTGACGCGGATTGTGGTTAGAAGTTCGTCTACCAGAGTGAATGCCGGTCTACAAATCCAACACCGACTTGCGGTCCTTTGCGAGGCAACTGTAATAGACGTCGCAAGGCTCCACGTTTGCCTTCCTCGCCCCGTCCATCGCATTTCGTGGATGGTGGTGATATTAGCCTTTATTTTCCCTAAGACATCAATCAGCCAGGCAGCAGGACCTTCCCGATTAAGGCTTCGGATATTCCAGGCGCATACCCTCAAATCATAGTCCTTCCCATGTTTGCCGCGATCGTCATCATAAGAAGGGGGTATCATCCGAGGCATGTATTTTTTTTCTATCACTGGGCAGGGTCTTAACGTGGCGTGACCCAAACACGGCGCACGCGGGGTGTTACGCCCTCCCACTTCAGCTCGCTTCCAAACTAGTGTTCGGTCGCTACCTAGAGGATTCAAGGGTATAAATGTCCGGAAGTAGTGAGCTGCGATTTGAGCCGTAAGCCCACGAATCACTTCTGGCCACTTCCAGGTGAATGACAGTTAAAAGCTTTGCAGTACTTGGAGATGTACAAAACATAGTGGTCAAAGGCGAATAACTCTACTGAACCTTGATGTATTTTTAAATTCATAGCTCTACATACCTGTATAGTAAACCAAATAGCTGGACCAGACGTTATTCAAAATAAAAATTGCAAAAAAATAAACTTTTCCGTATACTCTGTAATATTCCTCCGCAATTTTGTAAGGTAAACTAACAATTTATAATCGTTGCTTTGCAGCGAAATATATTCTCTTAAATTATATACATATGTATGTGTAAATATGAGGACGTATTGAACATTTTGAGTATGCAATTTTTTTTATGCTGGTATATTCATTTATGCTAAATATAGATATTACTTGATTTTTTTAATAAATCAATAAAATACTCATTAAGGGCCGTTAACTTATCTATTTTAAAGTATAGTTAAATCATTAGTTAAACTTAACTAAAGAAAATTCTGTGTAATTT
>NW_023458555.1:108828247-108829708 GCF_013731165.1 Rhagoletis pomonella | reverse complement strand
TAAGTAAATGACTTTAGATTCGTAATCAGCAACCCGGAAAACCCCCAGATACCCAGTTACATAGAAATCGCGATTTTTTTTAAATTTTCGTCCGCCATATTGGATCCGCCATTTTGAATTTTTGGTAAATGACTTTAGATATGTAATCAGCGACCCAGAAAACCCCCAGATACCCAGTTTCATAGAAATCTACCGATTTTTTTTTAATTTTCGTCCGCCATATTGGATCCGCCATTTTGAATTTTTGATAATTGACTTAAGATTCGTAATCAGCGACTCAAAAATCCCCTAGGTAAGAAGTTGTGTAAAGATCCATCAACGAGTATTTGTTTAAATAGTTTCGTCCAGCTAGATTTGCGATCCGAACCACTGTGTGGCGCAGGGAACAGTGGTGAAGGCAAGAACCCAGCCCAGCCGACATGACTAGCCACAGTGCTCCCTTTGTGTCATGCCGCCTGCCTTCACTTTTGCTCTCACGTATGAGTACGGTGACCATATTAACCAACGTAAAATAAAGGACATTTTTTCAAAATGATACATTGGTAAAATACAAATACCTCAAGCATATCGTAATTTAGATCAAATTTACCAGTTAATTATATTATTTAATTGTGCAAGTTCCCCTTCTCAAAAAGCGTTGTAACCGGACTTTAACCGATTCCGAAAAAGGAAACCAAATCCTTATAAGGCACTTCGTCATCCTTTGCTGCCAAAATGCCTTTATCATAATTCATACTACACGACGAAGCCAGCGGCTGTTTATTGTTATTTTTCAGTGGAGCTGGAAACTCAGCGTGCAACACGATCCTGGGCACAACTTTCTCTGTGCTTTTGTGAACAATGAAATTTACTCAAAGCAATTAATTTTTCTAAGAAAATGTGTAAACATTAGTGAATTTTTGTTTCAATTATATAAATTTCGCACATCAGTTTTAGATATGATTCGTGATTTATAGATTGTTCAAAGATTACCGATTAAATAAAACCCCTTAAGTGGGGTGCGAAACAAACTAGCGAAGGTTGTCATTATATTTTATAAGGGGCATTTTATTTTTTCATATGCTCTGTTTAAAAATTGACCTCTGCAAAATCGAAGGCACATTTAAAGGACAGTTTAAGAAATAAAGGACAAATGGCGTCCTAAAGGACAGGGGGTTAAAATAAAGGACTGTCCTTTAAAATAAAGGACGGATGGTCACCGTACGTATGAGTCCCATAACAAGATGAAGCTGAAGATAAAGATAAAGATTAAGATTAAGATGCAGATGAAGATGAAGATGAAGATGATGATGATGATGAAGATGAAGATGAGGATGAAGATGAAGATGAAGATGAAGATGAAGATGAAGATGAAGATGAAGATGAAGGTGAAGATGAAGATGAAGATGAAGATGAAGGTGAAGATGAAGATGATGATGAAGATGAAGATGAAGATGAAGATGAAGATGAAGATGAAGATGA
>NW_023458555.1:108827139-108828147 GCF_013731165.1 Rhagoletis pomonella | reverse complement strand
ATCCCGAGAGGCAAAATTTCAACACCAGAGGAAACACAGTGTGAGGAGCTCCACAGGCGTACGACTCAGCGGAACGAACAGGGAAAATACGTTGTTTCACTTCCTTTCAAAGGGGGATTCCCAACCGACGTCGCCTTAGGGCCTTCTTTAAAAATTGCCTGTTCACAATTCTACAGAAACGAGACGCGTTTGGCGAAAACTCCTGATTTTCAAAAAGAGTGTAATCGTGTTGTGATGGAGTATGAAACAATGGGCCACATGTCGAAATTAAAAGGAATGCAGTCAGCGGATGCAGCCGATAATTACTACCTACCTCACCATGCCGTCATCAAAGAAGAAAGTACAACAACAAAGGTTCGAGTAGTTTTTAATGCCTCGTCTCCAACCGCTAACGGCACCAGTCTGAACGATGTCCTCCTTCCAGGGCCAGTGCTTCAGTCTGATTTGACCATATTAATACTTCGCTGGAGAATGTATAAATACGTCTTTAATAGCGATATTGAGAAGATATATCGTCAAATTCTTGTAAATCCTGACCATACGAAATATCAGCGAATAGTTTTCCGTTCTTGCCCGAACGATGCAATCAGTCTTTACGAACTAAAAACTGTTACGTTCGGCATAAATTGTGCTCCTTATCTCGCGATAAGTACATTGCTACAGCTAGCTGATGACTCAGAAAGCTCATTTCCAATCGCATCGAATATTTTGCGGAAATATATGTATGTAGATGATGTTCTCGCTGGGGTACATACTATCGACTCTGCGATAAGAGCTAGGGATGAAGTTTCGAATGTTTTACAATCAGCCGGTTTCCCTTTGCGAAAGTGGACCGCTAATTGTAGTAAAATTCTTGAAGATATACAAAAATCACATCTTTTACATGAAGACTTTTTAGAGTTTGATGATACGAGCAGTGCAAAAGCCCTTGGAATAAGATGGAATGCTCGTGCTGACCACTTCTATTTTACAACCAAACCGATTGAAAATCACGAAAACGTCACCAAG
>NW_023458555.1:108825017-108827039 GCF_013731165.1 Rhagoletis pomonella | reverse complement strand
GGAGATAAAATGAAAATAAATTGAGCGGCATTATTTGCGCGTTACTTGAATCGAGCAGTCGAGTTTAATTTTAATATATTTTTGACGGAGGTTTGCTGACTACCAGCGTTGGCCGACGATAGAGTCGGCGGAGCACCAGGGCTCCGCGGGATACACTGCAGCAGAGCTGCAGCGCTGAAATTGTGTTGGAGTCAACATCATAAGCCACAGGCCGGGCTCCTCAGTTCGCAGTGTGAGTGCGTGGAATGCGGCAGTGCAGGTACGCCCGTGTAAAAATCATGATGTGGAAAATTCCACATCACAGAGGAAAAAAGTCCTTAATACACTTCTCACGCAGGAGACCGTGTTTGGTTGGATATTGACTGGTCGCACCGATGCAGGCAGGCCAACCAACAATCGAGTGTCATTTTTCAATGATGTTACGTTGGACAAGCAACTAAGCTCCTTTTGGGAACTGGAAGATATCCCAAGAGGCAAAATTTCAACACCAGAGGAAACACAGTGTGAAGAGCTCTTCAGACGTACAACCCAGCGGAACGAACAGGGAAAATCCGTTGTTTCACTTCGTTTCAAAGGGGCGTCGCCTTAGGGCCTTCTTTAAAAATTGCCTGTTCACAATTCTACAGAAACGAAATGCGTTTGGCGAAAAATCTTGATTTTCAAAAATAGTATAATCGGGTTGTGATGGAGTATGAAACAATGGGCTGTGTGTCGAAATTGAAAGGAATGCAGTCAGCAGATGCAGTCGATAATTACTACTTTCCTCACCATGCCGTGATCAAAGAAGAAAGTACAACAACAAAGGTTCGAGTAGTTTTTAATGATTCGTCTCTAACCGCTAACGACACCAGTCTGAACGATGTCCTCCTTCCAGGGCCAGTGCTTCAGTCTGATTTGATCATATTAATACTGCGCTGGAGAATGTTTAAATACGTCTTCAATAGCGATATTGAGAAGATGTACCGTCAAATTCTTGTAAATCCTGACCATACGAAATATCAGCGAATAGTTTTCCGTTCTTGCCAGAACGAAGCAATCAGTCTTTACGAACTGAAAACTGTTACGTTCGGCATAAATTGTGCTCCTTATTTCGCGATAAGGACATTGCTACAGCTAGCTGATGACTCAGAAAGCTCTTTTCCAATCGCATCGAATATTTTGCGGAAATATATGTATGTAGATGATGTTCTCGCTGGGGGACATACTATCGACTCTGCGATAAGAGCTAGGGATGAAGTTTCGAAAGTTTTACAATCAGCCGGTTTCCCTTTGCGAAAGTGGACCTCTAATTACAGTAAAATTCTTGAAGGTATACAAAAATCACATCTTTTACATGAAGACTTTTTAGAGTTTGATGATACAAGCAGTGCAAAAGCCCTTGGAATAAGATGGAATGCTCGTCCTAACCACTTCTTTTTTACAACCAAACCTATTGAAAGTCACGAAAACGTCACCAAGAGAGAAATTCTTTCCGCCATCGCTAAACTTTTTGATCCACTAGGATGGCTAGCACCAGTAATTATCGTCGCAAAAATATTAATGCAGAGCATCTGGCTAGAAGGCACCGACTGGGACGAAACAGTGTCTTCTACCACAATGGAGCGATGGCAATCGTTCGTGCAAGGTTACAAGGAAATCGACAAAATACGGATCCCCCGATGGGTACATTTTTCGCCAACGGAAAAGGTAGAAATGCACGGGTTCTGTGATGCGTCTGAGAAGGCGTATGCTGCCACAGTTTATTTACGCGTAGAGAGAGAAGACCAGGTATTCATCAGCTTGCTTCTGGCCAAAACTAGAGTAGCGCCAGTGAAAACCATTTCCTTACCACGTTTGGAACTTTGTGGTGCCGTATTGCTGGCAGAGATCGTTGAATCAGTCGTAAATAATCTTGATTTTGGCCGTATAAACTTACATCTGTGGACTGATTCAACCATCGTTCTGGCTTGGATACGCAAACCACCGTGTTCATGGTCAACATTTGTGGCCCATAGAATCACAAAAATAATCGACAAGGTAGGA
>NW_023458555.1:108823004-108824917 GCF_013731165.1 Rhagoletis pomonella | reverse complement strand
ATGGGTATATTTTTCGCCAACGGAAAAGGTAGAAATACACGGGTTCTGTGATGCGTCTGAGAAGGCGTATGCTGCCACAGTTTATCTACGCGTAGAGAGAGAAGACCAGGTATTCATCAGCTTGCTTCTGGCCAAAACTAGAGTAGCACCAGTGAAAACCATTTCCTTACCTCGTTTGGAACTTTGTGGTGCCGTATTGCTGGCAGAGATCGTTGAATCAGTCGTAAATAATCTTGATTTTGGCCATATAAACTTACATCTGTGGACTGATTCAACCATCGTTCTGGCTTGGATACGCAAACCAACATTTGTGGCCCATAGAATCACAAAAATAATCGACAAGGTAGGAAATAAAAAGTGGAGCCATGTGGAGTCATCTACGCATGCAGCAGACCTGGCAAGTAGGGGTGTACTAGCTCACGAATTGCTCACGAACTCTTTGTGGTAGCAGGGGCCTTCTTGGCTTCAAGAAGATAAAGAGAAGTGGCCAGCGCAAGATTCCGACTATAACACAAACATGGAAGAAAAAAGGGTGCACGTTCATGCAGCTACGACAACTGAAAACATTAGCGACATTCTTGAACGATTTTCTAGCTTGCCTAGAGCTTTGAGAGTAATATCATACATGTTGAGGTTCTCTCAAAGATCCCACCCGGAAACCAAAGCTTCATTTAAGCCGACATCTTGCTTAATTTCAGCCAGTGAAATTAAGGCAATGACAACACGGCTAATAATCATATCGCAGAAGCAACACTACGGAGCGGAAATCGCGAGATTAAAATCTGGAGGATTAATCGATGCCAAAAGTGAAATATTGCCGCTAAATCCATTCATTGGCACCGATGGTGTATTAAGAACAGGCGGACGTCTTGGCGCATCCCTCGATCGGGCATACACGAACGTCATCCAGTCATCCTTCCTTACAATTGTAGGTTATCCCGTTTAATTGTCCAGTTCGTCCACGACATTTCATTGCACGGTGAAAATCAACTAATGTTGCGCCTCATTAGAACGCAATATTGGATTCCGAGGGTAAAAACGATGATTAGGTCCATTATATTTAACTGTAAGATCTGCACGATCTACAAAAAACGCTAACAAAATCAGCTGATGGGAATTCTTCCGCAAAAAAGAACGACTTTCTCTCGCGCCTTTACTAACACGGGGGTAGATTTCACAGGGCCATTTGATATAAAAAGCTATCGGGGACGCGGTTGCCGTGTCTCTAAAGGATACGTTTGCCTATTTGTCTGCTTTGCTACTAAGGCCATCCATTTGGAGGCGACAACCGACTTGACTACAGCTTCATTTTTAGCAGACGAGGATGCCCAAGAAACGTGTATTCAGACAACGGGACAAACTTTGTTGGAGCGTCACGGACACTTGAAGCCGAATTGAAGGCGTTCTTAGCTGATGCCCGCCCCAACGCTGTATCAAAATACGTTCATCAGGCAATGTCTTGGCATTTTATACCGCCTGGAGCACCACATATGGGTGGTCTGTGGGAGGCGGGTGTCAAGAGCTTCAAGAACCACTTTAAGAAGATAGCGTCTGGAAACAAGTATACCATCGAGGAACTTAGTACACTCTTATGTCGAGTAAGAATTTCCGGATCTGGTTCTGGCAGATACGAGGTTTTTCATTAACGATGAAGTTGATCTTATTCTGGGTGGAGATATCTATCCTCAAATTATTTTAAATGGTATGAGGAAAAATGTCCTTAATACTCTTCCCGCACAGGAGACAGTATTTGGTTGGATATTGACTGGTCGCGCTGATGCAGGCAGTCCAACCAACAATCGAGTATCGTTTTTCAATGAGGTTACGTTGGACAAGCAACTAAGCACCTTCTGGGAACTGGAAGACATCCCGAGAGGCAAAATTTCAACACCAGAGGAAACACAGTGTGAGGA
>NW_023458555.1:108821608-108822904 GCF_013731165.1 Rhagoletis pomonella | reverse complement strand
AGGTGATTTGTAGGGTTGCAACAATGTATGCTTGATCGCATTACACCTCATACCATTCAAAATAATTTGAGGATAGATATCTCCACCCAGAATAAGATCAACTTCATCAGTAATGAAAAACCTCTTATCTGCCAGAACCAGATCCGGAAAGGCTTACTGAGTTAGTGCACTTATATGGCACGTAGGCAACTTCCCTGTAAGCTTTGGTAATACTAACACCATAGCTTCTAAAGAAATCAGCGGGTCAATAGGTGACCGCAATTGTATTAAGCACGCTTCCTTCACTTGGGCCGAAACCGAATTATTGATGCCCGAAACTTGGGCATGGATTTTCTTGGTTGGCAGGTTTATTCTGCGTCGGAGTCTCTCCGTAATAAAGGAACACTCAGAGCCAGAATCAATTAATGCTCTAGCCGAAAAATTTATTCCATTTATATGAATATTAACCTGTGCTATACCCAATAATATACCTTTACTCGTGTTAGCATGGTGTGCTTGGACGTTATTAACGTTTTTGTTTTTGGTTTTAGTCGCATAACGCCTGTTTTGAACTAGACGGTATATTATCCAAATTATCTTCTGTCTGGACATGCAGCAGGGTATGGTGTCGCGAATGGCAGGTGGCGCAATTGTAGGAACTAGTGAATTTCGACACCGAATGTCCCAAAGACAGGCAATTATAGCAGTTATTGTTATTTTTTACAAAAGATATCCTATCAGAGACAGATAATTTTTGGAATTTTGGCAGATATGTAATTTGTGCTCGTGAGTTTTGCACATTCTGCACAAATTTTTGGCGACGCTTGCTTGAAAAGCGCCTAGTCTTTTCTGCGAGTATTCGGAGGATTGCTTACTATTTTGAACTTTTGGAGTTTTTGCTGATTTTACTCCTCTTAACCGCGAAACCGATTCTAATGTTTGGAACCTATTTGACAAAAAACGGTCCATTCCCTCCCATTTGGATATTTCTGTCTTATTCTCAACTGATTGTTCCCATAGCGAAACTGTTTCTTCAGGAAGTTTAGTTGAACAGAGGTATGTGATAATAGGATCCCAGTTTGATATGTCAATTTTATGACTTTCTAGCGAGGATCTGCAGTTGTTAATGTCCATCTGCAGTCTCTTAATTGAGGTTCCGCATTCAGTCTCGACTGAACTTAACTTGGAAAGAATTTTCAGCTGACTATTAACAAGGATCCTTTTATTTTCATATCTGTCGCACAGATTCTTCCAGGCTGTGTTAAAGCCTTCATTCGTTAAGTCGCACTTCCTAACAATCTCTTTGGCTTCACCTTG
>NW_023458555.1:108814083-108821508 GCF_013731165.1 Rhagoletis pomonella | reverse complement strand
TTTTTTGATTAAGGTAATATAACTTTTGTATGGGTGTAAGACGCTTATTCAGAATATAAATGGCCGTGAACATGTCACGAAATGTTAGCCATGACAAATATTCACCTTTGAATACATCAGTATCGCAAGGTGGAAGAGGGAAATTATGTAATGAGGAAGACATGTTTTTGTTTCCTTCCTTTTCAAGCTTCTCTCGTAGATCACATATTCTCGTCATACACCGCAAAAACCCTGCGTAAGCTGCTTTATGTTTCTTTCGAATAGTATTAAGGTCCTTACAAGGTAGCGATTCGGTAGCTATGAGCTCATCAAAAAGAGCTTTGGCTTTCTCCCACATAGCATTTAAATCTTCTTGCTGAAATTTCATCGAATGTTTGGAATGGTCTGGAGTGCCAACAAAGTCTATTTCGAAGTCTCCTACCGAATCTGCTAGACGCACATAAGTTTCCATTTTGATTTATGTTACCAAATGAAAAGCAAAAGACCAAAAAATTATTCAAAATTATATGATTTAGCTAACCACCTGCAAGATTTCCAGAAATCCCCCAAGCAAAGATGATTTCGTTTGAAACTTTGATATCTTTTATTTACGACGTTCAAAACGTATGTATGTAGACGCGTGTATTTTCACTTGATGATAATATATGTATGTACCTACGTATGTTTGTATCTCTTAGAACATGGCTGTATGTATGTATATGTATGTACCAAATATTGCTCGCCAACCAACTGAACAAATGACAATCTCGCTTATTATTTATTATCTTTATATTTAAATTTTCAGCATCTCAATTATATTCGCTAATTATCGGAATTTTAGTTCTTATGAACGTGAACGTGATTTTGTGAACTAGCAGCAAAGTGGAGTATATACTTATAAGTGATGTTGAAAAGTGGGGTTATGGTTAATCACAAGGATGGTAATATGTAATTACGCAAAGAATCGACGAACTTAAGTATTTTGCAACTCGTAGAAACGCGGCTAATAAGCTTGAGATTTATTGCTTAGTAAGTGAAAACAGAGAAATATGTCTTTATGTGCAACTAATTAATGTGCCACAAAATAAAACCCGAATTTTGACTTGCAAATGGCCGTAGCGCGCGCTAATGTACTTTGTTTGTGTATATGTTCTTTGTTCTTTTAAAGCTTTTATTTCACAAAATCACTCGCGTTTCTTTGCTTTTTATTAAATATTTTCAAATTTGTATTTTTTTGCGGAAATTTTCACACAACAAAAAAAATCAGTGCAATGAAATTTTAAATCACGTACCTTTTCTTTTGTTAGTGTGTGTTAATTGTATAGGCAGCTCCTGTAGAATGTCAAATAGCCAATCGCTTTAGGTGACGTGCTCGCAATCAATTAAGAGGTACCACTTGGAATCTTGCTTGGAGTTTGTCTTCCGTAAACTGATGACCACTTGATCTTCTAGATATGGCTGCTGCTGTTAGGATGATTGCAATATATTACTTACATCGACAAAGGACCAATGAACATCGACGGAACGTAATAGGCAACAAAGACTCAAGTTCCTGCCGATGTTTGTAAGGAAAAATGAAATTGAAAATGTGGTATTAGTATAAATAATTAAATCTTTATTCAATTATCCTCATAAAGAGATTAATACAAGTGGAGATGGTTTTCCAGATTACCTTGGCAAAAATATGTATTCGCTTGGTGAATATAAGCTGGAGTGTGGTGGCTGGAACAATCCTCTTCCTTTCGATCTCGCAAAAGAAGTAAGTGACCGTTTTTCAGTTTTCTAACGTTAACCTGTCGTACTGTTTCTTAAGTCAAGGGAAATTTCACTTACAGAACTGTTCGACAGTGTTAACATAATGTTAAGCATTAGGGTGGGACAAAAAAAAAGGCACATTTAGGTTTAAGGCCTAAACAGTGGTTTATCTCTTATCCACAATTTACTGTTTATTCAATAAGAAAACTTATAAATTTCGTTCTTATATTTATTAATATTCTCTATTTAGAAATTCTTTGCAAAACTTTGTACAATTAATCTCTACAAATAGTATTACAGGATTAGTCTCCATGGGGTACAATTGGGCAACTAATCTCATATGGGAAGCATATGTAAATGTGTTATGTAAATATAAAATGTGTAAGAAAACCAAAAGGCATCCTTTATTATCAAAGAACACAATGGTAAAATACAGGTCTGTCCTTTTAAAATAAAAGACGGATGGTCACCGTAAGTTTTCATATGTAAATAGAGATTTCATATCGAAGAATTTCAAAGCTCTCTCAATATAATCGAAGTAAGTGAAAACAGACTTACAGCCTTATACTGTATCACAAACGATAGGCAACACGAACGATTCGTCTGCAGAGTAATGCTTCAAAAATTAGTCCGGCGGCATCATTCTATCCGGTTTAAACGCAACCGAGACCATTGCAACGTAATATATGAAAAGACGAAACCGATAGAGTAATAAAATCGCAATCAGAGATGTTGTCGTCTGCAGACGAATCATTCGTGATACAGCATAAAGCTGTTAGATGTCTTTCATCTCCGTCTTCCTTTATCTGTTTAGCAAACAAATTAACTTACCTTATAAGATCCCAGATTCTTCACAGAACAACCCAATTTAACATTTCGTCCAGCAGGTACAGTTACATTTTCGATGTATTCAGTAAATTCGGGTTCTTCGACAATACCTAAAAAAAAAAATATTTGTTTCGAAATTGACAAAAACTTCAAGTTTTGTTTTTCTATTTATTTATGTATGTATGTATAAACATACAAGCGAATAGAACGAGGAGATATAATAATTACAATAATTATAAATAATGGTAAGCTATTTATCTTAAGTAATTATTTATTAATATTAGATAAATAATATATCTTAAGTAATTCTGTTAATTTGTTTGTAAGAAAATGAATAAACAATAATAATAATAATAGTAATAATAATAATAATTGCGGTTCGTTACGTTAGTTTACGAAAGCGCCCAAACCGATTTTGTGAGTGCACGTATATATGTACATACATGCATACATACATATAAATGTAGATGTATTCTGTTGGATCCAACTGGCATTTATTTATTTATTTATCATCAGAAAATACATAGTTTCATACTGATTGCAAGAAACAAACTATTATTATTATTAAGGTAATTTAAGACAATATTGTTTAATATCCCTGCACAAAGTGAGATATCAATATCAATAACTCGATTAATTTGATTAAGCTCTCTAAAGCTAAGCGTACACGGTAGAGAAATCTCTCTAGAGTTTTACTAAAATAAAAATCTCCTCTCTCAATTAAGTTAACACGGTAAAGCAACTCTAGGAGATATTCACTCTAGCTAGGGACAAAATAGAGAAATCTCAACTTTTCTCTACCATGTACTCTACAAGCTGTGTACACGGTAAACACCTCTCGCCTAGAGTTAGATTTCTATCTCGAAATGTGGTCAACGCTTGTTGTATGTATATGTATATGTATTTATTTCAAAGCCACGATGTAGAAAATATAGTTGGCGCCATCGGCGGAGCGCTAACCCTTCGCCCATTCGACAGCATTCACCTATTTATGGACAAGAATTTAATTTTCAAATTGTACTTATTTGTCGAAAAAAATTTTACCCAAAAATAGACAAATATACCTAAAAATTAAACATGGCAACCTCTCTCTTCGGTACTATGTGTACTTTTGGACTCACACCAAACAATCTTTAATATTTACTTTTCCCTTGAAAGGAGTTTCTCCGAGCAGTTCCAGCCAAACTACTATATATAAGTAGGTATTCACCAAGTTGAGCAAGTAGCCTGGCACTCTGACAAAACAGCAGATAACTCAAGCAACGACTGTTGCCAGAGTGCCAGACCAATGCTCAATTTGTGAATACCCCTTATGTTTTAACCAATAATAATGCCCTTTGCAAAGGACGGAGGCTATTGGAAAAGCCATTGAAATGACAATTAAAATAAGAGAATGATTCCCGATACATTATTTGGCTACGTTCTAAATGTACCTAAAATGGTGTGCTTTTATCGAATTTAATGTCATAGCCGTTTCAAAACTTAACAATCTGTAATGAAATTCATTGTCAAGACTTTGCCATACGTCTCCGTAGAGTAAAAAGTCTATATAGCTTGCTTAAGCTAAGCGTACACGGTACATAAATCTCTCTAGAGTTTTACTAAAATAAAAATCTCCTCTCTCAATTAAGTTTACACGGTAGATCAACTCTAGGAGATATTCACTCTAGCTGGAGACTAAGTCGATAAATCTCAACTTTTCTCTATCACGTACTTTACAAGCTGTGTACACGGTAGACAATAGTTACCTCTAGCCTAGAGCTAGTTTTCTATCTCGAATTGTTGTCAACGCATCTTTGTATGTATATATCAAGTAAAACACCTCTTTGAGGTAAAATTTTCGAGTGACGAAAGCTGAACTAGAAACACAAAATTTATGATATCAATTTCGTGACGAAAATTATACGCATTTTTTAACTGCCTGGAAACATACGGAAAATCTTTTTTATTCATACGAATCGTTGCAAAAGTTCTGTTTTTTATTGTGTGTTTCCAGCAGTAGACAGAATTTCGCAACGTTCCGAATAAATAATAAGAGATTTTCCGTACGTTTCAAAGGCAGTTAAAAAATGCGTATAATTTTCGTCACGAAATTGATATCATAAATTTTGTGTTTCTAGTTCAGCTTTTGTAACTCGAAAATTTAACCTCTAAGAGGTGTTTTATTTGATATAAAATATTTTGGGGTAGCAAATTTAAAATCGACGAAAATTCAAACAATAATCCAAATGTTTTATTTTTCTCAAATAAATTGCAAATCGATGTGTCCATTGAAACATATAATTTTTCGAATACGGAATAAAGCGAAAAAGAGTGATCATATCCTTTGTATTCGAAAAAATTAAAAATTTAAAAGGAAATTATGAGACATGATAAGAACTTATCAACTTGGTACCAACTTTGGATACAATAAACAACTGTATTCGTCTGATTGTCTCTTAGTTTATTTTTGTTAAGATTTCTACCGGGTGTGGGGCGCAGACATGTGCTTTTTTTAAGAAGTTTTAATTCTGTCACGTGAACGGTGTGGCACTCGTGCTATTTAACTAATGCTTTTTAACACCCTTTTATTAGCTTCACCTGTTTGTATGTATGTTTGTAACCGACTCCTTTGGACTCGATTTTGACCCACTTTAAACGGACAGATTTAATTCAAACTTTGTACACTTATCAAGAATCAGCGACAATATAATAATTTCATAAATTTATCTCATTATCCTGATTAGGATCGCCAGGATTAAATAATTTCCTCACACAGAGGCTGTGTGAGACAACTACGCTGTCTGCGCATGCGTATCGTCTACTTACTTTCCGACTCGAGCACTCGGCTTATTAGTTTTAATACATTCTATCCCTATCAGTTGCACAGTTGGCCAAGCGGGCTAAGGCGCAAGTCGTAGGCGCGAGACAACGAACTTACCAGACATGATTCCAAATCCCGTCTATGGCTGAAAATAAATGATCTAACGCTATCTTCCACTGCTTGACCGCGGTACTGATATTAATTGCAAAGATGAATTTGGCAATACGCAACTTCTTTTAGCAGTAGAAAATAATCATTTCGATGCTGTACGAGCATTATTCAATCGCGGAGCCGATTGTGAAAAATAATTTAAATGTTACAGCACTGAGTCTCACTGGTTATATTGGAAAAATAGAAATCTTTGAATATCTTCTAAATCGGGGTGCCACTGTTAATATAACTTGTACTATTAATGACATAGAAGATTACTCGTTGCTGCACCTCGCTGTCGTTAGTAATAGTAATCACGGAAAAAGGATGATCGAGTATCTTCTAAAAAAAAAGGGCGCAGAAGTCAATGCTCTAGCAAACAATAAATCGAACTAAAAAATTAAAAATAAATATAGTTTAAAAAAACTCAAAAACACGCCTTTAAAGCATATCAAACTAAAAAGTAAAAAATAATTCTTAATATAAGTTGAAAATAATGAACAAAAAATACTAGTATTATTGTGAAAAAGTGTGGGTTGCTCGATAGACGAAAAATATGGCAAAGAGCGCCCCACGCTTTTTCACAATAATACTAGTATTTTTTGTTCATTATTTTCAACTTATATTAAGAATTATTTTTTACTTTTTAGTTTGATATGCTTTAAAGGCGTGTTTTTTAGTTTTTTTAAACTATATTTATGTATACCCGAGCGCACTTGTGCACAAGGGTATATTAATTTTGTTCACATAACCGTTGTTTGTAACAGCCAAAACGAATCGAGATAGATATAGACAAATGTATACATAAAGATTGATATTTACAATAATTTTCGGACGACAAATAAGAATATTATAAATTTTTGGAAAATGGGCGTAGCCACGCCCACTTATGGTTACATGTGTATATCTTGGTAACCGCTGCACCAATTTCTTCCAAACTTGGCACAGTTGTTGAACTTGATACAGCATACTAAATGACCGAAAATTTAAAGAATCGGACAATAACCACGCCCACATCCCATATAACGGTAATTTTCGGAAATACGAAAACTGCGATATTTTAGTAACCACTGAAGATTATTCACTCAAAATTGATATTTACAACAATTTTTAGACGAAAAATAAGAATATTATAAATTTTTGGAAAATGGGCATAGCCACGCCCACTTATGGTTACATGTGTATATCGTATCATATAACGGTAATTTAGAGAAATACAAAATCTTCGATAAATCAGTAAATATTTAAGCTAATTTGTTCAAAATTGATGCTTGCAACAATTCTTTACCCAGAAATACGTTTATGGTAAAATTGTGGAAAATAGGCGTGGCACCGCCCACTTTTGAACACATATATGCATATCGGTAACCGTTCTACCAATTTATACTAAACTCGGTTTTTTTATTGTGCTTGCCACATAAAAGCAAAACGTTAAAAATGATTGAAATCGGACTAAAATTACGGCCGCTTTTCATATAACGGCAAATTTCAGAAATGCTTTAAACTTCAAAATTTAAGGACTCTAATTTACTCAAAATTGATACAACCCGGCTTACCATCTAGCGGTAGGTTTCGGAAAGGTGAAAAAACATATACTTAATACTTGCGCCGGGTATTTAATGTTCGGCTCCACCCGAACTCAGACTTTCTTACTTGTTCTCAAGTAGTTTTGCTCAGTGGCAATTTATACATATATATGTAAGTAGTAGCGGCAAATTCATCGAACTAAATGCATTGATACATACATATTTATGTACAACTCTAGGTAATATTGTACGCGTCTTCCCAGTAGCATTGATATAAATACATCACAGCGCACGGCAGTGCGCGCGAGTGACGAAAGCAGCCACAGTAGTATGCTGAAAGGGCTCGCTTATACATGGTGTCCCAGAAGTAACGTGCCAAACTTT
>NW_023458555.1:108813631-108813983 GCF_013731165.1 Rhagoletis pomonella | reverse complement strand
TCAGCTGATTAAAAAAGTTTTACCATGACAGTTTAATAAAGGTCGCTTACAATTACTAAATACTAAATTAACGAACTTATACTTTAAAGGCCTTGAATGTAATTATAATATTCTTTCTTTTACTGAAACTTGACTGAAACCTCACATTTTCAATTCAGAGATTCTTCCAAACTATTATCATATCTATAGACAAGATAGGGAGGACAGAATCGGCGGTGGCGTACTCTTCGCTGTAGACTCTTCAATACCATCTGAAGAAGTTAGTCTTCCACACATTGATTCAGTAGAGTTCAAATGCATTCGTATACAGGCTGGAAAAGGGTCTATTTACTTAGCTCTATGCTATATCCCT
>NW_023458555.1:108812981-108813531 GCF_013731165.1 Rhagoletis pomonella | reverse complement strand
GGCGTACTCTTCGCTGTAGACTCTTCAATACCATCTGAAGAAGTTAGTCTTCCACACATTGATTCAGTAGAGTTCAAATGCATTCGTGTACAGGCTGGAAAAGGGTCTATTTACTTAGCTCTATGCTATATCCCTCCCCGATCTGACACATTGGTGTATTCACGACTCATCTCTTTACTGAAATCAGTTAATTTACTGACTAAACCCTCTGATTCAATGATTGTGTTGGGTGATTTTAATTTACCAAGCATATCATGGAACATTGACAATGATATCATACCTTTCGCGTCTAGTGCGTGCAACAACGTATTTTTAGAGGAGATGGATGAACTCTGCCTAACTCAGGTTAATGTACTTCACAATAAGTTTGGTAAAGTATTAGATCTTGTTTATGTTGATGATGCATCTAAGTCCGTTTTAAATAAGTGTGATCCACTAGTTTTGCCCAAAGATGTCTACCACCCTGCTATGGCGGTATCTTACGAGGTTATAAGTGATGGTCAAAATTGCAGTACCCAAGCATACGAACCAAATATTCGCTTTGATTTTT
>NW_023458555.1:108810194-108812881 GCF_013731165.1 Rhagoletis pomonella | reverse complement strand
ATGATAATCTCTGCGCGAAAAAATAAAAATCATAAAATAATCATTATATGTAATGCCAAAAATAAAAATCAAATAATAATTATTTCCGTTTGAGCGAAAAAATAAAACTCAATAATAATTCATAAAATAATGATTAAATGCTGATTTAAATTATTTTACTCATAATGATTACCTTCCCTGCTTTTAAAATTTAAAATAGAATAGTTTAGTGAAAGTACCACATTTCACTGCTTTTGGACTGGTGCGGAACTAGTTACTATCGGACTGGTTCGTTTTTGGCAAAAAAGATCTAGTACTTAACTAGAAATCTGGTTCACTAGTTCGTGTTTTCCCTACAGGAATCGCTTTACCGGCGGAGCAACGCGATCGTGTATTGCAGTGACGAAGCAAATTTCAATACTTCATTTCAATTTCCAATAGTGTCAACTGAAATTCAATAGTGTCCACAATGTTAGTATGTGTGTACGTGTTCATTTAGCTGTGTGTGTGTTCATGTGCTGCTGTAACTAATTCAACGTTTCCAAAAACAAATAATAATAATAATTACTGCCATCATGGAGATAGATGTATGTAAGTAGTTTTATTATCAATTCTGCTCTTATAAAGTCAATAAGTATATGTATTTCTTTCCATTTTTTATTTTTAACTCCAATAGGAATCCACAAGTATCACCGCTCATAGAGAATCATCCACAGAAATTCTTAATAATTCTGCTATCAAAGGAAGAATTAATTCTGGGGAGTTCAAAGTTGTTGATTTTAAGGGAAAAGGCAGGATTTGCGAGATATTTTGCAAAATACAAACTTAACAAACATTATTCCCAATATGGTGTCATGCAAAATATGCAAAAATATTTATAAGTATAAAAAAATAGTACCTCCAACTTAGTGAAACACAAGTGCTATGCCATAAAGAAATTACGAACCGATTTTAAGGATGCACCAATGGAAGCAGACGCCGACGACAAAAGGGAGGCTGCTCGACTATTTACAAAATGTACTGTGCAAAACTGTCGTCCGTTTAAAACTGTTAAAGACATTGGACTTCATAACATTATTAAATTTTGTATATCTGTTGGCGCGAAATACGGCGATGGTGTAATTTTAAAAAGTTTGTTGCCTCATCGCACAACTTTGTCGCGAAATGTCAATAAATTACATGATACCTACTTCGATGAAGTGAAGCTTGAAATAAATTCAATAGAAGGCAGTGGATTTGCCTTGACATCGGCTTTATGGACCGATAATTATAGACGAAAAACGTATATTGCCCTTACAATTCATTATATATAGAAAGAAAGAATGGTTTGTCGCCTTTTGGCTTTTAAACCTATGGAAAATGAAAGAAGCACAGGTAAAGTGAATAAAACGAAGTGGTGCATAAAAGTACAATATTGTATTAATAGTTTTTTAGGTGCAAATATTGCATCGAAAGTTTTAAAAATGTTAGACGAATTTAATTGTCGTCCTTATGGTGAACTGGATATAGTGACAGATAGGGGCTCAAACATGATTTCTGGCTTTAAAAATCACAACCGCATGAATTGCATGAATTTGCCATTTATTACACAGTTCTATAAAAAAGGTAATGGACAGCATTGAAGAAATTGTGTAATTGCGTAATGCCTGCACCAAGCTTGTAAAAGTTTTTAAAACAAACGGACTTAGTTCTTCTTTAAACACGACTTTAAAAAGTTTCTCACCAACTCGATGGAATTCCATTTACTATTTATTTATATCAGTTGAAAAAAATTGGGCAGAAATAATTAAAATTTTGCAAGCGAAAGGGGAATTTACTCGAGTCGAAAACATTAACGTTCTCAAAATTTTGCAACCATTTGATGAAACTTTTAAAAAACTCGAGTGATAAAAAAACCCACAATTCATTTTGTGCACTTATACATTAATCGTTTAAAAAAGAAAATTGCCATGGATGTGAACGATTCAGAAATTATAAAAAAATTTAAAGGTAGTCTGTTGTTACAGTTAGAAACTACTGTTTTGAATAATCTGAGCATATATCATCGAATTGCACTTTTTCTTTTTCCTCCTGCAAATAAATTAGTTCAGTTTACGGAAAATGAAATTTATGAAACTAAAGAAAAATGCAAAAGTCTCATGACCAGGAGTTATGATAGAGATGTTCCAATAGATAACCAGGAGGAAACTGATTCAACGGTATCAACCATTAATTTGGAATTGCTTTGCGATTACTTAACACCAGTGGAAGCAGTAACTCCTCAAGATAACGTAAAAAAAGAACTGACAGAATATGAAAACGAAAATGTCACATTTTATGACGATTCTAACAAAAAAAGATTTCCGCTATTGTATAACGGAAGCAGTGCAGCTTCGGAGCGAGCTTTTTCTTTGGGACGTCAGTTGATATCTGAAAAGAGATCAACTTTAGGTGGAAGTGAACTTTTAGTTGGAAAAGTTATGTTTCTCCATTCAAATATTGTTGAAAAATTTATAAATTATGTATTAGAAAAAGAAGTTTAAACTGAAAACCATTAATTTTTTATGAAATTTTTTTTTTTTATTACTATGTTTTGTGAAAACATTTTTCTTTTTTTTACTTTTGTTATGTTTCTTTCTGATATATAAGAAAATGAAAATAAAATTGTGTTACAAAAAATTAAAAAAACATATTTTCTATTTCTATAAACATACAATTAATCGCTTTTA
>NW_023458555.1:108808958-108810094 GCF_013731165.1 Rhagoletis pomonella | reverse complement strand
CCATTTATTACACAGTTCTATAAAAAAGGTAATGGACAGCATTGAAGAAATTGTGTAATTGTGTAATGCCTGCACCAAGCTTGTAAAAGTTTTTAAAACAAACGGACTTAGTTCTTCTTTAAACACGACTTTAAAAAGTTTCTCACCAACTCGATGGAATTCCATTTACTATTTATTTATATCAGTTGAAAAAAATTGGGCAGAAATAATTAAAATTTTGCAGCGAAAGGGGAATTTACTCGAGTCGAAAACATTAACGTTCTCAAAATTTTGCAACCATTTGATGAAACTTTTAAAAAACTCGAGTGAGAAAAAAAACCCACAATTCATTTTGTGCACTTATACATTAATCGTTTAAAAAAGAAAATTGCCATGGATGTGAACGATTCAGAAATTATAAAAAAATTTAAAGGTAGTCTGTTGTTACAGTTAGAAAATACTGTTTTGAATAATCTGAGCATATATCATCGAATTGTACTTTTTCTTTTTCCTCCTGCAAATAAATTAGTTCAGTTTACGGAAAATGAAATTTATGAAACTAACGAAAAATGCAAAAGTCTCATGACCAGGAGTTATGATAGAGATGTTCCAACAGATAACCAGGAGGAAACTGATTCAACGGTATCAACCATTAATTTGGAATTGCTTTGCGATTACTTAACACCAGTGGAAGCAGTAACTCCTCAAGATAACGTAAAAAAAGAACTGACAGAATATGAAAACGAAAATGTCACATTTTATGACAATTTTGTTGTGTTACAGTGGTGGAATTCTAACAAAAAAAGATTTCCGTTATTGTATAACGGAAGCAGTGCAGCTTCGGAGCGAGCTTTTTCTTTGGAACGTCAGTTGATATCTGAAAAGAGATCAACTTTAGGTGGAGTGAACTTTTAGTTGGAAAAGTTATGTTTCTCCATTCAAATATTGTTGAAAAATTTATAAATTATGTATTAGAAAAAGAAGTTTAAACTGAAAACCATTAATTTTTTATGAAAAAATTTTGTGAAAACATTTTTCTTTTTTATTACTTTTGTTATGTTTCTTTCTGATATATAAGAAAATGAAAATAAAATTGTGTTACAAAAAATTAAAAAACATATTTTCTATTTCTATAAACATACAATTAATCGCTTTTA
>NW_023458555.1:108806228-108808858 GCF_013731165.1 Rhagoletis pomonella | reverse complement strand
CTTCAATGCTGTCCATTACCTTTTTTATAGAACTGTGTAATAAATGGCAAATTCATGCAATTCATGCGGTTGTGATTTTTAAAGCCAGAAATCATGTTTGAGCCCCTATCTGTCACTATATCCAGTTCACCATAAGGACGACAATTAAATTCGTCTAACATTTTTAAAACTTTCGATGCAATATTTGCACCTAAAAAACTATTAATACAATATTGTACTTTTATGCACCACTTCGTTTTATTCACTTTACCTGTGCTTCTTTCATTTTCCATAGGTTTAAAACCCAAAAGGCGACAAACCATTCTTTCTTTCCATATATAATGAATTGTAAGGGCAATATACGTTTTTCGTCTATAATTATCGGTCCATAAAGCCGATGTCAAGGCAAATCCACTGCCTTCTATTGAATTCATTTCAAGCTTCACTTCATCGAAGTAGGTATCATATAATTTATTGACATTTCGCGACAAAGTTGTGCGATGAGGCAACAAACTTTTTAAATTTACACCATCGCCGTATTTCGCGCCAACAGATATACAAAATTTAATAATGTTATGAAGTCCAATGTCTTTAACTGTTTTAAACGGACGACAATTTTGCACAGTACATTTTGTAAATAGTCGAGCAGCCTCCCTTTTGTCGTCGGCGTCTGCTTCCATTGGTGCATCCTAAAAATCGGTTCGTAATTTCTTTATGGCATAGCACTTGTGTTTCACTAAGTTGGAGGTACTATTTTTTTATACTTATAAACATTTTTGCATATTTTGCATGACACCATATTGGGAATAATGTTTGTTAAGTTTGTATTTTGCAAAATATCTCGCAAATCCTGCCTTTTCCCTTAAAATCAACAACTTTGAACTCCCCAGAATTAATTCTTTCTTTGATAGCAGAATTATTAAGAATTTCTGTGGATGATGCTCTATGAGCGGTGATACTTGTGGATTCCTATTGGAGTTAAAAATAAAAAATGGAAAGAAATACATATACTTATTGATTTTATAAGAGCAGAATTGATAATAAAACTACTTACATACATCTATCTCCATGATGGCAGTAATTATTATTATTATTTGTTTTTGGAAACGTTGAATTAGTTACAGCAGCACAATGACACACACACAGCTAAATGAACACGTACACACATAATAACATTGTGGACACTATTGAATTTCAGTTGACACTATTGGAAATTGAAATGAAGTATTGAAATTTGCTTCGTCACTGCAATACACGATCGCGTTGCTCCGCCGGTAAAGCGATTCCTGTAGGGAAAACACGAACTAGTGAACCAGATTTCTAGTTAAGTACTAGATCTTTTTTGCCAAAAACGAACCAGTCCGATAGTAACTAGTTCCGCACCAGTCCAAAAGCAGTGAAATGTGGTACTTTCACTAAACTATTCTATTTTAAATTTTAAAAGCAGGGAAGGTAATCATTATGTGTAAAATAATTTAAATCAGCATTTAATCATTATTTTATGAATTATTATTGAGTTTTATTTTTTCGCTCAAACGGAAATAATTATTATTTGATTTTTATTTTTGGCATTACAAATAATGATTATTTTATGATTTTTATTTTTTCGCGCAGAGATTATCATTAATTTTCAGTTTTATTTTTCCACTTAAAAATAATGATAATTTACAAAATGGAAAAGGCCATAAAGACGCAACCTACTGAAATTTTTACCTGAAAATTTTGGGTCTTATTCCTTTTATAGGGAGCGGCTACTCTCAAAAGGATACGTCGGTAATCACGCTGGTATAGATTTTGAGTTGCTTAAAAATCATTATACTTAGTGATTCCATAAACAAAGGCCAAGATCCTGAAGGACAATTGAGAAAGTCAATGCAGTTGCAGAAAAAGAGGCATTTAAAAAAAGTTTAAAAATAATTACCACTTTCTCACAAAATTAATTTAAAAATGCAAGCCACCAGAGCTAACTTTTTTTTAAGAAAAAAATTAATTTTTTTTATGCAATCCGCCACAGCTACCTTAATACAGTCAGTCAATAAAGTTTAGGTACAACGAATTTTTTACAATACGGGCAACTATTTTTTTAATATTTTGGTTTTCGGTAATTTTTTATAAAAATATTGTCATTTCTACAACAAAATCCCCAAAAATCAGAGTTCCAAACCTTGTGCAAAATTTAAGAAAATTCTGCAAAATTTCATTAAAATAATTCACTTTCTATTTACGCTCTCTAGAAAAAGTTTTTTAGCCCATTCAATTTTAGTATAATGAAGTGCAAGTATGAGGAAGCTAGGACTTACCAAACAACAAAAAAAAATTGCTAAATATCAATGGTAAGTTCTAGCTACCTCAAACTTGCACTTTGTTATACCAAAATTGAATGGGCTAATAACTGAGTACTTAACTTTTTTCTAGAGTGTAAATTGCAATACTTGGATGGAAATTCGCAGAGTTTTCTTTAATTTTGCATAAGGTTTGGAACTCTGATTTTTGGGGTTTCTGGTGTAGAATTAACCAAATTTTTATAAAAAATTAGGGGGAAAAAATATTTAAAAAATAGTTGCCGGTATTGTAAAAACTTCACTGTACCTAAACTTTATTGACTGACTGTATATCTTATTTACGTTAAGTACGACAAAAACTTTCGAAGT
>NW_023458555.1:108804940-108806128 GCF_013731165.1 Rhagoletis pomonella | reverse complement strand
TTTTTTTAATATTTTAGTTTTCGGTAATTTTTTATAAAAATATGGTCAATTCTACAACAAAATCCCCAAAAATCAGAGTTCCAAACCTTGTGCAAAATTTAAGAAAATTCTGCAAAATTTCATTAAAATAATTCACTTTCTACGCTCTCTAGAAAAAGTTTTTTAGCCCATTCAATTTTAGTATAATGAAGTGCAAGTATGAGGAAGCTAGGACTTACCAAACAACAAAAAAAAATTGCTAAATATCAATGATAAGTCCTAGCTACCTCAAACTTGCACTTTGTTATACTAAAATTGAATGGGCTAATAACTGAGTACTTAACTTTTTTCTAAAGAGTGTAAATTGCAATACTTGGATGGAAATTCGCAGAGTTTTCTTTAATTTTGCATAAGGTTTGGAGCTCTGATTTTTGGGGTTTCTGGTGTAGAATTAACCAAATTTTTATAAAAAATTAGGGGGAAAAAAATATTTAAAAAATAGTTGCCGGTATTGTAAAAACTTCACTGTACCTAAACTTTATTGATTGACTGTATATCTTATTTACGTTAAGTACGACAAAAACTTTCGAAGTACTTCAAATACATATAAGCTTAAAAAGAACTGAATTTACTTAAAAATCAATATGCTTAAATTTAGACAAGTAAGACAAAGTGAACTAATATTTTTACTTTTAAGCAGAACGCACTTTTGTTTTTTACTTACTACTTAAGTTTAATACTACTACTACTACTACTAATGTGGTTTATAAATTTTTAATAAATGCATTTAAACATTTTTGATGGTATTGTCCTTCCTCCAACCGAACGTATTTAATATAAAAGGGAAATGTTTCGACAAGCCTGATTAGAAATATATATCTAAGGTGACGAATTTATAACAGGTTGGGAACTACACATAAAAAATGGATGCAGATCGAACTAGATCTCATCAGGAATTGGTTATTGGAATTAGGAACTGGTTTGGAACTAAAGAAAAGGGGATGCAGAACGAACTAGATCTCATCTGTCGAATTTGGAACTGGTTCGGAACTATAGAAAAAGGGATGCAAAACGAACTAGATCTTATCTGTCGAATTTAGAACTGGTTCGGAACTAGAGCCAAAGGGATGCAACGGGGGACAATTGACACTTCCTAGGACACCGCAATGTTAAATTTGCCAGTCGCTAGCATGCAAAAGAGAATTAACG
>NW_023458555.1:108797889-108804840 GCF_013731165.1 Rhagoletis pomonella | reverse complement strand
AAAAAACATATTTTCTATTTCTATAAACATACAATTAATCGCTTTTAAATTACTTGTAAAATGATGTAATATTTCTTTACAGGTTTTTCTAGCATGATTTTGGTGAATTTTTTCATGCCGCCGCGGCAACACTGATAGCGTCGCGTGTTCTGTTTTTGTGGCTGTTGCTTGTGTGTATGTTGTGGTAGCAAGCGCAAATGAAACTGTGTGTACTATGAAGTGTGCAGTATTTTCATTGTACTCTTCAGACAATTGTCTTTATCCAACAGTGCACAATGGTTTTGTGCATAGCTGTTTCCGCTGTACACTCAACTTCAAAGCCAACGACAATCAATACACGCGTTTGAGACGAAGGCAATGTTTTAGCGTCTTGCGCACATGTCTAGTAGCCACTGGCTAAAATGGTTTTACAGATGGCAACTGCAAGCTGGCAACTGAGTTGCTATATTGGCAACTGCATTTTTGTGGTCGATGGCTGAGTGGAAGATCGACCTATCTCGGCAGCCAGTTCGAAAACGCTCTATCTCAAAAAACTTTTCAAGAACGCCCTATTTCAGAATTCGTTCCAAAAACGCCTTATCTCAGCTGCCGATTCAAAAACGCCCTATATCAGCATATTTTCAATACATTTTGAAGTGGGATAGGGCGTTTTTGAACCGAATTTTGAGATAGGGTGTTTTTCAATTAAATTCTGAAATAGGGCGTTCTTGAAAAATTTTTTGAGATAGAGCGTTTTCGAACTGGCTGCCGAGATAGGTCGATCTTCCACTCAGCCATCGATATAAGGTAAACTTCAAAGTCTAGCCCATGTGACGAACTGTTCGTTATTTTGTCTTCTCGCATCCTTCACGTTGTAGGGGTTCCGCCTTGCAACGAATGCCATCCCATATGACTCCTCTACAATCTCGTTATCATCATCGCTTTCTTCGGCACAACACCAAAGCTATATGTTATCTGCACTAGTTGATGTATGGTTAGGACCCTTAAATTCTGTCGCTTTTTTAACGCCATACCTGCCGTTGCGCTTCATCTTTACTATCTCGAATCTTTTTCTTTCTCGTAATGGCCAATGTATTTTCCTGCCAGCTTTTGCCCGGTCGTGAATTGCGTAACCTTCATAGCAGAGGCGGGCAGCCTCGGCAGAGCATTTTTGTAGTGTGCGTGCTATTGATGTCACTGTGTGCGTGCGAACAAGTCATGCAGTTGAATGAAGCTTTCGCTGTCTTCCCAAGCAAAACGTGTATGTATACGCGAATACGCCGCGCAGTCGCCCGCCGGGCATACGCTGCCCTGCTGTGCATTATAGCACCAAAGTCATGCATTTGGCACCCCTGATGCCCTTTACACTTCTTGTCGAACTATTGCCTTCTGAATTTGAGCCTAGCCTCTTGCCTTGTATTGTTATGCTCTTTTGCAGACCTAACATCAGTTCTTATTGTAAAATTTTCATCAGCTCCAGATCGTACTAAGTTCGGCTTTTAACTCCGAACATTACTTCAAATGGACTGAATTTCGTAGACGAATGGGCGTGTGCATTTACTGCCCCCTGAACCTGGGATGCGTACTTATACCATTTCGAGGGTTCGGCAGCAGACATCTTTGAACAACTTCGAAGTAAAAGCCGTGCCCTTGTCACTGATAATGCGCTATGGATTTCCAAATATAGTGACCTTCGACTCCATATGTCTAGCGACTACTTGCGCATCTGTTGATTTAGTAGAGTATATCAACGTATACTTGGAAAACCCATCGACTAAAGCCAGTATGTATTTATAGTTCTTTGCGGTTGGGTCCATCGAAAGTGTAGTAAGGGGCGTATCGCCCTTGTCGATACAGTGTAAAATGTCTTCCTGCTTAGCCAACTTTCTGTTACGGGTAATAAAGGGTGTATACAAAAAAATTGGTCGACAAAAACATTTATTAAATCCACATTTCTACAGTTATCGAGGAAGCTTTTACATATTTAAGAAGCTTAGAAGAAGCTGTTGATAAAAAGTACAAGGTTTGTTTATTTATTCATATCATATGCGAAAGATCGGAGATTTGAGTTAATACCACTCATTAGGCACTGCACATCATTATGAGTGATTTCAGACGATACCTTAATCCATTTTGGTCGAAAGTTTTCTTTGGTTTTGGCAATTTTCTTTGTTTTTAGAAGTTTTCTTTTCATTATAGCCCAATACTTTTCAATTGGTCTTAGTTCGGGAAAATTCGTTGGGTTGGCTTCTTTCGGTACAAAATGGATATTTTTCTCTTTATACCAGTTCTTGGCCAAATTTCCATAATGACAACTTGCCAAATCTGGCCAAAAGAGCACAGAGTCTGTGTGAAGCTGTACCAATGGCAGAAGTCGTTTCTGCAAACACTCTTTGACGTAAATTTGTTGATTTATTGTCCCAGAAGTTACAAAAACGTTGCTTCGCAAACCACATTTACAAATCGCTTGCTAAATCAAAAATTTATTTGCAAACTTATCCACTTTTTTGCCTTAAACTTAGGTGCAACATCGCCTCTGCCCTTAGCCGTATAGAAACTCTGACCTGGAAGCTGATTGAAGTCCGCTTTAACGTAGGTTTCATCGTCCATGATTATGCAGTCGAAATCGTGAACATAATTGTCGTACAACTTTCGCGCTCGTGTTTTGGCGGTGGTATTTTGTTTATCGTTTCTGTTTGGCGATAAAGGGACTTTATATGATTGCAAACCTCTCTCCTTCCGAACTTTTTGAACGTATCCTTGCGACATGCTAACTTTTTTAGCTACATCTCTGATAGAGTCCAGGATTTTTCTTAAAAATACATACCACTTCATTGGCCTTTTTTTTAAGTAAATCCTTTTTTTCGGCCACTTCCCACTTTTCTTTCTGTACTTAATCGTTCGTTAAACTGGTTGAGCACAAAGTTACAGACGTAGGAACTTTCAATGATTTCGCGATATCATTGCAAGAAAAATTTGGATTTTCTCCTTTTTTGCGCACAATTAATTTGCGTACTTCTGCTTTCGTATAGCTCATTTTGAGAACTATTACAAATTCCGTAAAACAAGTAATGACTTAATTAAAAGTATTAAGTTGGCTAACTGCGATACGTATTTTTTCTGGGCTACTGTTATTTATGTCGCGACAGTACAAGTATTTGTGCGACCAAAATTTTTCGTATACACCCTTTACATTCGATACAGTTCCCGATGTATTGACTCACCTTCTTTTCTAAATGAGGTATGTAGTAGTCATGGCCGATCATGTGCATAGTCTTCTGCGTGCCAAGGTAATCACACTGGTGTTGTTTAAGTATTTCTGCAACTGCTGGTAAATGCTCATCTTTTTGCTGTGCTCGGCGGATCCGTGCATTGACTTCTGAAGCTGCTACCTGGCCAATGTTGTATTTCGTAGCTAAAGTCTTCGAGGTAAATTAGCCACTGCACAACCTCACGCGGAACGTCTTTCTTCTTCGTTGTGCACTTAAAAGCTGCACAGTCAGTTACCAAGTCGAACTTTGGTCTTTGTAGCTAGATAGGCTGCTTTGATTTCTAAAAAGTAACTTTGTAATCGCTCTTCCTGTGGCGTCGCCTTTTTGCTCCAGTAGAACACAACCACACACCACCAGAAGAAAAAACTCTTTCGGATGATGCGCTAGTAGAAGGACTACGACTGAGTTTATGCAGCAGCGGCATTTCGCATTTGTGTACTTCCCACCAATTAATTATATCGAAGTCCGTATGAAAATATACCTCAATATTTTCATATCTCCGCAGCTCTGCAGTAGCTTAATCAGTTCTGCTCACAAAGGTAGGTTGTTTAAGAAGACCTGAAAACAGCTCAAAGTTGTCTGAAGGTAACAAAGGTGTATCCGCAATTTGTGGTTCCGTTGTACTGTCATAATTTGTAAACATTTATCTTTTGTGTACCTTTGCTCAGATTCGGTAAAGTTCTTGAGCTCTTTTGCTGGCGGGTATAAAAAGCAGAATTTTGTGCAAATCTGTTAGTTTTCAACAGCAACTGTTTTTAAATAACACTGTGAGACAAATGGTAGGGTCAGTGATCGGGAAGGGTTCAAACTACCGGGGAAAGTTATATCGGTAAAAAAGAAGTTATACATGTCCCGGCGTTTCGCTGGGTCACGTCTAGGAATCGAGATATATATATAACTATCATATAGGGGAAATTGTCACCTTTGGTGGTCTTTTTTTGATATAACTCGAGAACCACTAGTCCGATTTTGCTCAAACAAATTTAAAAAAATTAAAAATTACAATTCCTTTAATCTGTTCATATAACGTTTTTCTATATAATCAACAGTCTTAAAAAAATTTAATATTTTAGGTAAAAAATATTTTTTTTCTTCATACATTTATTTTTACCGGCAAAACTGTTGATTGTATAGAAAAACGTTATATGAACAGATTAAAGGAATTGTAATTGGCACCTCGGATAGAACGCACGTCAAGAACGCTCGAAGCGTATCTTCCATCTATCACAACATGATCAATTTGGTTATTTGTTCTTTGATTAGGGGACACCCAAGTTGCTTTGTGGATGTTTCGATGCTAGTGTCTGGTACTACTGACTACCATGTTCCGTCCCGCGGCGAAGTCGATCAGCCTCTCTCCGATGTCGGAGGTGTTGTCATGAAGGCTGAATTTTCTGACTGTTGGACCAAATATTCCTTCTTTGCCCACCCTGGCGTTAAAGTCGCCCAGAACGAGTTCAATATCGTGGCGGGGGCAGCGCTCATACGCTTCTCCTAGACGCTCATAGAAAAGCTCCTTAGTCCCATGGCGGCTGTAGTAGATGTCGCATGCTGCAAATTTTGCGCAGCCATGCCCCGTCCATCGCATTTCCTGAACTGCGGTGATAGCCTGGTATTTTCTTAGTACATCCAGCAGTTGGATAGAGGCACCTTCCCTATAGAGGGTCCGGACATTCCAGGTGCATATCCGTAATTCATAGTCCTTGTTCCGTTTGCGGGGGTTGTCAACGTGTGGGGATGCAGTTATCCGAGGCTTTTTTGGTCTTTTCATTGGCAATAGCTTTTTACGTGGCGGGTCGCAAACCCAGCGCACAACCATTGCTGGGGTGGATGGTATTCAACCGGATACACATTTGTATAGCGGGCCGCCTGCTCCAAGACAGACGCCTGCTTGCAGCCGCACCTCCTGGTGAGCAGACGCTGCAGACTTCAGTGAGCTCTTAAACCGAATAAGTCGGAGTGGCCCCACCAAAGACCCCTCTCTTTCTGCCGTGACCCAACACAAGGCTCCACTCGGGTTGGTTACCGCATCTTGCACATGGGTTGCTCACGTTGCTCAGAGTGCGCGAACGAGGACGCAAGAGTCGGGATTGAGTATAGCCGTGCGACTGTAACTGCATACCCAGCACAACGACTATACCCCATTGCACTTACCATTGATATTTAGCAGTTTTTTCTTTTTTGTTGTTTGGTAAGTCCAAGCTTCCTCATACTTGCACTTCATTATACTAAAATTGAATGGGCTAAAAAACTGCAAACTCAACTTTTTTCTAGATAGCGTAAATAGGAAGTGAATTATTTTAATGAAATTTTGTAGAATTTTCTTAAATTTTGCACAAGGTTTGGAACTCTGATTTTTGGGGATTTTGTTGTATTTTTATAAAAAATTACCGAAAACTAAAATATTTAAAAAATAGTTGCCCGTATTGTAAAAAATTCGTTGTACCTAAACTTTATTGACTGACTGTATTAAGGTAGCTGTGCTGGATTGTATAAAAGAAAGATTAATTTGTCTTTTCTTAAAAAAAGGAGCTCTGGTGGCTTGAATTTTTTAATAAGTTTAGTGAGAAAGTGGTAATTATTTTGACGTTTTTTTTTAAATGCCTTTTCTTCGCAACTGCATGGCCTTTCTCAATTGTCCTTCAGGATTTTGGCCTTTGTTTATGGAATCATTAAGTATAATGATTCTTAAAAATTATACCAGCGTGATTACAAACGTATCCTTTTGAGAGGTAGCCGCACCCTTATAAAAGGAATAAGACCCAAACTTTTCAGGTCAAAATTTCAGTAGTTGCGTCTGTATGGCCTTTTCAATTTTATAAATTATCATTATTTTTAAGTGGAAAAATAAAACTCAAAATTAATGATAATCTTTCGCGAAAAAATAAAATCATAAAATAGCCATTTGTAATCCCAAAAATAAAAATCAAATAATAATTACTTCCGTTTGAGCGAAAAAATAAAAATCAATAATAATTCAGAAAATAATGATTAAATGCTGATTTAAATTATTTTACTCATAATTATTACCTTCCCTGCTTTTAAAATTTAAAATAAAATAGTTTAGTGAAAGTACCACATTTCACTGCTTTTGGACTGGTGCCGAACTAGTTACTATCGGACTGGTTCGTTTTTGGCGAAAAAGAACTAGTACTGAACTAGAAATTTGGTTCACTAGTTCGTGTTTTCCCTACAGGGTATATACATATGTATGTACGTATGGCTGCATAGTGCAGCCGCCTGCAAAAGGACAATAAAAGCAAAGCAAATTAAAACAAAATCACTTGAATTTGACTTCAATAGTTCGCTTGAATTCTATAAGCAGACATAACTACGCACTTAAAGTAGGGTGACCAGATTTCTGTGTACAAAAATCTGAACATTGCTAAAGTATCGAACCCGAACACACATTTAAATCAAAGAGTTGATTATAGTTTAAGAGTTTTTAATTAAAGTAATATTAGTTCACAAATAATTAAATTGAGCAAAATAGCTGTTGAGTTAATGTACTATAATGTAATATAAAAAAATCCTAAAATTTTCACTTTACACATTCTTGTTTCTGGCATGCGGGGGCCGATATGTACTTGCCAATTTGTTTTACAAAAATTACTTAAAAAGCAGACGTCTCGGTTGCTCAGCAAACCGGTTAATCGTTTCTGCAATTATTTCACATTGACTCTCTAAAACAAATTTTCGA
>NW_023458555.1:108796691-108797789 GCF_013731165.1 Rhagoletis pomonella | reverse complement strand
GTGAAAAAGAGAACAGTTCAACAGTGCATGCTACGAAGACGGCTCAGCTCGATGTTCTGGTCACATACATAAGTACACATTTTCATGAGTCTATCTCTTCTCGGACCAAAGTTATAATTGCATTTCATGCTCATGAAAGGTATAGTTTTCAGATTTCAAATCGGTTAACTAGGTAACAAAATATAAATTTAAACATTTTCTTAACTTCTTCCCAGCGTATCTATTAAAATGTCATTTTCAAAAATTTCATGCATTGCTATGCCATGTCATTCCATCTCAAACATACTGTTATAGCATGTCATTGCTTCTTAGCTCAGCTGCTGTGTTTCTGCAGCATATTTTTAATACTGTTTAATCCTGCCTTGTATGAAAATGTATATAGCAGGGGTGGGCAAGGCCGAGGCCTAAAAGAGCCACATCTAAGTTCTAAATGCTACAAAGAGCCGCAAAAAAAGAACAAGAGAAACAAAAATTGTATTTTTTAGTTAAATTATTATTAGAAATGAAAAACGTTAATTTTATTATTATTCTATTGTACGTAAGATAGATATAAAAGAAAATTCAAAAAATCCCTTTGCCGAGATTTTCAAAATCTGGTTTTAGGTCAGTTAAAGCCGTTCGTAACAATTCTGCTAAATATTGGATAGTCAATAGGTACGTTCTTTTAAGATCTCCAGTAAAAAATGTCCAACAGCGAAATTCCGGCGAAATGTCATTTGTTATCTCACAAGAGCAAAATATCCAAAATATTTTATTTTGTTTACATTCAAAAGTATAAAATTGAAAACGTAAGAAAACAAATTCCGAAGTCTTATCCTGACATAGTTCACTGACTAAACTTACTTCTTACGAGTTTAGTTAGTCGCATTTTACTATTTTAACTTCCAAACCATCAAATTCAATTTTAGGAGTTGCGTAAATTCCAACCAGCTGTTTTTGATCTGCTGTTTTCTTGTTGGCAAATTGCTGTTAGCAAAAATTTTTCCAGCAGAAACTAGCAGATTTCCCTCAAATGAAATACCATTTTTCTCTCTCAATTTCCCTACTTTGTAAGTTTTTTACGTACGCGAACACAAAAAGCTGATAATTTTTATAACT
>NW_023458555.1:108795283-108796591 GCF_013731165.1 Rhagoletis pomonella | reverse complement strand
CGCAATGTTAAATTTGCCAGTCGCTAGCATGCAAAAGAGAATTAACGCGTACTAGTCATGGTTCCAAACCATGAACCGAACCAGTTCCGCACTAGTTCGTTTCCCTACAGGGATGTTGAAGTGTGCTTCTGATGAAAGAGAACAGTAATTTCAGTGTTCTCATTAAGTCGAGTACAGTGAAAAAGAGAACAGTTCAACAGTGCATGCTACGAAGACGGCTCAGCTCGATGTTCTGGTCACATACATAAGTACACATTTTCATGAGTCTATCTCTTCTCGGACCAAAGTTATAATTGCATTTCATGCTCATGAAAGGTATAGTTTTCAGATTTCAAATCGGTTAACTAGGTAACAAAATATAAATTTAAACATTTTCTTAACTTCTTCCCAGCGTATCTATTAAAATGTCATTTTCAAAAATTTCATGCATTGCTATGCCATGTCATTCCATCTCAAACATACTGTTATAGCATGTCATTGCTTCTTAGCTCAGCTGCTGTGTTTCTGCAGCATATTTTTAATACTGTTTAATCCTGCCTTGTATGAAAATGTATATAGCAGGGGTGGGCAAGGCCGAGGCCTAAAAGAGCCACATCTAAGTTCTAAATGCTACAAAGAGCCGCAAAAAAAGAACAAGAAAAACAAAAATTGTATTTTTTAATTAAATTATTATTAGAAATGAAAAACGTTAATTTTATTATTATTCTATTGTACGTAAGATAGATATAAAAGAAAATTCAAAAAATCCCTTTGCCGAGATTTTCAAAATCTGGTCAGTTAAAGCCGTTCGTAACAATTCTGCTAAATATTGGATAGTCAATAGGTACGTTCTTTTAAAATCTCCAGTAAAAAATGTCCAACAGCGAAATTCCGGCGAAATGTCATTTGTTATCTCACAAGAGCAAAATATCCAAAATAGTTCGCGAACAGAAAACTTACAGAAACTTGCAAGTTAGACGAACAGCTGACAGAAATTTTGTTTAAATTCAAAAGTATAAAATTGAAAATGTAAGAAAACAAATTCCGAAGTCTTATCCTGACATAGTTCACTGACTAAACTTACTTCTTACGAGTTTAGTTAGTCGCATTTTACTATTTTAACTTCCAAACCATCAAATTCAATTTTGGGAGTTGCGTAAATTCCAACCAGCTGTTTTTGATCTGCTGTTTTCTTGTTGGTAAATTGCTGTTAGCAAAAATTTTTCCAGCAGATTTCCCTCAAATGAAATACCATTTTTCTCTCTCAATTTCCCTACTTTGCAAGTTTTTTACGTACGCGAACACAAAAAGCTGATAATTTTTATAACT
>NW_023458555.1:108790149-108795183 GCF_013731165.1 Rhagoletis pomonella | reverse complement strand
TATTGTACGTAAGATAGATATAAAAGAAAATTCAAAAAATCCCTTTGCCGAGATTTTCAAAATCTGGTCAGTTAAAGCCGTTCGTAACAATTCTGCTAAATATTGGATAGTCAATAGGTACGTTCTTTTAAAATCTCCAGTAAAAAATGTCCAACAGCGAAATTCCGGCGAAATGTCATTTGTTTTCTCACAAGAGCAAAATATCCAAAATATTTTATTTTGTTTACATTCAAAAGTATAAAATTGAAAACGTAAGAAAACAAATTCCGAAGTCTTATCCTGACATAGTTCACTGACTAAACTTACTTCTTACGAGTTTAGTTAGTCGCATTTTACTATTTTAACTTCCAAACCATCAAATTCAATTTTGGGAGTTGCGTAAATTCCAACCAGCTGTTTTTGATCTGCTGTTTTCTTGTTGGCAAATTGCTGTTAGCAAAAATTTTTCCAGCAGAAACTAGCAGATTTCCCTCAAATGAAATACCATTTTTCTCTCTCAATTTCCCTACTTTGTAAGTTTTTTACGTACGCGAACACAAAAAGCTGATAATTTTTATAACTTTCAATAATTAACAGGTACGCGAAAGCAACTAATTGTGAACGGTATTTTTACTTTACGAATTTCATTGTATAGTACAAAGACTCACAGTTATATGTTGTACCAAAAATTAGAAATATACGGCACGCAACTGTTTTCAACAGCGGATATTTTAAATCTGGTACTTGTTGCCGGAATTCAAGCAATGGCAAAGCTTTATGTTGCATTTGCAGTGCCTTATCTTCTTTTAACTCTTTCGATGCGAAAAGCAGAGAAATCTCGGTTTTAGTTATTTTTTTAACCTTGGGATATCATCAGTGTTGCCGTTTTGATCCAAATGGACCAAAATTATACGTTTTTCATCGAATTTTTAAAAGACACTTTTATTTTTAGCTTAGTATAAATTGTGATACATTTTAATTCACAAGTCGAGGGTAACTCTTCCCATCTTAAAACTTTTATGATTTTGTGGCCACACATTAAGTTTGTCTCCTTTCATTGAACATACCACCTTTAATCTGCATATGGTATCACTGTTAGCTACAGAAAACTAGCATGTTCGCGTACTCCAGGATTTAGTCCGAAATAGGCCGAATTCGTTTCCTTTCACACATTTATCATATATTTTGCGAACAATTTCTCACTATATCATGGAATTCGGGAACAGGCTAATATTGTCGTTCCTTTTTGATTTTGAAGCTGTCGGATATGGTACTGGGCTAAAGACAGTGTCACACGATTGGTACATTTGTACAGATTTGTATATTTTGGCAGTCGCAGAGTGGTGTTCTTTAGAAATTTGTGTTCAGCTCACTAAAAGAATTTGCAAACAACACTACTCCGTAACTGCCAAAACGTACAGATCTGTACAAATGTACCAATCGTCGGTCATACGACTTAGTTAGGCCGATCTGTAGCAGCCACAGAATTGAGCTATATGTACGGTGACCATATTAACCAACGTAAAATAAGGGACATTTTTTTTCAAAATGATTTGGGAATACGTACATACAACTTGTATGATAAAAGTACCTTACCCATATCGTAATTTATATCAAATATTTATCAGTTAATTATATTATCTAATTGTACAAGTTCCGTTCTGTAGCGAAAAATGGAGCCAAACATTTTTCAAGGACTTCGCAATCCTTTGTTACCAAAATGCGTTCAACATAATTCATACTGCGCGACGAAGCCAGCACACAGTGGTTCAAAATTGGAATTTAATGTTCATAATCCACCGGAGCGTTCATTTTTCAACCAATTTTTACTAAAAAGCTAAAAAAAAATATTTTGGTGCACATTTTTTATAACACTTCAAAATTTTTTTTGTGTATTTTTTTTTGTTTTGGGTGAACCATGATAAAAACACTAGAACGTAAAATCATTCTCTCAATTCGTCGGCCATGATTTTTTTCTGACGTTTTCAAACATTTTAAAATCATATAAAATTGAAAGTAAAAAAAAATTAAATAGTTCACGATTGTTGTTGTTTGAGACTAAAAATGAGAATGTGTGTGTGAGATTGAGTTCGAATTTTAAAATTATATTGCTGGCAAACGTCAGACTGCCTCTCAATGATTTTACCTTGTAATGTTTTTATCATGGGGTGAAACATACGATTGTTTTCAACTAGTTTCTGTTATGCAATATTTATTAACTGGAACAGGAGAACATATTTTCTTCAAAACTGCTACTTTAATATAATCAAATAAAAATGCAGAAATCAGGCTCAACTGGTCTATTGCAATTATTGTAACCTTTCATTAAAAAAAATTAAATTAATCAAATGAAGTTAAAAATGCAGGCTCCGGGGAATTACGAACACTAAATGCCAGTTTTGAACCACTGTGCAAGTAGGTTAATTGTTCTTTTTCAGTGGAACTGGAAACTCAGCGTGCAAGATGATGATAGATTGTGCAAAGATAACTGATTAAATAGAAATCCATAAGTCGGGCGCGAAACAAACTGGCAAAGGTTTTCATTATATTTTATAAGGGACATTTTTATTTTTCATATTCGCGTTTAAAAATTTACATCTGAAAAATGCAGAGCCGATTTAAAGGACAGCTAAAGAAATAAAGGACAAAAGGCGTCCTTTATTTTGAAAAAAATTATAAAGGGCAGAGGGTTAAAATAAAGGACTGTCCTTTAAAATAAAGGACGGATGGTCACCGTAGCTATATGTCAAACTAAAGTGCAAGCTGCAGTTGCAGTTGACCGTGTTTGTCAAAAAAGTAAAGAGCGGCAGAAAAGACGATAGTGAAAAACATAATTTCGGGAAAAATTCGGAAAAGTTATTAGGTATTATTCATAGCTTTGAAATATATTTCACGAAAGCAAAAAATAAAAATAGCTGAGATCACTTTCTTTTTTAAACACCCAGGATATCACTGACCATTAAAAAGGACCCTGAATAACCGCAAACCTCAAAGCTTTACACATTTTTGTATGCGATTTTTAAAATGAAAGATCCAAAATTAGCCGGTATACATATTTAAAATTTTTTATAACAAGTGGTTGAATTTTTGTACTGAAAGGGTTAACCCTAAAAGTATAATCTACGTCTGCGAGGCGTATATGGAATGGGTCTTTTTTTAATTTTAACACAAAATTTACTTTTTATTTTGTTGTTTTAAATAAATGTGGTTATTGTCAGTGTTGCTGTTGAGAATTTTCAGAAAGTCGCAAAAAAGGGGTCATTGACGAAAAAATGGTCACCATATTATTTTTGCTTTTCTTTACTAGTAACGGAATAAATTTGTTGAATTTAAAACGAAAATAGCGGGACAAGCTTAGCACAAAACAGGGTTGCAAACATACACATAAATCTAGTTGCTGCAAAAAGAGTTGAATTTTCTTTAAAAGTTTTAAGTGATGATGATGAAGTTTTAAGGGATGATCTCTAAAAAGGGGTAAAAGTTGCACGTAATTTTGGAAAAGGGTCAACAAATCAAAATTTTCAAAAAGTCGGGACAAAGGTATGGGCGCTTAAAGAGGGTCAAATTGCCCCTTTAGTCGCTCGACGGCAACACTGGTTATAGTTTTTATTAATAAAACTATGTCTTATTATTAGTCAAACTCACAACTTCAATATTCTTAAAAAAATATGGCAGGACTAAGTATATTTTAGCTCGCAGGTTATCTTTGAAGTACATAAGCCTCTACGGCGTATGTTAAGGCTTTACATTACTCCCAAATAGATTAGGCTGCTAGGGTTAAGAAAGCTTTAGTATGAGAGTGTTATATTAAATACTTTTCACCAAAAAACGGCGCCGATTTTCAATGATTATTGCGTTTCAGATTAAGACTAATACCAGATATTGTGAAAGGTTGGACTATACCTTATAGATGACGGTTTTCTCATGGCCCACTGCACTAAGCTTAGAGTAGAGTAATGTCCTTTAAGAACTTAAAAATTATCCTGGGTTATCAGGTCTAGCAATACAAGATTAATTGTTGTCCTTCACGAAGTTCTTTAAGTAAAATTTGAGCTAAGTAGTCACCCGTATTTCGAGGTTACTACTAGTTTTAATAAATTGTTAGTTTAATTTCCTAAAAAATTTAGGTGTATGCAATTTAAGAATACATCGAAAATTTGTTTTAGAGAGTCAACCGAGACGTCTGCTTTTTAAGTATTTTTTGTAAAACAAATTGGCAAGTACATATCGTCCCCCGCATGCCAGAAACAAGAATGTGTAAAGTGCAAATTTTGGGATTTTCTTATATGTCGAGGATTTTTTTATATACAGCCGCCATGGGACGGCGCAAAAATTTGGTGTCGGATTTGTGGTTGGGCGGAGACTCCGACACCTTGTCTCCCGGTTCACGCCCATCAGTGAGCGAATCGCCACAATCTGCATAAAGGCAAAATTTAACAACATCAGCCTAATTTGTGTGCACGCCCCGACGGAAGAGAAGGACGACGGGACTAAGGAGGCTTTCTATGAGCGTCTAGGAGAAGCGTATGAGCGCTGCCCCCGCCACGATATTGAACTCGTTCTGGGCGACTTTAACGCCAGGGTGGGCAAAGAAGGCATATTTGGTCCAACAGTCGGAAAATTCAGCCTTCATGACAACACCTCCGACAACGGAGAGAGGCTGATCGACCCCGCCGCGGGACGGAACATGGTAGTCAGTAGTACCAGACACTAGCATCGAAACATCCACAAAGCAACTTGGGTATCCCCTAATCAAAGAACAAGGAACCAAATTGATCATGTTGTGATAGATGGAAGATACGCTTCGAGCGTTCTTGACGTGCGTTCTATCCGAGGTGCCAACATCGACTCGGACCACTACCTTGTTGCAGCTAAGGTCCGCATGCGCCTCTGTGCAATAAAAAACGTGCGGCAGGCAACGCGACGAAAGTTCGACATCGCAAAGTTGCAGTCACAACGGACAGCCGAAAAATTTAGCAACAGACTCTCAATCCTGCTTAATCATGCAACTCCTCATCGCCTGGACATAAATGAGCAGTGGGACTCCATCTCCCA
>NW_023458555.1:108768822-108790049 GCF_013731165.1 Rhagoletis pomonella | reverse complement strand
GCGAAATGTCACTTCGAACCATCCAGCAGCATAATCATAGAAATGATGGACGAGACATCACTATTCCTAACGAACTTTTGGGGTAAAATCCAGGGAAAAAAACTACGAAAACGTCCTGAATGGAACATATGTCGTTTTGCTCAACAACGAAACCATCGTAGTGGGAAACCAAACGTTTACCAGCAGGTCGACAAGGATGGTACAGGCGTTGCCACCTGCATTAACAAACGTGACGAGTAATGGCCTGAAGCTGAATTTGGACTACATCCACGAGCTTAGCGTAACAAACATCCGACACCTACGAAAATTGGGCGAAACTTTTCACTTTTCGCTGATTATCGACACCGTTGCTTTGACGATCCTTGCATCAATATGCTACGTAATTTGGAGGAAGATTACTACAACTATCTACTTTCCCAGGCTCAATCGCTCAATCAAACAAGATCAGCCAAACGCCCACTTCAAAGATCTACGTCAGGAACTACCTCATCAGCGGGACGCAGATGTTTAAAGCGGGGGCAGTTAATACGGGGGCTAACACACATACCTGTGTGAATGTGCTGACGCCGCACTTCCCCAAAGACGCGCATAACCAGTGCGGGTAATTGAACTCTCATGCAAAAATAATCGAACATACGTTAGCATAATTGAATCTATGGGAAGCGCAGGCGTCAGCAGTTAATTCAGCCGGTTAGACAGTAAGTCATAGTATTAAAAAATATGTTGTATTCATTCCATTTGGGACAGCGGAAGCAGATGGTAAATATACTTGTACAAAACTAATTATTGTCTTTTATTTTAGGAAGGACAACTCGGGGCCGCCGTGCGGCCCCCAACTTTAACTTTTTCGGGCTCACGGATGTGAGCTCGATGACTTATATTTTGCGAACAATTTCTCACTATATCATGGAATTCGGGAACAGGCTAATATTGTCGTTCCTTTTTGATTTTGAAGCTGTCGGATATGGTACTGGGCTAAAGACAGTGTCACACGATTGGTACATTTGTACAGATTTGTATATTTTGGCAGTCGCAGAGTGGTGTTCTTTAGAAATTTGTGTTCAGCTCACTAAAAGAATTTGCAAACAACACTACTCCGTAACTGCCAAAACGTACAGATCTGTACAAATGTACCAATCGTCGGTCATACGACTTAGTTAGGCCGATCTGTAGCAGCCACAGAATTGAGCTATATGTACGGTGACCATATTAACCAACGTAAAATAAGGGACATTTTTTTTCAAAATGATTTGGGAATACGTACATACAACTTGTATGATAAAAGTACCTTACCCATATCGTAATTTATATCAAATATTTATCAGTTAATTATATTATTTAATTGTACAAGTTCCGTTCTGTAGCGAAAAATGGAGCCAAACATTTTTCAAGGACTTCGCAATCCTTTGTTACCAAAATGCGTTCAACATAATTCATACTGCACGACGAAGCCAGCACACAGTGGTTCAAAATTGGAATTTAATGTTCATAATCCACCGGAGCCTTCATTTTTCAACCAATTTTTACTAAAAAGCAAAAAAAAAATATTTTGGTGCACATTTTTTATAACACTTCAAAATTTTTTTTGTGTATTTTTTTTTTGTTTTGGGTGAACCATGATAAAAACACTAGAACGTAAAATCATTCTCTCAATTCGTCGGCCATGATTTTTTTCTGACGTTTTCAAACATTTTAAAATCATATAAAATTGAAAGTAAAAAAAAATTAAATAGTTCACGATTGTTGTTGTTTGAGATTAAAAATGAGAATGTGTGTGTGAGATTGAGTTCGAATTTTAAAATTATATTGCTGGCAAACGTCAGACTGCCTCTCAATGATTTTACCTTGTAATGTTTTTATCATGGGGTGAAACATACGATTGTTTTCAACTAGTTTCTGTTATGCAATATTTATTAACTGGAACAGGAGAACACATTTTCTTCAAAACTGCTACTTTAATATAATCAAATAAAAATGCAGAAATCAGGCTCAACTGGTCTATTGCAATTATTGTAACCTTTCATTAAAAAAAATTAAATTAATCAAATGAAGTTAAAAATGCAGGCTCCGGGGAATTACGAACACTAAATGCCAGTTTTTAACCACTGTGCAAGTAGGTTAATTGTTCTTTTTCAGTGGAACTGGAAACTCAGCGTGCAAGATGATGATAGATTGTGCAAAGATAACTGATTAAATAGAAACCCATAAGTGGGGCGCGAAACAAACTGGCAAAGGTTTTCATTATATTTTATAAGGGACATTTTTATTTTTCATATTCTGCGTTTAAAAATTTACATCTGAAAAATGCAGAGCCGATTTAAAGGACAGCTAAAGAAATAAAGGACAAAAGGCGTCCTTTATTTTGAAAAAAAAAATATAAAGGACAGGGGGTTAAAATAAAGGACTGTCCTTTAAAATAAAGGACGGATGGTCACCGTAGCTATATGTCAAACTAAAGTGCAAGCTGCAGTTGCAGTTGACCGTGTTTGTCAAAAAAGTAAAAAGCGGCAGAAATTAGGTATTATTCATAGCTTTGAAATATATTTCACGAAAGCAAAAAATAAAAATAGCTGAGATCACTTTCTTTTTTAAACACCCAGGATATCACTGACCATTAAAAAGGACCCTGAATAACCGCAAACCTCAAAGCTTTACACATTTTTGTATGTGATTTTTAAAATGAAAGATCCAAAATTAGCCGGTATACATATTTAGAATTTTTTATAACAAGTGGTTGAATTTTTGTACTGAAAGGGTTAACCCTAAAAGTATAATCTACGTCTGCGAGGCGTATATGGAATGGGTCTTTTTTAATTTTAACACAAAATTTACTTTTTATTTTGTTGTTTTAAATAAATGTGGTTATAGTCAGTGTTGCCGTTGAGAATTTTCAGAAAGTCGCAAAAAAGGGGTCATTGACGAAAAAATGGTCACCATATTATTTTTGCTTTTCTTTACTAGTACCGGAATAAATTTGTTGAATTTAAAACGAAAATAGCGGGACAAGCTTAGCACAAAACAGGGTTGCAAACATACACATAAATCTAGTTGCTGCAAAAAGAAATGAATTTTCTTTAAAAGTTTTAAGTGATGATGATGAAGTTTTAAGGGATGATCTCTAAAAAGGGGTAAAAGTTGCACGTAATTTTGGAAAAGGGTCACAAATCAAAATTTTCAAAAAGTCGGGACAAAGGGTATGGGCGCTTAAAGAGGGTCAAATTGCCCCTTTAGTCGCTCGACGGAAACACTGGTTATAGTTTTTATTAATAAAACTATGTCTTATTATTAGTCAAACTCACAACTTCAATATTCTTAAAAAAATATGGCAGGACTAGTATATTTTAGCTCACAGGTTATCTTTGAAGTACATAAGCCCCTACGGTGTATGTTAAGGCTTTACGTTACTCCCAAATAGATTAGGCTGCTAGGGTTAAGAAAGCTTTAGTATGAGAGTGTTATATTAAATACTTTTCACCAAAAAACGGCGCCGATTTTCAATGATTATTGCGTTTCAGATTAAGACTAATACCAGACATTGAGAAAGGTTGGACTATACCTTATAGATGACGGTTTTCTCATGGCCCACTGCACTAAGCTTAGAGTAGAGTAATGTCCTTTAAGAACTTAAAAATTATCCTGGGTTATCAGGTCTAGCAATACAAGATTAATTGTTGTCCTTCACGAAGTTCTTTAAATAAAATTTGAGCTAAGTAGTCACCCGTATTTCGAGGTTACTACTAGTTTTAATAAATTGTTAGTTTAATTTCCTAAAAAATTTAGGTGTATGCAATTTAAGAATACATCGAAAATTTGTTTTAGAGAGTCAATGTGAAATAATTGCAGAAACGACTAACCGGTTTGCTGAGCAACCGAGACGTCTGCTTTTTAAGTATTTTTTGTAAAACAAATTGGCAAGTACATATCGTCCCCCGCATGCCAGAAACAAGAATGTGTAAAGTGCAAATTTTGGGATTTTTTTATATGTCGAGGATTTTTTTTATATACAGCCGCCATGGGACGGCGCAAAAATTTGGTGTCGGATTTGTGGTTGGGCGGAGACTCTGACACCTTGTCTCCCGGTTCACGCCCATCAGTGAGCGAATCGCCACAATCTGCATAAAGGCAAAATTTAACAACATCAGCCTAATTTGTGTGCATGCCCCGACGGAAGAGAAGCACGACGGGACTAAGGAGCTTTTCTATGAGCGTCTAGGAGAAGCGTATGAGCGCTGCCCCCGCCACGATATTGAACTCGTTCTGGGCGACTTTAACGCCAGGGTGGGCAAATATGCCTTTGGTCCAACAGTCGGAAAACTCAGCCTTCATGACAACACCTCCGACAACGGAGAGAGGCTGATCGACTTCGCCGCGGGACGGAACATGGTAGTCAGTAGTACCAGACACTAGCATCGAAACATCCAGAAAGCAACTTGAGTGTCCCCTAATCAAAGAACAAAGAACCAAATTGATCATGTTGTGATAGATGGAAGATACGCTTCGAGCGTTCTTGACGTGCGTTCTCTCCGAGGTGCCAACATCGACTCGGACCACTACCTTGTTGCAGCTAAGGTCCGCATGCGGCTCTGTGCAATAAAAAACGTGCGGCAGGCAACGCGACGAAAGTTCGACATCGCAAAGTTGCAGTCACAACGGACAGCCGAAAAATTTAGCTACAGACTCTCAATCCTGCTTAATCATGCGACTCCTCATCGCCTGGACATAAATGAGCAGTGGGACTCCATCTCCCAATCCCTTCGTACCGCTGCGGAAGAGGTTGTTGGTTACTACCAACCGCGCAGAAACAACTGGTACGACGAAGAGAAAAATACGCAGCATACAAAGCTACCCTTCAGCCAATGGCGACACGCGCGACAATTGCGCGTTACCGGGAGAAAAGGAGGGAAGAGAGACGCCTTCTCAAAAGAAAGAAAAGAGAGGCAGAAAGGCGTGAGTGGGAAGAGCTTGAGATGCTGGCAGACAGGCACGCGGCTCGAAAATTCTATCAGAAAATAAGGCAGCAATCAAATGGTTTTAAGACCGGCGCTAGCTCCTACAAAGATGAAGATGGAAACCTGGTAACAGATGTCCGTAGTACACTTGAGATATGGAGGGAACACTTTTCATTGCTTTTAAATGGCGAAACAGATGGCGTGTTTGATGAAGGAGAACCGAACCAATGTATAGGGACGAAGCTCACGTCCCTCAACTGAACCAAGATGAGGTGAGAACATCAATAAAGCGGCTTTAAAACAACAAAGCCCCCGGAGCCGACGGTATACCGGCTGAGCTGTTCAAAGCCGGTGGCGAAGAGTTGGTGGGGCGTATGTACCAGCTTTTAAGCAGAATTTGGTCTGATGAATACATGCCCGAAGAATGGAATCTCAGTGAACTTTGCCCAATACACAAGAAGGGAGATCCCGCCGTTTGCGCCAATTATCGCGGAATAAGCTTCTTAATATTGCATACAAGGTCCAGTCGACGATACTGTGTGAAAGACTGAAGCCGTTCACGAACCAGCTGATTGGACCTTATCAGTGTGGCTTCAGACCTGGTAAGTCCACCATTGACCAGATTTTCACAGCACGTCAAATCCTGGAGAAGACACTAGATAAGCAAATCGACACACACCATCTTTTTGTTGACTTTAAAGCTGCTTTTGATAGCACGAAGAGGAGCTGCCTGTACGACGCCATGTCCAAATTTGGGATCCCACAAAACTTTTTTGAAACTGCAAGAATTACGAAAATGTTTTAAATTTTCAAAAACGATGATATATGAAAATGTTTTCAACATTCGAAAACTTTTATTTTCGTTTGATCAATCTTGTATATTCGACACTTTTACTTAGAAAAAATTTGTTAGAATTCCTACAATTCTTAAAATTTTTGAAAAATTAAAAATTTCTAGAAATCTAATATTCATCATTATATTGAATTGGGATTTACCAGAATTTTTCAAATTCACAAAGTTTTCCAAGTTTAGAAAATTTTGGAATTCCACTCAAGTTATTAACAAGTAAATTTTAGCAAAAAAAAACCGACTTCAACTCATATAAAAAAAATATATATATATATATCTCATGATCCGCTGATCGGATCTTAACCAGATTAGTATGGGACCTCTGAGACACTACCTTTCCGATGCAAAAAGAATTATCGAAATCGGTTGACGTGGTCCAAAGTTATGCGGTAACATACATTAAAAAAAAAAAAAAAGACGAACTGATAATCTCCTCCTTTTTTGGAAGTCGGTTAAAAAATGGAGTATCTAACTCTTGGCAACCCAGCCCAATAAACAGCGTGTAGGGATTACGATCGTTAAAGCTCAAGTAATGATCGGGTAACAATAAGCTGGTGTAGAAACACGAGTTGGGCCGCTATTACATTAGTTAAAGACCCTACACATGCATTAATTTATTGGCCTACCACCCAGCAAAAAACACGATTACCACTGAAACGAAAGTGGAAACGAGCTAGGCGATGGGAATCGCTTACCTTTTCACTTCAAGAAGGCCTTATTTTAACATGGGCATGTCATTGGCGGTAAGCCCTTACCCACAGCATTACTTTCAAACGAAGGGAGAACGCATGGGTAAACTGAATCTAGAGAAGCGAACAAAGAATGCCTTACAGAGAAACTAATGTAGACTGCCTAGATAAGTACATACTTCATTATATTAAAAAGAAATCGGAAAATATCTTAAAAGATTAATATTAATTAAAATTTTTGTAAATCATTTTTTATACATACATATGTATGAATTTAGGTATTTAGATTTTACTTAAAAATCAGTACTTCATCTTGTACTTCACTTCATTGAGTGACTTCAACTTCGCTGCAAATTGAACAAAGCAAAACATGATTTTTATGCGAGACAAATTTCCACAGAAAGTAACGGTAGAAAAAGAATTTTTGGATATTGATTCTATTTTTCAGCAGACTACGATGCAGCATTCTACTTTGCATTCCCTGAAATAAAGCAAAGAAGCGAAACAAATACATTGTAGGACATTCTACTTTACATTTCCTGAAATGAAGCAAAGAAGCGAAACAAATAAAATATTATAGGACATTCTACTTTGCATTCCCCGAAATGAAACACAGAAGCGAATTAAAAAAGGGATATTATAGGACATTCTACTTTGCATTCCTCGAAATGAAACAAAGAAGCGAAATAAATAAAATATTGTAGGACATTCTACTTTGCATTGCCGGCAATGCATAAAACAAGCGGAAAAAATCCAAGGCATTATAACGCTATGCCTTCTAGAACACGTTACCACTAAAAGCGCCCTGTAGAGAAACCGCGGACTAGTGAATCAAATTTCTAGTTCCGTACTAGGTCTTTATCGCCAAAAAGGAACTAGTCCGATAGGAACTAGATCCCCACCAGTCCAAAATCGGCGAAAAGTGGTACTTTAAAAAAATTTATTTTATTTTTTATTTTTTTTTATTTATCTTGGGTGACGAATTTGGAAATGGTTCGGAACTATAGAAAAAGGGATGCAGAACGAACTAGATCTTATTTGTCGAATTTAGAACTAGTTCGGAACTATCGAATAAGGGATGCAGCGGGGGGCTTGTAAAGTAAACATATGTGTTCGGCGGCTTTTTCGTTCAAATACGCTTCTATTATGTGCTTCGCAGATGCTTTTTCATAGCTTTGTAATACAAAACTAAAATTTGTGTTAACATTTCAACATCTTGGGACAGTCTGGAATCTAAGAAATAAAAGCGGGCACCTCCGCAAACTCAGCTACAGCTAAAGGTATCTAAACGTGCATTTCTTACAATCATTCAAACAAATTTAATTTCAAATTGAAAACATATTTCTTCCAAAATAACTTAAAACCGCACACACGGAAGAACCAAAAGGATTGAAAAATCATGTCACTTTTTTCTCTCGTCTGTCGATTTTGGAACTGGTGCAGAACTATAGAATTTAGGACTAGTTCGGAACTATCGAAAAAGGGATGCAGCGGGGGGCAATTGACACTTCCTAGGACATCCCCATGTTAAATTCGCCAGTTGCTTGCATGCAAAAGAGATTTATCGCGAACCAGTACTGGGTCTAAATGTACTAGAAGCGCACCAGTTCAGAACTAGAGATTTTCCCCACAGGGCGATTACCGATTTTTTGCTGGGCAGTTGGCCAACCGCTAGAAGTTGGTGGTAAAGAAGCCGTGTGTAGGCAAGTTGGCAAACCTTCGTCAAATTGTCCGTCAGGTTGGAGAAAAATCAAAAATTTTTGATTTTTGAGGCAGGTTGGTAAACTTGTTGCTCTGTGTGTTGACAAGTTGGCAACCTAAAATGCGATAAAAAATTTTTAAAGACGCATTAACGTTAACATGTGTTTTTTTTCGGTTCGTTTTGCTAGTGAAAATGCGTATAATTTATGAAAACGAGGGCGGTAGCAACAACAAATACATAAAAATAAGAAGCATTCTTAGCAAAGCTTAAAAATTTACCAGTGCTGTTGTGTTGTTCCCAGTTCAAAAACTGTCACTCAAATGAAATCGGCCAACTGGTTGGTCCGTTTGTAGGCAATTTCGTTAAGTAGGTTGGTCACCTGGTTGGCCGATAAACCAATGCGTGTGTAGGGCATTTTATACAAGAACATTTTGTATGTACATATGTACTTTAATATGACACAAGTGGACCAAATGGTCCACCGATTTTTGCAGGGTATCCAATAGCTGATAAAAGTTTGTGTGTTGTGTGCTCGTTTATGGTTGGAATACCCTGATTCTCCCAAAACTGGCGAAAAAATAAGATGAAAAGCAGAGATATTTTAGTCGATTGTTCAAATATCTCGATTCTTCTCGATGTTTTCTCTCGTAGACGAATAAATAATTATAATAATAATAGATTGGCGCTTACACATATGTTAGTGTTTGGCCGAGCTTCTCCTCCGATTTGTGGGGTGCGCCATGACGTTGTCACACAAAGCGGAGGGACCTACAGTTTTACGCCGACTCCGAACGGCGATTGTACTTTTAAGAGAAGCTGACTTTCATGGCAGAAATACACTCGGAGGTTTGCCATTGCCTGCCGAGGGACTGCTGTTAAGAAAAAACCTTTTTTTTTTATATTTTTTGCGATGTTGCTTTAACCAGGGTTTCAACCCAGTCGTTGCGGAGTGGAAGCGCGCAATGCTTACCACTACACCACAGCGGCCGACGACGAATTACCACTCGAAAATAGTCGTGCTTAAGCAGAAATAACATATTCGCTAACAATCGACAAAATCTTCTCGGCCTCGCTGCTGGCGAGCGGTTGTTAAAACATCTCGATCGCTCTCTGTCGCAGACTCCGGCAACGAATTGCCAGTCGCGTTTAACATTCGATAACAATCGATCAAAACATCTCGGACTAGCTTGTGGAACAAGGCAACTTTATTTGTACCTGCAAGCAATCAATTTTTATTAGAAAAAAATTGAATCATTGCAAATAATACATATGAATAATAACCACGAAAAAACAAATAAGCATATCCTTGTTGTTTGATATACAAATAAATGAGATCAATGATAGTTAATACTAGGAGTACAGGCTTATAGGGATTGTTTTTTTAATTTTTATTGTATATAGAAGACATAAAACGACGTGTTTTAATGTTATGAATAGTAATTAAACACAAAAATGTTATATTTAGTAAACTTCCCCTAGCCCGTATACCCAACAATCTCTCAATGAGTATAAATTTGAAGTTCTGAGCAATATTTTTAACATATACACACCTGCACAAGGCTAAGAAAGTTATCGATTGAGTTCTCACGATCTCGTCGGTGATAAATAAGTCAGTCGACTAGAAACAAAACAAAAAAGCATTATTGTGGCAACTTTATCATCACTGTGCCGCGATACCTGCCAAAAACACAAGCGTCAAAGTAAGCGCATACATTTTTCATAAACAATCTGTTTAACTGACATATGTATGTAGATATAGCCTTCACATACTGAGATGGTTAATCTGAAATGCGGCATTGCTGTATTTTACACCTGAACTCAAAAGCATATGGGCAAATCTAAAAAAACAGGTAACCTTTGTGTTAATTAGCATTATTTTCATTGTTGCAAACTATATCAAGCTGGTTGCTTTTGTATATAATTCATAGACGTATACTTGAAGCCTCAAAAAACTATAAATCAACTTGTTGCATAACTTTTGAGTTATAGATGTTTTAATTCAAAAGAATATTAAAACCGAGTAAGATTTTGTGTAATTTTTAAGTGGCGGAAAATTAATTATGTCATAGCATTTGAAGTACACCATATTTTGGTTTGAAATTTTATGTGCAATTAGTACTTATGTGTACACTTCATTTGTAGTAGGTAGTTAAATTATTGGTAAGTACTCAAATTGTGTAACTCTACTTTTCACAATTTTCAAAATATTCGGTTTATCGCGTATAGTTTTTGAAGCATTTCGTTTTAAAACCTTTTAAGTATGTATTGTATTCTACAAACAATTACGAATAATTTAATACCTTACCAAGAGTTGTGCTATCAGAATAAAACCAACTTTTATAATTGAAGGCACATTTGGAAAATACGTCGAAACGATCTAAACCTTTTTGTAGCTACTAGTCCTTATAACGTTACATATACCAGTAAAATGCTTAAAAAAGATTTTCTATAGATGTTTGTAAAAACTCGGATTTACTACTTGTAATAATGCTCGTTCTTGTAGTCAGAATATTTCGAGCGTGGTATCAGACCAACTTTTTTTCAACAAAGATTCTTATAGTTGCTCTAACGTAATTGGGGCCTTCTAAATACAATAGCGTCCCCAGTTTTGTCCGATTGGCTCCACTTTTCGAGATAGTTTGAGTTCAACTTTCAAAGGCTTTGCTCAAAATTTACAACTTACACAGGGTAATTTAAACCCGGCTTATTGTATCTATTTCAGCGATCTAGATGTTTATTCCTCGTCTAACTTTTGAAGCACTTGATGAAAGTGAATTACACTTACATTTATCGATTTATTAAGAGATTACGAATATAATCATATATAAAACATAGGCGTGCCCACAAATTAAAAACATAAACTCTTTGTTTTGAAAATGTACCTGTTTTTTAGATTTCCCATATAGATTTATTCATTTGTTAAATAAATATTTTATGTTTGTCGTACGGTGAATGTATTCCTTGGTGTAAGGAGAGAAGTATAAAAAATGTATCCTAAACTAATAAAGTTAGATGGACGAAATTCGACGATGTGGTAGTTTAAATATTAGTCCCAGATATATATAAATAAATTTAAATAAATATTGGAAATTTCAAAGCACATCCAAGGATAAAGTTCTAAAAGGACATTTTCAATACTTATTCGTCCTAGTGTACCAAAAAATTAAATTTCTACAGAAGTTTTCTTTTTAATTGATACCCACATTGTTACTCTATAGCGTACCAAATCTTTTAAATAATTTTTGTATTCAATCATATCCTAGAAATTTCAGTCCTTTAAAAAAACCTGACGTCAGAGAGAAAAATTAAAAACGCAGTTTTACTATATTTGGCTTCTAATTTTGTGAATATATTGATTTTGTCGTGTGTTTTAAAAATTTTGGGATTTTTTCGCATGGTGTTTTAAGTGTTGATTTTAATGTGAGATATGCGTTGGATTCAGCGCTCCCTTCGATTGAGTTCCTCGGCATCAAATTAAATTTAAAAATGTCCAGAAGTCGCTCCGAATCGACGGCCATACTATATATTATATTTCAAAGATACGAGCCATTCTTTTTCATATCGGACACCAAATTTGGTGTCACACTTTCGATTGGCTTCAAATTTTTTTATGGGTTCTATACATGAAATAAGCTAACACGTGCTCGAGGATTTTTTTCTGATTCTGACTAATCATGCACTCCTTCAAATCGTTATGTCTCGGGTTCTGCCCATCGTAGAGACTTCATCTTAACGTCGTTTTAAAGACAAAGAAACGAGCTCAATATTTCTATATATAAGATGGTCAAGATTCATAAAGCTAACTTAGCTATTAACAGTTGAACTTTTTGAAGTTGATTTGCATAGTGAAGACCAATAAATTGGGGATTTAAAATTATACCACCGTAATCCTTGTTTAATCCTCTACAAAAAACGTGCTTTAAAGAACTGGGGGGTTTTCAAGAACTATTTTTAAAATATATTTCTTTATGACGAAATGGTTTATTTTGTTTTCCAAAACTTATGTTGAGGTATGAGTAGTCCACTTGCAAACAGCGTTATGTGATTTTATAATAGAGTACAGAAATTAAAAAAATCATCTACAACAACAAGTAACATCCAAATTGTATGTTTCTTTTTATTATCTGAAAATTTGGATAAACAAGAGCCTAATAACATTAAAAAACAAAATGCAGTGTGGTAGTTTTTGCAAATTTTATATATAGAAAATAAATATAGCGAGTTTTGAAACAGTAAGTTTTATATAGCCAGCTTTTCTAAGCTTTTCGCGTTCTCTCTTCTATGAAGGTTGGTCTGCTTCTTTTTTAAGACGTCTTCCACTGGGCACCGAAACTACCTCGTTTTCTTGCAGTTTTCTAAGTTCATCAGAAGATGGAGACTTTTGAACTTGTATAAATACGTACAATAAATATTATAGCGGCTTTTGAAAGTGTATATAAACATACAGTAAGTATTATAGCGGAGTGCAATGGGGTATAGATGTTGCGCTGGGTATGCAGTTACAGTTGCATGGCTACACTTAAACCCGAATCTTGCGTCCTCGTTCGCGCACTCTGGGCAACGTGAGCAACCCATGTGCGAGATGCGGTACCAATCCGAATGGAGCCTTGGGTCACGGCAGAAAGAGAGGGAGCTTCGGTGTAGCCACTCCCACTTATTCGGATTAAGGGCTCACTGAAGTCTGCAGCGTCTGTTCACCAGTAGGTGCGGCTGCATGCGGGTGTCCCCCCCCTTATGATGACGACCACGGCAAACGTTTAGAGGACTACGATTTAAGGGCATGCACCTGGAATATCCGGACCCTTAATGGGGAAGGTGCCTCTGCCCGGCTGGTTGATGTCCTCGTAAGGATAAAAGCTGACATCACCGCCATCCAAGAAATGCGTTGGACCATTCCCACGTTAGCCGGTTCTACGTACCGGAATAACTCGGGTTTTACCCGACCAAGGGCTGTTGTTTCGGCGATCTAACCCCGTTTAGGTCGGCGAAGTATCTCAGAAGTTATTCGTCCATAGGGCTACATTCGCTACGTTTTCTCCTACTCAGGGCTGGCATCGAGTCAAACCCAGAGCCAGAAACCTACACCTGTTGTGTATGCCAGAGACGACTACATCACAACTTCACCTTTGTCAAGTGCAAAGCTTGCGAGGGGTGGAGTCACCTCAGAGTCTGCTCAGGACTACGAACACATCGGCAGTGGACCACGTCTATTGTGGCCCCCTGTTGCTCTAACAGAGCAGCCTCCACGGCTAACCCCAGTCCACCTGAGCAGGCCCACACAAACACCACAGCACATCAACATAACATAATCGACCACACCACAACGGCTACAGACCACTGAACACCCATAACCACACCACCACTCACACGCCACCGCCAACAACTCCTGGTTCCTCCCACAATCTGCACGGTTTGTCAGACCAGGATATTCCGTAATGTGACATCAGTCACGTGCAACACCTGCCTTGGCTGGTGCCACTTAAGGGCATGCTCAGGTCTGCGCACCACGCGAGATTGGACGAGGAACTTCGAGGGCCCGTGATGCGCTGCTCGGTCGCAGACATCAACTGCGACGCCTCCCGCCACCACCACAGGGCGGCAACGACCTCAGCAGCGCACACAGCCAACTGCGGCACGACCACACACATCCCTCACACCCCGCATCACCACACGTCTCCCGAACCACATTTCAATTTAACTGTAACGGGCTTCAGAGCAAGATCGAGGAGATAACCGTCTTCATGGGAAGGCATGGCATATTGCGGTCCAAGTTGCACAGCAATTCAACACTGTTGAATTGTGCCGGGTACAACGTGCACCGTCGAGATCGCGAGCGGGATAATGGTGGAGGCTTAGCGTTCATTACGCACCACACCGTGCAGTATCGTCTTATCGAAGCAGATATCGACCGCAGGGATACCACCCCAGAATGTCAGGGCATTGCTATCCGGTCAGGCGATGTTGAGCTCAAAATATTTAACGTTTATATACCCCGTGTCCTGCTGCCCGGCAGGATATCACCCTGACATAGGTGCGCTCCTCAGAGGTGAAAACCGTATGGTAGTAGGCGACTTTAATGCGCACCACGATCTTTGGCACTGAAGCCTGTCAAACGATCGTAGGGGAACTGACTGGGCTGAGCAGATAGACGATTCGACATTCTGCACAATGAACGACGACGCACCCACCAGGATTATGGGCAGCTGCTGCAGCTCGCCAGACATAACAATAGTTAGCGCTGGTCTGATAAACAGCATATCAGGCGACCTATGCTGACTTTGGCATCAGACCACCTGCCCATTGTCATCTCGATCGACAAACCAACCGACTTTGCTTCCGCCGAGCACCGAACATATATCAACTTTTCAAAAGCTGATTGAAAAGGCTTCGCGGAATTGAAAACACCTTCGCTGCCCTCCCCACGCCAACCGACGCCAACTTTGGTGAACGTAAGTTCCGCAGGGATGTCCAATCCGACGAAGTACGACGACAGAGTCGAAATTTCTTTCGGCGACCATGCTTCGTCGGACCCGGAGCGATGCGCGAGCTATTTTAGCCGGCAGTTCATATTGCATCCTCCGGTGGACAAAGCCAAGCGTCGAGTGACCAGAAGGCTGCACAAACTGCCAACAACCTGTGCCCCCCTTCCTTTCACTTGCGGTGAAGTTCAGGTGGTCATCGGGAAGGCGAAAGCCTCCAAAGCCATGGGTCCCGACGGAATATGCATGCTGATGCTGAAAAATTTGGGTCCTGCGGGGGTAGCGTACCTAACCACTTGCCCCCAGCGAAGCATCAACATGGTTTCCGTAAAGTGCACAGTACAACAACAGCACTTAACGCCATAAACACTCAGATAACTCGTGGCCTTAACCGTAAACGTCCCTGTGAGAGAACGATTCTAGTAGCGTTGGACCTGTCAAAGGCTTTTGACACTGTCAGCCATTCCACGCTACTAAACTACGAAATCCACGCTACGAAAATAAAACAGGGGTTCCACAGGGTGGTGTCCTTTCCCCACTACTGTTTAACTTTTACATTTCAAAGCTCCCTCAACCACCAGAGGGAGTCTCGATTGTCTCTTAGATAGATAGATTTGTTAGAGGATGTGCACTGCGACCTTAGGTCTATTGTGCCCTCGGAGCTCATCACAACACCTCGTCCAGCCCCAGTGCTCTGATGAAACCGAGCAGTTTCGAGGGCTGTAGAGAGTGAATGTCTGAAGCCTCGGGCCACAGCTTCCCCAAGTGTGTTTGCCTTCTTCTCGACACCGCGTCACATTCTAAGAGGATGTGCCGCGGGGTTTCTGGGACCCTGTCGCAATAGCGGCAGGAATCGTCTGCGCTAATCCCTAAGGTATGCATATGGGCCCGGAGCCTGCAGTGACCAGTTAGCAGTCCTGTAATAAATCTTAAATCAGTCTTGTTGAGTGTAATTAGTTCTCTGAATCTTCTGGGATTATAGCTTCCTAGAAGTTCTTTCACCTGCCTTAGTCCAGACGTATTCTTCCAATGTGTTCTGATCAAGTTTCGTTCCTCTACCCTTAACTCTTCCCTGATAGTGTGAGGACCAACTGCAAGGAAGGGTTCTGGTCGAGTGGCTGTTGCTTCCCTAGCGAGCTTGTCAGCCTCCTCGTTGCCCTGTATGCCTGTATGGCCCGGGACCCACATCAGCTGTACTGTGTTGAGTTCCCCCAGGGCGTTTAGTCTCTTTACACATTCCCATAACAACCGTGAATTAATTTCACACGACGATACGGCTCTCAGTGCAGCCTGACTGTCGCTGCACATGACAATGTGCTGTTTTCTTGGTTGTCTCTGCAGAATTACCTCCGCACAAATGTCGATGGAAAAACCTCCGCCTGAAAGATACTGGGATAGTTCCCCAGGGGAATGGAGATATTGGCTTGGGGGCCATGTATTCCTGCCCCTATCCCTTCGTCGGTTTTGGAGCCATCTGTGAACCAGCTTTGGGTATGGGGCCGAAAGGTGTTATCGAACATTGTCTCGTTCCAGGTTGCCTTGCTTCCTAGTTCGGTTCTAAACTTTTTCTCGAAGGTTCTTAGCCTAACCATGTCGTCTCTATTGAGCTGGGAGATAGGAATCTTACTATTGATTTCCTCTCCGAGTCTGCTCGAGACCACCATGCCTTTTCCAGTGCCCTCCCTCATGAAATTTAGGAGAGCTTTTTTGGCAGTTTGTTCTATGACTATGTGCAGTGGCGACAGGTCCAGGATTACCTCCAGGGCTGCAGTGGGACAGGTGCGCATGGCACCTGTTAAACAGGTGCACGCCAGTCGCTGCAGCTTGGAAAGCGACGCCCTTACCGTGTTGAGGGCAGCCCGCTCGGACCATGCCACTGCTCCATATGTAACTATTGGCCTGACAATCATTGTCTCTTACGCCGACGATTGCTCAATCATGGCGACTGGGAATGGAATTGATGACCTGTGTTCGAAAGTAAACGGATATCTCTCTGAACTTTCTCGCTTCTTCACCGCAAAGTGTCTAGCCCTCTCCCCTACGAAATCCTCTGCGACCCTTTTCACAACCTGGACGAAGGAGGTCAGGCTACCGCTAGGAATTCACGTTGATGACACACTCATTCCGACGGTGAATAATCCTAAAATTCTCGAAGTAACATTCGACAGCCTGCTCTCCTTCTCTGCGCACGCAACCGCTATTGTCAATAAAGTACAGAGCCGCTACAAGGTCCTCAAGTCGCTAGCCGTACTTGGGGCAAAGACAGAGAAACGTTGCTGGCAACATACAAGGCAATAGGCCGGCCGGTTTTAAACTACGCAGCACCAGTGTGGTCGCCGGGGACTAGTAGGACGCATTGGACGAAGATACAGACGGTACAAAATACAGCACTTAGGACAGCGACCGGATGCCTCCTGATGTCACCAGGACACCACCTCCACGATGAGGCGAAAATGCTCCCAATTAGGGAGCACAACACGATGCTCTGCAAGCAGTTTCTTGCTGGGAGCCACAGATGTGGCCACCCAAATAGACAGCTGCTTGCAGAGGAGCCCTCGCCGTGGCACGTCAGGAGGCATCTATATGAACTGACGGACCTCTGGACCCGTCAGCTCACAGACAGGCCCTGAACGGCATTCACAGGGACGCAGTCTCGAGTTATGTAGACTCAAGACCTGTGAATGCCGTTCTAGGACCACAAACACCGGACATTGACGCGACGGAGCTCCATCTGCCTCGGGAGACCAGGACAACAATAGCCCAACTTCGCTCTGGCTACTGCAGCAGGGTAAATTCCTACCTGAGTAGGTAAAATGCGGATGTGCCGAACGAATGTCCGGCATGCGGAGAGACCCCTCACGACTCTAAACATCTCTTCGCATGCCCGGAAAACCCCACAACCCTAACGGCGTCGTCCCTATGGACCGATCCCATAGAGGCTGCACGCTTCTTGGGGCTGCCGTTGGTGGAACTCGACGACAACGACTGAGATATCAGCCGATCTGGGCGGCGTTGTTTTAGCCGCTACAAACACAACAGCAAATGCGTTGGACGGTGCAAGGCAAGCAATGTGTGGGGCCTTGCAATGTCTACTACAGCTGCCATGTAAAGGAGCGCAAACTCGGAGTTGGATTTGTGGTGGGAGAGAGACTGCGTCGCCGAGTACTATCGTTCACCCCGATGGACGAGCGTCTAGCCACAATCCGCATCAAAGCGAGATTTTTCAACATCTCGCTCATCTGCGCCCATGCTCCGACGGAAGAGAAGGATGAGGCATCCAAGGATCTCTTCTATAAGCGCTTGGAGCGCACGTATGTGCGCTGCCCCCGTCATGATATCAAAATCGTGCTTGGCGACTTCAATTCCAGGGTGGGCAAGGAAGGGATCTTTGGAACCACCGTCGGAAAAATCAGCCTCCACGACGAAACGTCCGACAACGGAGTGTGGCTGATCGACTTCACCGGGGACCGAAACAAGGTAGTATGCAGTACTAGGTTCAAGCATAAAAAGATCCATCAAGCTACGTGGCTGTCTCCGGATCGAAAAACGAGAAACCATATCGATCATGTCGTAATAGACAGAAGGCACGCTTCCAGTGTTTTAGACGTACGCACACTCCGAGGCCCAAACATCGACTCGGACCACTATCTTGTTGCAGCCAGGAATTTGGCATCGCCTCAAGACTCATACGGCTGTGTTAAATGACGTTGCGCAATACCACCAGCCCCGTCAGAATTGGGAAAGACCTCTCCGAGCCATTTGCCACAAAACAGGGTTTCAAACATGGCGACTCCCTTTCATGTGACTTCTTTAATCTGATGTTGGAGAAGATAATAACAGCTGCAAAACTGAACCGCTCAGGAACAATTTACTACAAGAGCGTGCAATTGCTGGCTTATGCCGATGACATCGACGTCATCGATAACAAAAACCGCGAAGTCTGTTCTGCCTTTTCCAAGTTGGATAGGGAAGCAAAGCGAATGTGTCTGGTGGTAAACGACGACAAGACGAAGTATCTCCTGTCATCAAACAAACAGTCAGCACATTCGCTCCTTAGCACCCACGTCACTGTTGATAGTTACAATTTCGAGAAAGTAGAGAATTTCGTTTACTTGGGAACCAGCATTAACACCGATAATAATGTCAGCATTGAAATCCAACGCAGAATCACTCTTGCCAACAAGTGCTACTTTGGACTGAGTAGGCAATTCAGGAGTAAAGTCCTCTTTCGACGTACGAAAACCATGCTCTATAAGTCACTCATCATACCCGTGCTGGTATATGGCGCAGAAGCATGGACAATGAGAACATCCGATGAGGCGGCTCATGGAGTGTTTGAGAGAAAGATTTTGCGGAAGATTTACGGGCCTTTACGCGTTGGCGACGGCGAGTACCGCAGATGATGGAACGATGAGCTGTATGAGCTTTACAACGACATGGACATAGTGCAGCGAATTAAAATACAGCGGCTCCGCAGGCTTAGCCATGCCATTCGAATGGACACCGACGCTCCAGCTCTGAAAGTATTCAACTCGGAACCCACTGGTGGTAGCAGAGGAAGAGGGAGGCCCCCTCTGCGATGGAAAGATCAGGTTGAGAAGGGCTTGGCTTCACTTGGCGTTTCCAATTGGCGTCAGTTGGCACAGAAGAGAAACGACTGGCGTGCTTTGCTGAACTCGGCCAAAATCGCTTAGGCGGTTACAGCGCCAAAAAAGAAGAAGTATTATAGCGACTTTTGCTAGAGTAGCTAACATTTGATGCTATTTTTTTCAGAGTATATAAGGATTTTGCACTGTATTGTTATGAAACTACTTTAAATACTGGTACGTTAACCACCAAAAACTAAAAATCGAAAAAAAATTACATAGCGCAGTTTGCGAGTGGACTACTCGTATGTTTAGTAAGGTATTAAACATCGAGTTTTCGCAAGTATTTAAATTTTATTGCAGATGCCGATAGAATACCTATCCAGGTATTATATTTGTACGGCAAGGCTTTTCTTTAAGGCGTTAGACCCCTAAAAATGGGCGTGGCAATTTTAGGACTAAAGTTTGCAAAACGCAGATTTTATTGCGGATTTCGGCAGAATATCGCTTTGTTAACAATATATGTCCTACAACTTTTTCAATCCGCAATAAAAATTTACTTTTTACAAAAACCCGATGTCTAACACCTTACCAAATATATCTTAACATAAGTTTTCGAAAAAAATTAGAAAAAATTGTTGATTCTCACAAAAGAAACCATTTCGTCTTAAAGAAAAATATTTTAAAAATAGTTCTTGAAAACCCCCCATTTTGTTGAACCAAGTATTTTATAGAGAATTAAACAAGGATATAATTTCAAATCCCTAATTTATTCGTCTTCATTATGCAAATCAACTTCAAAAAGTTCAACTGTTAATAGCTAAGTTAGCTTTAGGATAATCTTGACCATCTTGTATATAGAAATGTTAAGCCCGTTTCTTAGCTTTAGAATGACGTTAAGATGAAGTCTCTACATGATTAGTCAGAATCACGAAAAAATGCAAACGTTGACAGATCATATCTCCGAAGAAAAAAAAGGAGAAAAAATTCCTCGAAGACTTGTTAGCCTATTTCATGTATAGAACCCACAAAAAAAAATTTGAAGCGAATCGGAGACACGAAATAATTTTTTTTACGAAATCCGTCCGACTTAGTGGCTCATATATGGATCATATCTCAACTAAAACATTTACTTCATATCTTATCATTCTATCATATCTATCATTCATAAGCCACTCGTCTCTTTTGTAGAAATTTGAACAGGAGTATAAATAATCATAAAACGAAAAATTTTAAAATTGAAAACAAAAAATTATAAAAACTTATAAAATTCGTACCAATATTACAAGAAACAAACACATTCTCTAGTAATTTTATGAAGGTTTCACTTCTACCGGGTGAGCATCGTACAAATTTTTTTTTCTACAGTGAAGTCAGCACCTGAAAAATACGGTTTTTGAACGCATTCGTATGGCGATACATATTGTTGTCTCTGCAGTTTATCCTTGATATAAGTGGAACAAAATGCTCTCTAAAAAATAATTTATGCAACCTCACATACGCGGTTTTGCATTATCTTGATACGCGGTTTTGCATTTTGTTGATACGCGGTTTTGTACTTTAAACGACGAATTGGTTCTGTCCACGCCAGGGACCGCAAATAACGATTATCCTTTGAAATTTCAACTCAAAAAATCACGCGGAAAGAGAAATGCTACGTGCATAAGGAGTAAACCAATATCTTCTATCTATTATATATAATTCGCGAGGGCATTTTTTGTGGAGCCTAAAACATCTGCACCGTTCCCCTTGGCCTGTAGATGTGCAATAAGGTTTTATTTTTTCGAAAAGATTTGCCACCTGTTAAATAATTAAACTCAAGTTATTTACTAATCAATGCCCTCAGATCCGCACCGTCCGTTTGATTTTCAAAAGTGAGGTGTTGGATCGTCGAGCGTTTTCTACGATCGTGCAAACTAGCCAAGTAAAAACAGCTAAATCCAAATCGAGCAAAATAAATGGGCTGAGTAAG
>NW_023458555.1:108765234-108768722 GCF_013731165.1 Rhagoletis pomonella | reverse complement strand
TTAGTATCAATACATGTTGTTGGTAATTAGAACGGGTAAAATCAACGCAGTTCAATATTTACTTAAGTATGCATGTATGTATGTATGTTCGCTAAACTAAGATACAATACATGTTTGTGTGTATGTTCGCTAAGCTAAGATGCAGTACAAGTGAGTGTGTTTGTTCGCTAAGCTAAGATGCAATACAAGTGAGTGTGTATGTTCGCTGGACTATGTAGAGAAGAGTGGTTGAAAGAGATCGATGCAAATAACTTACAGTATCGGTCATATCTATAGCACGCCATTTCAAAGTGATATTGTGTGCCACTTATGTTTATTTATTTATTTTTAAGAATTTTCAATTAAAATACAGTTCTTTCTCTAACAAACCCCATATAAACCCAAGTTTAACAATTTGTAGAAAACTTCAAAAAAGTGCAACAAATTTACACCTAAGTTTCAAACTTTTTTCTCGGAAGTGTTAGAATTTTTTTGAGTACACAGTTTTTTAGCCACTGAAATTTTGGTCTGATAATGTGCAAATTTCAAGTGGCTACGAATTACCGTTAGTTTTTTAGATTTTTTTTTGTCGCATTGGCTCCCATATAATGAATAAACTCAATTTATTTGTATATGGATGAAAACCGCAACACCTTTGGCCAATAAAATTCTAAAAAATCAACGGTAACTTTCAGCCACTTGAAACTTGCACATTGTCAGGCTAAAATTGATTGGGCTATAAAACTGTGTATTCCGAAAAATCCTAACACTTCCGAGAAAAATGTTTGAAATTAAGGTGAAAATTTGTTGCACTTTTTTGAAGTTTTCTACAAATTATTAATCTTGGGTTTATATGGGGTTTGTTAGAGAAAAAACTGTATTTTAATTGAAAATTCTTAAAAATAAATAAATAAACATAAGTTGCACACAATATCACTTTGAAATGGCGTGCTATAGATATGACCGATACTGTACATATGTAAGAACATTTAGCGGTATAACTTAATGCAATAATAAGGTGAATGACTTTGCGTAGCTGACCTTGATAATTAGCTAACAAGTAAGTATATAGAAGGCAAATATAAATACAGACATGGGTGTAGCCAGGTAGGGGCAAATTTTCCTTATATATATATAAAATAGTACCCTGAATGCCTAAATTTCATTCTGGCTACGCCGATGAATACAGCAGATGCAGGTGTTCACAACCATGACCCAACATGAGGTACCAAATTAAAGGGCTTAGGGCGTGGATGTTCAAAAAGGTTTAACTTTTTCGAAAAGAGTTGCCACCTCTTAAAAAATTAAGTTCAAAACAATACGCGAAGGCATTTTTTGTTCCGCATAAAAGATCTGCACCGTTCGTTCGATTTTCAAAAATGGGGTGCCAAATTAAGGCGCTTGGCCTGTAGATGTGTTAACTGGTTTTATTTTTTCGACAGGCGTTGCCAACTGATAAAAAACTGCATTCAAATAATTTAATAATCAATGCCATCAGATCCACACCGTTCGTTCGATTTTCAAAAGTGATGTGCCAAATCAAAGGGCTCTGGCTGTAGGTGTACAATAAGGTTTAGCTTTTTCAAAAAGAGTTGCCACCTTTTAAAAAATTAAGTTCAAATTATTTAAAAAGCTAAACCAATTATTGCAAAATGGGCATAAATGGAAAGTTTTTAAAATCTTTGTTTCTTAACTTAACTTTATGAGGGTTGCCACCTGTTAAAAAAATCAAATTCAATTTGAATTAGGGGAATTAGATGATAGAAATATGTATTTGTGCCAGACGGTAAAGGTTAAGTATGTAGTAGTTTGTAAACATTTTGAAGAGGGTTGCCACCTGTTTGAAAAGTCTAATTTATATGAAGTATTAAAATATGGACGTCAAGCGAATGAATCTTAAGAGATCTTTAGTCGGAACGTTTAGAATATTTTTAAAGTCTTTGAAGAGGGATGCCACCTGTTTAGAAATTAAATTCAAATTATTTAAATAGTTTAATCAATATTTACCAATTGCGTACCAATCGCAGTAGTTCTGAAAATACTTTATTTCTTAACTGCGTTAGAAGGGTTGCCACCTGTTTAAATAATCAAATTCAATTTGAATTAAGGCAATGGGGTAATTAAAATAGGTATAACAATATGGGTGTCAGACGAAAGAGATTTAAGAAGATTTTAGATTGAGAACATATTTTTAATAGGGTTGCCACCTGTTCGAAAAGTCTAATTTTATTCAATTATCGATATAAAACTAAAAAGTGTTACGAAATCTTAGTTTGTACATTGAGAATATATTTTATGAGTTTGAGGCGGGTTGCCACCTGTGTAAACAAAAAAGTATTAGCAAATCTTAGTTTAAACATTAGGAATAATTTAAAGCGTTTGAGGAGGGTTTCCACCTGTTTAAAAAGTTAAATTCAAATTATTTATTAAATCAGGTGAATTATTAAAAAATGGAAATAAAACGAAATGATTTTGAAAAGGCTTTATTTCTAAACTATATGTAAGAGGATCGCCTCTCTTAAGACTTCAAATTCAACTCAATGCATCGTTTTTAAAAGTCGAATACTTACACATGTATTTATATGAAATATTGCACAAACACTAGGAGTGTCAAAAGGAAGAGGTTCTTAAAAAAAAAAAATATTGCAAATTAAGGTTCCGCGACCCCAGCTTCGTCTAAAACACACTTTTTTAACAATTATGTTTCATTTATTAGAAATCTGTATCGTAGAGTTTTGACCGTTTTTTTTTAACTTGGTGCTGCCACTTCTAAAAATACGACAGGTCATGTAATATTTCACACGCTTACTTCAAGGTTAGAAAGCCAACATTCTGCAGATCTGCTAAAAGCATTATATATACGTACGTGGTATGTCGAGGAAATGCTTCGCGTTAGGGCTCCATCTATTATTTCATTGCCATAGTTATACTCAAAGCGCGTCATCTATATGTGATACCCATAGTATAGGACGACAATATTATTTGTTTGTTGTAACGGTTTCACAATTGCAATTTTAATGTATGTCAAATCAGAGCGTTTCGTTAAAGATTTGGCTGCTTGATATAAACAAGTTTAGTAATCCAAGTGGTTGTGAATTTAATAAGTGAAAATCAACAATTTATACGTATGTATGTGTGTATGAACAAGAAAAATTCTGTGAACATTATACATAAGCATACTTAAAGAACAACAACATCGCAAAAATATAGAAAAAAAAGGTTTTTTCTTAACAGCGGTCGTCCCTCGGCAGACAATGGCAAACCTCCGAGTGTATTTCTGCCATGAAAAACAGCTTCTCATAAAAATACAATCGCCGTTCGGAGTCGGCGTAAAACTGTAGGTCCCTCCGCTTTGTGTGACAACATCAAGGCGCACGCCACAAATCGGAGGAGAAGCTTGGCCAAACACTAACATATGTGTAAGCGCCAATCTATTATTATTATTATTATACTTAAAGAATCGTTGCAGGTAAGTACGGCATTAAAATGTGATTTCAAAGATTTTTCAA
>NW_023458555.1:108763881-108765134 GCF_013731165.1 Rhagoletis pomonella | reverse complement strand
TTGCAGGTAAGTACGGCATTAAAATGTGATTTCAAAGATTTTTCAATCTCTGTTTAAACAGTCATGCCTCGACAGAGAAGGCGGAGGAATTTATCTGGAAGGGTTGGTCGGAATACCAACCGTAGTCGAATGAGGAGTTCGCAAGCTTCCAGAGGGTCACAAGCGAGTACATATAAATTAGCTCTTAGCGCTGCTCGGCCTGATTTAAATGACCTTGGGTTGCTAAGAGAAAGGTGTGCATATTGTAGAGCCTTTCATTTTGAAACTACAACAGTTAAAAGCGAACTTGGCTCATGTTGTCATAATGGCAAAGCTAAACTTTCGCCATATGTTCAATCGCCATTACTTAAAAACCTGTTAGTCCGAAATGATGAAAAATCAAAAAATTACCAACAAAATATTCGTTCTTTTAATGCTGCTTTTTCAATGATGAGTTCAAGTACAGTAGTTGAAAAATGTAGCTCCGATGGGCCTTATTATTATAAAATTAATGGCCATGTACACCATCGTATTGGAACTTTGAAGCCAAACTCAGAAAGGCGACCAGTTTATGCTCAAATTTATATGTATGACACCGAAGAAGCTACTAGAATTAGAGGAAGAAATCAAGGACTGTGATCTTGGTAGTATGTTACAGCTGTCGGAGTACCTTCAGGAACATAATCCATTTTCGCAAATATTCCGAAGTGTAAAAACTGTTATGGAACAACTGCAACCATCGCAACATAAGAATCTGAGAATGATTAGGGGTATTCTCTGAGTTTTGCAAAGCCCTTGCAAGGTGCACGGATTGTACGGTTTGAAAAGCTGTCCCATACGAAAACCGGTTTTTACCGTGCAATCTGTGCACCGTGCAAGGGCTTTGCAAGACTCAGAGAATACCCCTATTGTTTTCGCTGATAGAAGTTGTAATCAACGCCTTTTCAATTTGCCTATAGCAAATGATGTTGCAGCAGTTTTTAAAGCAGACGACGGATGTCCCGTTGGCGAAAGGGATCTTATTGTATACCCTGTTGGTGGTGGACTTAGAAGTGTTGAATGCCAGCACTCATGTGTGGACCCTATGGCATATCCTCTTCTCTTTCCATTTGGCGACGAGGCGTGGCATCGAAACATGGCTCACGAAGGAAATCACGCCACAGCGGTTCGTAATAAGTTAACGCAATCGCAATATGCGTCCCATCGTCTTGCAATAAGAGAAGGGTTCAGCACTCTTCATAGATCCCAGAAACTTTTTTTGGCTTGGATTGTTG
>NW_023458555.1:108762761-108763781 GCF_013731165.1 Rhagoletis pomonella | reverse complement strand
AAAAAAAGTTTCTGGGATCTAAGAAGAGTGCTGAACCCTTCTCTTATTGCAAGACGATGGGACGCATATTGCAATTGTGTTAACTTATTACGAACCGCTGTGGTGTGATTTCCTTCGTGAGCCATGTTTCGATGCTACCCCTCGTCGCCAAATGGAAAGAGAAGAGGATATGCCATAGGGTCCATACATGAGTGCTGGCATCCAACACTTCTAAGTCCACCATTAACAGGGTATACAATAAGATCCCTTTCGCCAACGGGACATCCGTCGTCTGCTTTAAAAACTGCTGCAACATCATTTGCTATAGGCAAATTGAATCGGCGTTGATCACAACTTCTATCAGCGAAAACAATCATTCGCAGATTCTTATGTTGCGATGGTTGCAGTTGTTCCATAACAGTTTTTACCATTCGGAATATTTGCGCAAATGGATTATGTTCCTGAAGGTACTCCGAAAGCTGTAACTTAGTACCACATTCCTTGTTTTCTTCCGTTTCTCCTCTAATTCGAGTAGGTTCTTCGGTGTCATACATATAAATTTGAGCATAAACTGGTCGCCTTTCTGAGTTTGGCTTCACAGTTCCAATACGATGGTGTACATGGCCATTAATTTTATAATAACAAGGCCCAGCGGAGCTACATTTTTCAACTACTGCACTTGAACTCACCATTGAAAAAGCAGCATTAAAAGAACGAATATTTTGTTTGTAATTTTTTGATTTTTCATCATTTCGGAATAAAAGGTTTTTAATGAATGGCGATTGAACATATGGCGAAAGTTTAACTTTGCCATTATGATAACATGAGCCAAGTTCGCTTTTAACTGTTGTAGTTTCAAAATGAAACGCTCTACAATATGCACACCTTTCTCTTAGCAACCGAAGGTCATTTAAATCAGGCCGAGCAGCGCTAAGAGCTAATTTATATGTACTCGCGAACTCCTCATTCGACAACGTTGGTATTCCGACCAACCCTTCCAGATAAATTCCTTCTCTGTCGAGGCATGACTGTTTAAACAGA
>NW_023458555.1:108756847-108762661 GCF_013731165.1 Rhagoletis pomonella | reverse complement strand
TCCAATTCTGACGGAGCTGGTGGTATTGCTCAACGTCATTTTACACAGCCGTATGAGTTTTGAGGGGATGCCAAATTCAGACATAGCGGCGTATAGGCAACTCCTTTTAGTGCTGTCAAAAGCGGCTTTAAAGTCGACAAATAGGTGGTGAGTGTCGATCCTTTTCTCGCGGGTCTTTTCCAAGATTTGGCGTATTGTGAATACCTGGTCTATGGTGGATTTGCCAGGTCTAAAGCCACACTGATAAGGCCCAATCAGTTCATTGACGGTGGGCTTCAGTCTTTCACACAATACGCTCGATAAGACCTTGTAACCTATGCTTAGAAGGCTGATCCCGCGGTAGTTGGCGCGAATGGCGGGGTCACCTTTCTTGTGGATTGGGCAGAGCACACTTAAATTCCAGTCGTCGGGCATGCGTTCATCTGACCATATTCTGCACAAGAGTTGATGCATGCACCTTATCAACTCCTCGCCGCCGTACTTGAATAGCTCAGCTGGCAGGCTGTCAGCTCCAGCGGCTTTGTTGTTATTTCAGCCGCGTTATTGCTATACGTACCTCGTCATAGTCAGGCGGTGGAACGTCGACTCCGTCATCATCGACTGCGGGCTCGGGTTCTTCTTCTCCACAACTTTCTGTGCTGCTGCCATTTAGTAGGGCGGAAAAGTGTTCCCTCCATAATTTAAGTACGCTCTGGACATCAGTTACTAGGTCGCCATTATTGTTCTTACAGGAGTGCGCCCCGGTCTTTAAACCTTCCGTAAGTCACCTAACTCTCTGGTAAAATTTTCGGGCATTCCTCCTGTCGGCCAGCATTTCAAGCTCTTCGCACTCACGTATTTCTGCCTCTCTCTTCTTGTTGCGGCAAATACGTCTCGCTTCCCTCTTCAGATCCCTATAGCGGTCCCACATAGCGCGCGTTGCGCCCGATCGCAGCGTGGCCCTGTAGGCGGCATCTTTTTTCTCTGCAGCTTCCTGACACTCCTCATCGTACCAGTTGTTCTTTCGGGCTCACTGAAATCCGACTACTTCTTCGGCGGCGGTACTTAATGAGCGGGAAATGTGGTTCCACTGCTCGCATATGTCGGTTTGTTGAAGAGTGCTCTCTGAGAGCAGGTGTGAGAGTCGAGTAGCGAAAGCGCTGGCTATCTGTTGTGATTGCAGCTTTTCGACGTTAAGCTTTCCTTGCATATTTGGGCGCACATTTTTTGCTGCACAGAGGCGGGTGCGTATCTTGGCTGCAACAAGATAGTGGTCCGAGTCGATGTTTGGGCCTCGGAGTGTGCGTACTTCTAAAACACTGGAAGCGTGCCTTCCGTCTATCACAACATGATCGATTTGGTTTCTCGTTTTTCGATCCGGAGGCAGCCAGGTAGCTTGATGGATCTTTTTATGCTTGAACCTAGTACTGCATACTACCATGTTTCGGGCCCCGGCGAAGTGGATCAGCCTCAATCCGTTGTCGGACGTTTCGTCGTGGAGGCTGAATTTTCCGACGGTGGTTCCAAAGATCCCTTCTTTGCCCACCCTGGCATTGAAGTCGCCAAGCACGATTTTGATATCATGACGGGGGCAGCGCTCGTACGTGCGCTCCAAGCGCTCATAGAAGAGATCCTTGGATGCCTCATCCTTCTCTTCCGTCCAGTGAAGAAGCAAGGCAAAGCCTCGGATGCAACATCATTTGCTATAGGTAAATTGAATCGGCGTTGATCACAACTTCTATCAGCGAAAACAATCATTCGCAGATTCTTATGTTGCGATGGTTGCAGTTGTTCCATAACAGTTTTTACCCTTCGGAATATTTGCGCAAATGGATTATGTTCCTGAAGGTACTCCGAAAGCTGTAACATAGTACCAAGATCACATTCCTTGTTTTCTTCCGTTTCTCCTCTAATTCGAGTAGGTTCTTCGGTGTCATACATATAAATTTGAGCATAAACTGGTCGCCTTTCTGAGTTTGGCTTCAAAGTTCCAATACGATGGTGTACATGGCCATTAATTTTATAATAATATGGCCCAGCGGAGCTACATTTTTCAACTACTGCACTTGAACTCACCATTGAAAAAGCAGCATTAAAATAACGAATATTTTGTTTGTAATTTATTGATTTTTCATCATTTCGGAATAAAAGGTTTTTAATGAATGGCGATTGAACATATGGTGAAAGTTTAACTTTGCCATTATGACAACATGAGCCAAGTTCGCTTTTAACTGTTGTAGTTTCAAAATGAAACGCTCTACAATATGCACACCTTTCTCTTAGCAACCCAAGGTAATTTAAATCAGGCCGAGCAGCGCTAAGAGCTAATTTATATGTACTCGCTTGTGACCCTCTGGAAGCTCGCGAACTCCTCATTCGACAACGGTTGGTATTCCGACCAACCCTTCCAGATAAATTCCTTCTCTGTCGAGGCATGACTGTTTAAACAGAGATTGAAAAATCTTTGAAATCACATTTTAATGCCGTACTTACCTGCAACGATTCTTTAAGTATGCTAATGTATAATGTGCACAGAATTTTTCTTTGTTCATACACACATACGTATAAATTGTTAATTTTTAAATTCACTTATTAAATTCACAACCACTTTGATTACTAAACTTGTTTATATCAAGCAGCCAAATCTTTAACGAAACGCTCCACAGTGGTTCGGATAGCAGATCTGGCTGGACGAAAGTCAACATTTTTTTGTTTTTAAAATACTTAATGGTACTTGGAATACATTCCTGACAATACATTCAAATAGAAATTGCATTTATTAAAGCATTAACATATGAAAACAAACAAAAAAAGGTAAGTCAACGCCGCCTATTTGAGAACTCTATTTTAAAAGCTGAAATTTAACTTAAAAGACTGCTAATTGCACTCACAAATATTTGCATAATTGCAAATTGACTTTATAAACAAAAAATTACACTTATTCCGCCATAGATTCAGGGGTCATAACGCAATTTATGTCCACATTGGTATAAGCAAATTTATTCTGAAAAATCGTCGTTTTGATTAATTAAAAAAATAAATTAAAGAGTAGGAAAAGTAAAGGCCGCCGAAGGCCATTATAAAACCACTTGCATATTAATCTTTACACCTTCGCAAATGCAGAGGGTAAGTTCGATAACCAAGTCTAACCAATTGGCTTAGATATTTACATTTTAGTGACGGTATGTCAAATCTCAAAATTCAAAAGTAATTATTAACAGGAATGTATCTGAATATAAATATAAGATCAGTGGCGGATCCACGGGGGAGAGGGGGGAGGGGTTGTGTGTTAAAACAGAAAAATACTTGGAGTTATAAAACCTTTGGTTATGTAAGAGTTAAAAAAAATAGTACCTCGCGAATTTTCTGCTTTCTGAAATTAAAAAAATTATAAAACAGGCATGCAAATCTTTAAGCGCTTTATAAAATTTTTTCTGAAATTTATTTGTGTTTCTTGCTGTGATCTTAAATTTTAGTCACGGTAAATAAAATCGTAAGAAGTGAGTTGTTTGACATTTGGAGAAGTGTTGCTGAAACTTCTAAAAGACAACAAGGTGTCCGTGATTATGTGATTAGTAAATTGAAAGAAATATCTGATGAAAATGCTCGTTCCGAAGTAAATAAAGTAAATTAAGTAAATGACTTTAGATTTGTAATCAGCAACCCAGAAAATCCCCAGATACCCAGTTACATAGAAATCTACCGATTTTTTTAAATTTTCGTCCGCCATATTGGATCCGCCATTTTGAATTTTTGGTAAATGACTTTAGATATGTAATCAGTGACCCAGAAAACCCCCAGATACCCAGTTTCATAGAAATCTACCGATTTTTTTTAATTTTCGTCCGCCATATTGGATCCGCCATTTTGAATTTTTGATAAGCGACTTCAGATTCGTAATCAGCGACTCAAAAATCCCCTAGGTAAGAAGTGGTGTAAAGATCCATCAACGAGTATTTGTTTAAATAGTTTCGTCCAGCTAGATTTGCGGTCCGAACCACTGTGCGCTCTGATTTGACATACATTAAAATTGCAATTGTGAAACCGTTACAAAAAACAAATAATATTGTCGTCCTATACTATGGGTATCACATATAGATGACGCGCTTTGAGTGTAGCTATGGCAATGAAATAATAGATGGAGCCCTAACGCGAAGCATTTCCTCGACATACCTACGTACGTATATATAATGCATTTGGCAGATCTGCAGAATGTTGGCTTTCTAACCTTGAAATAAGCGTGTGAAATATTACATTACCTGTCGTATTTTTAGAAGTGGCAGCACCAAGGTAAAAAAAACGGTCAAAACTCTACGATACAGATTTCTAATAAATGAAACATAATTGTTTAAAAAAGTGTGTTTTAGACGAAGTTGGGGTCGCGGAACCTTAATTTGAAATAATTTTTTTTTTTTTTTTTTTAAAGAACCTCTTCCTTTTGACACTCCTAGTGTTTGTGCAATATTTCATATACGTACATGTGTAAGTATTCGACTTTTAAAAAAGATGTATTGAGTTGAATTTGAAGTCTTAAGAGAGGCGATCCTCATACATATAGTTTAGAAATAAAGCCTTTTCAAAATCATTTCGTTTTATTTCCATTTTTTAATAATTCACCTGATTTAATAAATAATTTGAATTTAACTTTTTAAACAGGTGGAAACACTACTCAAATGCCTTAAAAATATTCCTAATATTTAAACTAAGATTTGCTAATACTTTTTTGTTTGATAACTTTTTATACAGGTGGCAACCCTCCTCAAACTCATAAAATATATTCTCAATGTGCAAACTAAGATTTCGTAACACTTTTTAGTTTTATATCGATAATTGAATTAAATTCGACTTTTCTAACAGGTGGCAACCCTATTAAAAATATGTTAAATCTAAAATCTTCTTAAATCTCTTTCGTCTGACACCGATATTATTATACCTATTTTAATTACCCCTTTGCCTTAATTCAAATTGAATTTGATTGTTTACACAAGTGGCAACCCTTATACACGCAGTTAAGAAATAGAGTATTTTCAAAACTACTGCGATTGGTACCCAATAAATAAAAAAATATTGATTTAACTATTTAAATAATTTTAATTTGATTTCTAAACAGGTGGCAACCCTCTTCAAACACTTTAAAAATATTCTAAACGTTCCAACTAAAGATCTCTTAAGATTCATTCGCTTGGCGTCCATATTTTAATACTTCATATAAATTAGACTTTTCAAACAGGTGGCAACCCCCTTCAAAATGTTTACAAACTACTACATACTTAACCTTTACCGTCTGGCACAAATATATATTTCTATCACCTAATTCCCCTAATTCAAATTGAATTTGAATTTTTTAACAGGTGGCAACCCTCATAACGTTAAGTTAAGAAACAAAGATTTTCAAAACTATTTCCATTTATGCCTATTTTGCAATAATTGGTTTAGCTTTTTAAATAATTTGAACTTAATTTTTTAAAAGGTGGCAACTCTTTTCGAAAAAGCTAAACCTTATTGAACACCTACAGCCAGAGCCCTTTGATTTGGCACCTCACTTTTGAAAATCGATCGTCGGTGTGGATCTGTTGGCATTGATTATTAAATTATTTGAATGCAGTTTTTTATCAGGTGGCAACGTCTTTCGAAAAAATAAAACCAGTTTATACATCTACAGGCCAATCGAACGAACGGTGCAGATCTTTAATGCGGAAAAAAATTCCTTCGCGTATTATTTTGAACTTAATTTCTTAACAGGTGGCAACTTTTTTCGAAAAAGTGAAACTTCTTGGAGCATCCACACTCTAAGGGCCGTTTTCTCATCTAAGCTTTAGATTACCGGCCACTTTA
>NW_023458555.1:108748894-108756747 GCF_013731165.1 Rhagoletis pomonella | reverse complement strand
TCTAAGGGCCGTTTTCTCATCTAAGCTTTAGATTACCGGCCACTTTATCGTCTCGATATACGAGTTTTCGTTTTCTCATCAGCACAATAATTTCTCCAATCGATAAATTGTTGCTTACCCGTTGCAACCTTCAAAATTTGTACCCAACTTTAAATTTTGGTTTGGTTTTGGTTTATGAATCAATATATTAGATATTTCAACCAAGGTTTTGGTTTGTGCTAACAGTTGCTCTTGCTCTATATTTGCTTATGTTGCATTGCCAACCTTTGGAATTTTATGACGAATGTAGTGAAATTTCACTCTCGGAAATGTAGTGAAGTTTCACTCTACGGAATAACAAATTTAATTTTACAGGTAAGATAAGAAAACGAAACCACTTTAAAGTGAGGAACAATTTATCTGCCCTGTTAGTAAAGGCAACTTTACTGCTTACATTAGAAAACGGCCCTAAGCCCTTTAATTTGGTACCTCACTTTTGAAAATCAAACGGACGGTGCGGATCTGAGGGCATTGATTAGTAAATAACTTGAGATTAATTATTTAACAGGTGGCAACTCTTTTCGAAAAAATAAAACCTTATTGCACATCTACAGGCCAAGCGCTTTAATTTGACACCCCAATTTTGAAAATCGAGCGAACGGTGCAGATGTTTTAGGCTGCAGAAAAAATGCCTTCGCGTATTATATATAATAGATAGATATTTATTATTAAATAAAAAAAGACACATATTTAGCCAATACTGGTCAAGAAAAGGAGTTTCTATTATTGCCATGAGTGCAAATTACAAATCCCTAAAATCCCGGGATTATCTGCCAAAAATAAGTTAATGTTAAATGTAAAAAAGGCAAATTATGTGGTAATTTCTTCATCTAATAAAACGATTCTAGAACAACATGAGTTACATGTTAAGAACGAAAAAATTTCAGAAGTAACTACAATTAAATATCTTGGTGTTCTAATTGACAATAAATTAAAATTCCATGATAACATTGTCTATATGTGAATAAACCGTCGAAAAAAATTGGATTTATGAAAAGAACATGCAAAAATCTAAGTAGGAGATATAAAGTCATAGTTTATAGATCAATATTTTGTTTATAACATCTGCCACGCAGATAGATAAGCTACAAAAAATGCAAAATAGGGCTATGAGACACATTCTTAACACACGATACGATACCAGCATCTCGTAATGCTGAATGAGTTAAACTGGCTAAATGCAAATCAATTAATTTTCTTCCACTCAATGAAATTTATTTATAATATTAAGAATGGAGCTCTTCCGAAATATTTGAGTGACAACTTTAGGTATAGTAGTGACACTCACACCTATAAAACAAGAGTCAGGGATAATTTTAAACTCCCATTCTGCCAAACGGAAAACCTAAAGCAAGATTTGTATAATAAGGGTTTGAAAACATACAACGAACTGCCGGCAAATATTAGAAGCTGCAACAGCTTACAACAATTCAAAAGTCGATTATACCACCACTGCAAAATATAAGTATAGAATGAAATGATAAAAAATTTTATTTTAAAGGATTGCTGCTTGATCCAGTAGAGAATAGTGGAGGGTCGGCATGGAAACTAGTCCCTTCCAATTTCTAAAGATAGATTGGCTCGGAAATTAGTACTTTCCGACTGTTTCCAAATTACTTTATAGCCTTTACATATGACCACAAAGCCTGAAGTGTAGGTGCGACTTGGAATAAAATCCACAGCAACGGTACAGGAAGTGCGGCTCTGGAACTCGTCCTTTCGAACCGCCCACCTAACCAGTACCCAACATTCGGGCTACTCGAGATCCCGTCCATTCCGACAGCCACGGTCACACTTATAATTAATACTAGAGTGCCAGTTACTGTCGAAATTCGACAGTTTTTCTAGTTTTAGAAGCTTTGGAGAGGATTTCTAACTTAACACACAGCAAAACTTATACGGTACAAATTAGCTAACCGAAAAATCTTCTGCTAAAACGTAACTAAATTCTTTTTTTATCTGAGAAGGTCTTTGGAGGACTTCGGCAGGACTTGGAATTGACCCGATACATTCAAGTTTATCGATAAATTTCAGTGATTTGATACATATCGATAGTTCGATGAATTTCAAGAACACTAAAATTCGATAACTCAACAAAATTCGTTAACCCGACCAATTTCGATAACTGTGAAATTCGATGGCTCGATAAATTTGGATAATTCAAAAATGTAAAAACTTTGGATACCTTTATAAATTTTTAGTTTTGACATCTCCACATTTTTCGAAAACTATCTAAACATTTTGATAACTCGTTACCTCTGTTAAGACGATTAAATGCGGTAAGTAGTGATAAATTGATAAGCTTATATAACCTTGAAATTTTGATAAACCGATATATTTTGAAAATTCCATAAACTTCGCTTCGTTGAACCAACCAATTTCAGTAGATTAATAATTATCGATAACTCTGTAAGTTGAAACAACTCCATGCATTACGACAACTCGATATATTTCGTTAAGTCTATAAATAATGATAATTCAATAAATATCGATAACTTGATACATTTCTTTAACTTGACTAATTTCGTTAATCCCACACGTTTTTATAGCTCGATAACTATCCGTAAATTTGGTCAACTAAGTTTCTGTGTCTATAAATTTCGACAACTCAGTAAACATTGATCAGTTTGAATAATTCGATACGTTGCGATAACTAACTTCGATGATTCGATAAATTTTAGTAAGCTTTATGGCTGATTTTATTTCGATTCCTATCGGAAAATTTCAGCTCTGTTAACCTAATTCTTATGTATTTCTCATTGTATCCATTTTCGCCTTTATCTCAATTTTCGTCTTTATCTTCACTTTTGCCTTTTTTTGTCTTCATCGTTATCACTTGTTTCTTCATCTTCATATTTATCTTTATTTCAAAGTTTAATTTCAAATACGAAGTAAAACAAAATGCGAAACGCTTGAATTGAACAGGTTGCAAAAACAACCATTAACAAATATGGAAATTTTTAACCGACGATTTTCAACCAATTTCGAAACTATAAAAACTCTCTTCATCTACAGAAAATTACTTTCCAACGGTGTTTCTGGCTTTAAAATCGGTAACTTTACCTTGGTCTTCATCTTTGTTTTTATCTTTCACATCTTTGCTTATATCCCTTTCTTTTTCTGTTCACGTAGATGAGATGAGGTGCGATGACGTGATAAGATGTGACGTGATTTTATGTGATGTGATGTGTGTGTGTCATGTCATGTGTTGTCATATCCTCTGATGTCATGTCATATGATGTCATACCATATGATGTCATATCATGTGATGCCACGTCATGTAATGCCATGTCATGTCATACGATGTCATATCATGTGATGTCATGCACTATAATGTGATGTCATATCATATAATGTCATGTCACGTGATATCGTGTGATGTGATATCATATTATGTGATGCAATATCATGTGATGTCTCTTCATATCATGTGATAAAATGTGATGTGATGTCATGTAATGTGATCACATTCCATGTTTCGATTAGTGTATCGATAACCCTGTTGATAACTGTGTTGATAAAAATACCGATAACAATATCCATACACATATAGAAAAGTACAACGATTGTAAACTCGATTAATTCAGCGATAAATATAACAATCATCAGTATCGATTATTGTACATATCGCTAACAATATAAATGACTAAATCGATAACAAAATCAATTATTTAATCGATTATTATACCGATAACAATATTCATTATTGTATCGATAACAATATCGATTATTATATCGATTCAATAGCGGTTATTTAATTAATAACAGTATCGATAACAATATCGATTATTTTATCGATAGCAATATCGATTATTATATCGATAAGAATATCGAGTTTCATATCGATAACAATATCGATCTTCATAATCATCCTTTTCTTCATATTTATCTTTATTTTTGCATATTCCTCTTCACCTTTACCTTAAAGTGTTTAGATTTACTTTGATCTTCGTTTTTGCCTGTACCTCTAGGCATCTTTGTTTTTGTTTTTATTCTCAAACCGCTAAACCGCTGAGAACCATTTCCATGTGCATTATTCCCCTTGAATTCGACAATTTACTCCCAACCAACAAACTGCCGCTAAAGAAGTTTCACTTCATAAATTCAAGAAATGTTCTTACCCTTGCAGTTACCCTAATTCTTATGTATCTGTCATTGTCTCCATTTTCGTCTTTAACTTCACTTCTGCCTTCTTTTTTTTTGACTTCAGCGTTATCATTTCTTTCTTCATCTTCATATTTATCTTTATTTCAAAGCTTAATTTCAAATGTGTAGTGAAACAACAGGCGAAACGTGTCAAATGGAACATGTTGCAGCAACATCTATACACAATTCGAAAATGTTTAAACGACGGTTTTGGCCGTAATTTTCAACCAGTTGTGAAACCATAAAAACTCTGCTCATCTACGGAAAAATGCCTTTCCAACGGTGTTCTTGGTTTTGAAATCGGTTCGGTAGAATCGCCAAACGAAGGGAGACAAAATTTATGTTAGCGTATTAATATATAGATAATTTAATATAATATAATTAATACAATTACTTTGTTTAAATGTATACATATTTGTACAGGATAAAAGTTAGGATAGTCCTCTCAAAAAAATGTGTAAAGAACAGAATATGTAGTGAAATAAGAAAATTGTTTTCATGTATGATTGTGGATCCTGTGATATAATGTATGCATATATCAATATCAAAACTATAAACCCAAAATTGTACCAAATAAAATAATAAGTAAATATTGTAAATTTTCAGACTTGTTATAGGCCTTTAAAAAAAATTCCAGGATTTTTGGGACCTCAAAAAAGCCGGAATCGCGGGATCACGGTCCTAATGTACATTTTCATAATATATGTATGTATGCAAATGAGCGATGAAAAAATTCTATGACGGATTTTTTATTTACCGTTTCAATTTTCACGTCATTTACTCCGAAGGGTTTATTAAAACTATAAACTGCGGTTTTTTGCCGTTTACTCGAAATTTTAAGGATTTAGAAGTCAAACTCTGGTTATAAGCACACACCACTTTTTTGTGCGGGCTATATGTATATAATATCTATTATTCTGATCTTATTGTTTACTGGATATCTTATTTTAAGTATAAAAACTAGAAAAAATATATGTATTTAATGCTGCTAAACGCTGTTTTCTTGATTAAAAGAAACGGGAGGAAAGAAGCCATTTTGGTAGGTTTTTGAACCCGCTCTTAGTAGGAAAGAAAGTTTTTCAGTGGCAATCCTGGTAGACATTAGTTATGTCAGCTCATTTCTAAATTAACTTCAATAAAGTGAGGTATTTCACCCAAAACCTCTATCAATATTTTTAAAGCGTTTGACCGCTCGAAAGCAAAATATTCCAGCACTAGTTATGCCAATGCACCTAAAGGATATAACAAGCAACTACAAACAAGTGTCAACGATACCTTGAGGAGATGTCTTGGAGTACCACCAAAGACAGATGACACTCATGACAGATGCGCTGGCCTGTAAACTCCCACCTTTACCTCGAATCTTTGAATCTGAACTAACCCAGTACAAAAAGAGTTTTTCCCCAACACAACTCAGAGCTCTTTACAACCAAAAAATGAATACGCTAGAAGAGGAAGGTTTCAACGTGTACGCAACTGACGCATAGGTGTCTGACAACAAAATTGGCTGCGCAGCAAGATCTATACATAGAAGGTCGCGCAATCCGCGAAACAAAAATTGCCTCTCTCTGCCCATATAGTCTGAGGCCGATTTTTTACTTTCACGCCTTCATGCCGAAAAGCCACAAAACTTGATTTTTCACATCGGCCAATTTTTGCAAAATTTGCATTTAAACTCGCTATATCTCAGACGTTTATGATTCGATTGATTTGTACACAATAAACTAGATTCTATTCTGAAGAAGATGAGTCTAACTGCACTTCTTAACACTTATTTAAAACGAAATGGCGGATATTTTAACATTTTTATAAAAATTAAGGAGCTGATTTTTACAAATTCAAAAGTTGTGTTATGAAGTTTAAAATTTTTGTTTTGTTTTAATGCAGCTTTAAAGACAAATATATACGGATAGTTTTGGGAAAGTTTCAGTTTTAGACAACAAGTAGTTCTAAAGTTATAACAATATTATGATGACTCCCACGAGCGGTCGTTCGCCTCTAGATGACAAATATTTTTATTGGGCACTTGTACAAGTAGTTTAGGAAGTAATATTAATTGAAATGTTGAAATTCATAAATTTATCAGTGTAATATAACTTATTAAAGCGCTACAGACCTACAGTGACGAGCAAAACTGTAACATGGTTTAACACTTTTTGTTTCAGCCACCGCTACATTTCCAAGTTCTAATGACTTTCATCCTTTTGTTGTATATTCGTGTTGGTACATCCCTACTCCCTCTTTCATAATGATTTTAAGTCAATACAACAACAATAAAAAACCCAGCAGACAAAAATGTAAATAAAGGCAGATGTTACAGTTTTGCACTCACTCTCAGTTTTGCATTTGACAGTTATCTTTTACTTAGTTGGAAGTCAGATGACCTTTTTCTATATTGTAATTTATTGAAGAAGTGGTCACCAGTAAATAACATAGTTAATCAGGAACCATAAATGTAAATAATAGATTTACTGCGGAAAGGCGGAACCGCACAAAAAGTGGCAAAAAATTTTGGAATTTGCTACTTGAAAATGTTAAGACTTAGAAAAAATGTAGCCTAAAGTGTTCCCAAGGACAAAGGAAGTCTGTTAAAAAATATTACGGTACGATATCTTGTGAACTTAGCAGCAAGTTGCGATGCAGCCACTATTACAGAAGCGCTTAAGATATTAAAGTTTAATGCAAATCAATAGACAGCGAGGCGAAGAATTGCCAAATTGAGCGCAAAGGCATAATAGAAAGGAAAAAAGCAAATTTGATCATAATACATGTGCGAGTGTGGCAGCATTTTGCTGCATCGCACGAAAACCGAACCGTTGCCTATTGGGATATGTTAGGCCGTTCAGAATGCAATAAAAAACATATTTTTAAGTTTCAATTGAAGGCTATTTGGTCTGACAAGACTATATTAATCGCTTTCAATCAGATGGCCGGGCATGGTAATGGATCAAAGACCCAAATTAAGCCTAAGCGCATCATGTACGGCAAACTGTGAATCACAGTGGTAGGATCTTAATTGTTTGGGGTTGTATTTCAAAAATATTGTTGGTTCGTTAATACGCATTATGCGTAAGGAACAGTATATGTTCATATTTCAACAAAATTTGCAAGATGTAGTCAGTGTTGCCATTTTAGCCGTTTTCCGGCTAGATTTAGCCGGTTGCGATAGCAAACAGCCGAAGAAATTTCGATTTAGCCGGCAGCCGATTTGTTAGCCGTTTTGCAAAAAAACATTAGCCGGTTTTAGCCGATTTTGCTATTTGCCTTGTTTTCTTAAATTTCAAGTATGTATATATGTTTCTATTTTTGACTAAGCGACCCAAAATCTGTTAGAAATGGCTACTAGCATTATCGTGGAGAAAATTTTCATGCCAAGCAGGGTTATATGAAATTGGGCCGATTCGTTTATTTTTATTTTAAACGAAGAAGGGATTTTCTTCATAAAATGTTTGTTATAAATGTCTTAATTTTAAGTGTGAAGTTTTATTCGCAAACTTAGAAAATAAGAAATTGTTTCACTGTTAAGACACTTAAGATGCGTTTGTGTTTGGATATAGTGCCAACAAACAGAATAAATATTACATGTAACGGGTGATTTTTTAAGAGCTTGATAAATTTTTAAAAAAAAAAAACGCATAAAATTTGCAAAATCTCATCGGTTCTTTATT
>NW_023458555.1:108746812-108748794 GCF_013731165.1 Rhagoletis pomonella | reverse complement strand
GAATGTTTTTCCGCAGCCTGCCGGTGCATCAAGGTAAAATACGTTGCCACGATTTTCGCTTCTATGAAGCGCACTCAAAACTCTATCAATTACGAAATTCTGCTCATTTGTGGCTTTGTTGTACATTTCATCAAAGTCGATTTTATATGGCCCTGCATTCATGTTCAATTGTCTTGCGTAGTTATTCCGAACTGGCTTTGGAAGCCCGAGCTCTTCACGGCAGGTATTATGCGTTGTTAGTATTTCATCTATTTCCAGTAAAGCAGCATTTATAGCGTCGTCCTCGGAAAGACCTTGATAAATAAAATCTTCCACAAAGTTTTCTTTAAAATGGTGCCACAAATCCACCGATTCGGAAGGAACATTTACCCCTAACAATATGGCGAACTGTTCACGTATTTGACGTGGAGAATAAAAGAGGGCCGCTTCTTCTAAAGTATCAAAATAATGAGTTGAACTTGATGCAATGCCAAGAGCAATAGCGGCTTCTCTAAATGTTGCATATACATGGCCATCCACAGTTCGCGATTCTCTGAAGTCTTTCGCTCCTTTTACATGAAGAAGTAAAAGTAGAGCTCTGGATCTTTAGCAGAAACAGCATTTAATCGCGTAACAATTTTATTTGAACCTCCTTGACGATCTTTCCAAGACTTCGTTTGTGGATGCCATATGTAGTGGTAAGGTATATCGATATAACGATATTCCCTAGCCTCAACCGTTTGTCTATTTAGTTTAAACCAAGCCATGAGTTTAGAATCGCTTTGATTCAAAACGCGCTCTTCTTCACCGACCCTAAATGTTATACGTTGTAAATTTTCAAGATGGAATTCGAGAGGAATAACTGTGTGTGATTGAAAATGCATTTCGTACTCAAAAATACGCCATACTGCCTCAGCAGAGCCAACCCATCTAGCAGTAAGATATCCCACAATTTCGTCGTAATTAAGAGCACCTTCATTCTGAAACATAACTGAAGCTGAATCGAAACCTTTGTAAATGTACTTGTAGATATATTTAATGCTTTTTACTGTCGTACAAACTTCAACGTTAATATGTGCTTGGTACTTTCGAAGCAAATATTTGTTGTATGGGACTACAAATCTGTTGTCAACGGATACGCCATTTTTTTCTACACAGATTTTAGTATCCCTTCTCCTATATTCTGGATATCCATTGACATTATCACGTGTATGAGGGGCAAACTCTTTAGGGAAATTTTTTATGCAGGATCCATCACGCATACAAACAGAACTAGCATTGAAGCAGCCACATGGGCCATGGATCATATGTCGGGCCACTAAATCATTAAGCTGGGGATCCTCTCCTGCGAACGGTATTTCAGCGCATACAATGTTATCAATAGCGCACGTGTCGTGGAATTTATCATCATTATCTAAAGATATAAGTATATGAGCATGGGGAAGGCCCCTTTTCTGAAACTCTATTGTATATATTACAGCTGCAACTTTTCCAAAAATATGCTTTTTATTTATGTCATCGAGAAGACACTGTAGCTTTAAATGAAAAACCCGCGCAATTAGATCAGGTCTGTAACACGGTTGTTCACCTACATATATGTAGTAATAAAAAACAAATAACAAATCAACGAATACTCATATAAGTCGGTTCCAAAAAATTCATATATTTCGTATTTTATCTCAAAAACAGGACCAATCGTATATGATAGATTTTTTTTTCTAGCACGTCCGGCTTTTGAGTAAAAAATTGTTGAAGTGTCAAAAAACTGCGAAAATTAAAAAAAAATAAATAAAAATATAATTTTACCGAGAAGAGCACGTACTAATGAAACTTCAATTCGTCTGATGGATTCTACCTCTTGTCGATGGATTGAGTAGAAGTCAGTGAAAAATTAAAAAAACACTCAATTCGTTTTTAAAATATATTCATATACATACTAAGATTTTCGTGTGTGTGAAAAAATATTGAACAACTGAGTTTTTTTGTGTAATTTTTCATTTATT
>NW_023458555.1:108745099-108746712 GCF_013731165.1 Rhagoletis pomonella | reverse complement strand
TTCGGGACTATTTTGGGATTTTCGAAGCTATTTCGTAATTCTTTAGGGATTCCCGGAAACTGTTTAAGATTTTCGGGATTTTCGAAACGACTTTCAAAATATTTAGGGATTTTTCGGACTAGTTTTGGGATTTTTGGGGCTTTCGAGATTCTCGGAGTTAATAGCGGGACTTTCGGCAGTATTTCGGTATTCTTAGAATTGTTGGGACTTCTGGACTATTTTGGGATTTTAGGTTTAATTTCTAGTTTTTGGGACTTACGGGACTGTTTCCGGATTTTTGGGACCTTCGGGATTTTCCGACCTAATATCGGGATTTTCGGGACTAATTTAGAAATTTTTGTGACTTATATTGGACTTTTGGGACTATTTCCAGATTTTTGGAACTTATTTTGTATTTATGGGGTTTTCGGGATTCTCGGGAATAATTTCGGGACTTTTGGGACTTTCGGGACTATTTAGGGATTTTTGGGGCTCGTGTGATTGTCGGGGGTAATTTAGGTATTTTTGGGACTTTCGAGACTATTTTCAGATTTCTGGGACTTATTTGGACCTTTCGGTTCTATTTCGAGATTGTCGGGAGTAATTTCGGGACTTTCGCGACAGTTTCCAGATTTTTAGGAATTTTGGACTACTTCGGGATTCTCAGGAATAATTTCGGATTTTCGGGCGTATTTAGGGATTTTTGGGACTTTGTTTTTGGATTTTTGGGACTTTCGGGATCATTTCGGGATTTTCCGGACTAATTTAGGAACTATGGAACTTTCGGAACTATTTCAGGATTTTTGGGACTTTCTGGACTGTTTTATAATTCTGGGAATATATTTCGGTATTTTTGGGGCTATCGGGAGTATATCGGTTTTTTTTGGGTCTTTTTGGATTTTTGAGACTTTCGGAACCATTTCAGGGTTTTCAGGAGTATTTCGCGGCTTTTGGAACTAATTTCGGATTTTTGGGACAATCGGGACTATTTCTCCATTCTTGGGATTAATTAGGAATTTTGGGATTTTGAGAGTTAATTCGGAATTTTTGGGACCTACTTTCGGATTTTTGGGACTTTCGGGCCTATTTCGGGATTCTCGGAACTGATTTCGGGACTTTTGGGATTTTCAGGAGTATTTCGGGATTTTTGGGACTAATTTCGGATTTTTGGGACTTTCGGGACCATTTCTCCATTCTTGGGATTAATTTAGGAATTTTGGGATTTTGAGAACTAATTTGGGAATTTTGAGACCTATTTTTGGATTTATGGGACTATTTCGGGATTCTCGGAACTAATATCGGGACTGTTGGGACTTTCGGGGTTATTTAGGGATTTTTGGGATTCTCGGGACTATTTCGGGATTAAAGGGAAAAATTTGGGTATTTTTGGGACTTTCGAGACTATTTCCAGATTTTTGGGACTTATTTAAGATTTTTGGAACTTTCGGGTGCATTTCGAGATTGTCGGGAGTAATTTCGGGGTTTTTGGGATTTTTGGCTGTATTTCGGAATGCTTGGGACTTTCGGGCCGGTTTTTCTTTTCTTCGTTTTGGTATATTGGAGTTCGCTGATATTTGCTAGTACGTACTTCCTCTAAATTCTCGCATCACATACGGACAAACATATATTTCGCG
>NW_023458555.1:108730033-108744999 GCF_013731165.1 Rhagoletis pomonella | reverse complement strand
TGGGACTAATTTTGGATTTTCGGGACTATTTCCAGATTTTTGGGACCTATTTCGGATTTATGGGGTTTTCGGGATCTCCGGAATAATTTCGGGATTTTTAGGACCTTCGGGAGTATTTCGGGATATCCGGGACCTATATCGGTATGTATTTTGAATGATTTCATAATGATTGTGGAACCAAGGAGCGTTTCCTAGGTTGCATGAGAGTTAGGAAGCGGGGGTGCGCAAATAATGGCTAGCGAAGAAATGGTAATTGCAATGCGCGAAATATATGTTTGTCCGTATGTGATGCGAGAATTTAGAGGAACTATGTACTAGCAAATATCAGCGAACTCCAATATACCAAAACGAAGAAATGAAAAAACGGCCCGAAAGTCCCAAAAATTCCGAAATACAGCCAAAAATCCCAAAAACACCAAAATTACTCCCGACAATCTCGAAATACACCCGAAAGTTCCAAAAATCCTAAATAAGTCCCAAAAATCTGAAAATAGTCTCGAAAGTCCCAAAAATACCCAAATTACTCCCTTTAATCCCGAAATAGTCCCGAGAGTCCCAAAAATCCCTAAATAACCCTGAAAGTCCCAACAGTCCCGATATTTGTTCCGAGAATCCCGAAATAGTCCCAAAAATCTAAAAATAGGTCCCAAAAATCTCAAATTAGTTCTCAAAATCCCAAAATTCCTAAATTAATCCCAAGAATGGAGAAATAGTCCCGAAAGTCCCAAAAATCCGAAATTAGTCCCAAAAATCCCGAAATACTCCTGAAAATCCCAAAAGTCCCAAAATCAGTTCCGAGAATCCCGAAATAGGCCCGAAAGTCCCAAAAATTACGAAATACAGCCAAAAATCCCAAAAACACCGAAATTACTCCCGACAATCTCGAAATACACCCGAAAGTTCCAAAAATCTTAAACAACTCCCAAAAATCTGGAAATAGTCTCGAAAGTCCCAAAAATACCCAAATTACTCCCTTTAATCCCGAAATAGTACCGAGAGTCCCAAAAATCCCTAAATAACCCCGAAAGTCCCAACAGTCCCGATATTAGTTCCGAGAATCCCGAAATAGTCCCAAAAATCCAAAAATAGGTCCCAAAAATCCCAAATAAGTTCTCAAAATCCCAAAATTCTTAAATTAATCCCAAGAATGGAGAAATAATCCCGAAAGTCCCAAAAATCCGAAGTTAGTCCCAAAAATCCAAAAATAGGTCCCAAAAATCCCAAATTAGTTCTCGAAATCCCAAAATTCCTAAATTAATCCCAAGAATGGAGAAATAGTCCCGAAAGTCCCAAAAATCCGAAATTAGTCCCAAAAATCTCGAAATACTCCTGAAAACCCCAAAAGGCCCCAAATCAGTTCCGAGAATCCCGAAATCCGAAAGAACCGATATACTCCCGAAAGCCCCAAAAATACCGAAATATATTCCGAGAATTATGAAATAGTCCAGAAAGTCCCAAAAATCCAAAACAAAGTCCCCAAAATTCCGAAATACGCCCGAAAATCCGAAATTTTTCCTGAGAATCGCGAAGTAGTCCAAAATTCCTAAAAATCTGGAAACCTTCCCGAAAGTCCCGAAATTACTCCCGACAATCTCGAAATAGACCCGAAAGTTCCAAAAATCATAAATAAGTCCCAGAAATCTGAAAATAGTCTCGAAAGTCCCAACAGTCCCGAAATTATTCCCGAGAATCCCGAAAACCCCGATATAAGTCACAAAAATATCGAAATTAGTCCCGAAAATCCCGGTATTGTCGGAGAATCCCGAAAGTCCCAAAAATCCGGAAACAGTCCGGAAAGTCCCAAAAACCAGAAATTAATCCTAAAAATCCAAAAATAGTCCAGAAGTCCCAACAATTCTGAGAATACCGAAATACTGCCGAAAGTCCCGCTATTAACTCCGAGAATCTCGAAAGTCCCAAAAATCCCAAAACTAGTCCCAAAAATCCCTAAATATTTTGAAAGTCGTTTCGAAAATCCCGAAAATCTTAAACAGTTTCCGGGAATCCCTAAAGAATTACGAAATAGCTTCGAAAATCCCAAAATAGTCCCGGAAACCCCGAAATTGTCTTCTAAATCCTGATTTAGTCTGAAGTATCTCTCAAATCCAGAAACAGTTCCCAAATTGAGGTGTGGTGAGTTTAGGTGAGGTGTGGTTAGAACGAGTGTGATGAGTTCAACTGTGGTGGGTTAAGATTTGGCGGATTTTGGTGTACCAGTAGGAGGTGTGGTGAGTTTAGGTGAGGTGTGGTGAGTTTGTATGTGGTGAGTTGATTTGTGGAGAGGTGAAGTGAGTTGTGGTAAAGTAAGTTGAGGTGTTAATTCTCTAAATTTCTCCTAAACTATACAGTATTTAGTTTGAAAGTATTTAGCCATCGACTAAAATACCTTGGTACTTTATTGAAAGTATTTTGCATCCCCAAGGTACCTGAGTACTTTGGACCAGAGTATTTAGCGCCTGCTAAATACTTTCGTTTTTTATACTTTGGCACTAGCAGCTCCTAAATACTCAAGTTTTTCTTACTTTAATATCTAATAGCTCCTAAATACCTAAATACTTTTTACTTGAGTATTTAGCACCACCTAAATACCTAAGTAAATAGTACTTGGGTATTTAGCAGCTCCTAAATACCTAAGGAAATAGTGCTTGGGTATTTAGTCATCTCAAAATACTGAGTATGTGTGTATTTAGTACCCAAAGTGGTACTTTTAAGTACAAAAGTATTTAGGTGTGCCCATCACTGGTCTCAAATATTCGTCAAACTATCTGGCCCATTTTATTTCAACCAAACCACGCATTATGGCCAAATGGGATAAAAAACATCTAAAATACTACAAATATTTTCAAACGTAGGTACAAAAAAAAATTATTTATGTGCATACGCACATATGTACATTATGGTGCTCATCGAAAGTGTTTTTTTTTTTTTGGAAATTTCCGGACCCTACCCCCTAATTTTATTCGTTTTTATGAGATATATTATTGCCGATTTTTATAGATATTTTAAAGGTCATTTAGAGGTCGCGACCTGTCGATTTAGGTTAAAAAATACGGTTTTGTAGATTTATGAGTTTTTGAATGACTATTTTTGACTCGATTTCAACGATCGAATGTCATCTGAAAAGAGGATATATAAGCCCTGTAGGGAAACGAACTAGTGCGGAACTGGTTCGGTTCTAGTGCATTTGGAACCATGACTAGTACGCGTTAATTCTCTTTTGCATGCTAGCGACTGGCGAATTCAACATTGCGATGTCCTAGGAAGTGTCAATTGTCCCCCGTTGCATCCCTTTGGCTCTAGTTCCGAACCAGTTCTAAATTCGACAGATAAGATCTAGTTCGTTTTGCATCCCTTTTTCTATAGTTCCGAACCAGTTCCAAATTCGACAGATGAGATCTAGTTCGTTCTGCATCCCCTTTTCTTTAGTTCCAAACCAGTTCCTAATTCGACATATGAGATCTAGTTCGATCTGCATCCATTTTTTATACTTCCCAACTTGTTATAAATTCGTCACCTTAGATCTACATTTCTAATCAGGCTTGTCGAAACATTTCCCTTCTAAATTAAATACGACAATACAATCACAAATGTTTAAACGCATTTATTAAATATTTATAAACCACATTAGTAGTAGTAGTAGTATTAAACTTAAGTAGTAAGTAAAAAAAAGTGCATTCTGCTTAAAAGTAAAAATATTAGTTCACTTTGTCTTACTTGTCTAAATTTAAGCATATTGATTTTTAAGTAAATTCAGTTCTTTTTAAGCTTATATGTATATGAAGTACTTCGAAAGTTTTTGTCGTTCTTAACTTAAATAAGATATACAGTCAGTCAATAAAGTTTAGGTACAGTGAAGTTTTTACAATACCGGCAACTATTTTTTAAATATTTTATTTTTCCCTAATTTTTTATAAAAATATGGTGCAGAATTTTCTTAAATTTCGCACAAGGTTTGGAACTCTGATTTTTGGGGATTTTGTTGTAGAATTGACCATATTTTTATAAAAATTACCGAAGACTAAAATATTTAAAAAATAGTTGCCCGTATTGTAAAAAATTTGTTGTACCTAAACTTTATTGACTGACTGTATTAAGGTACCTGTGCTGGATTGCATAAAAAAAAAATTAATTTGTCTTTTCTTAAAAAAAAGGTAGCTCTGATGGCTTGCATTTTTAAATAAATTTAGTGAGAAAGTGATAATTATTTTGACACTTTTTTTTTTAAATGCCTCCTTTTCTGCAACTGCATTGCCTTTCTCAATTGTCCTTCAGGATCTTGGCCTTTGTTTAATCACTAAGTATAATGATTATTAAACAACTCAAAAACTATACCAGCGTGATTACCGACGTGTCCTTTTGAGAGGTAGCCGCACCCTTATAAGAGGAATAAGACCCAAACTTTTCAGGTAAAAATTTCAGTAGGCTGCGTCTTTATGGCCTTTTCAGTTTTATAAATTATCATTATTTTTAAGTGGAAAAATAAAACTGAAAATTAATGATAATCTCTGCGCGAAAAAATAAAAATCATAAAATAATCATTATTTGTAATCCCAAAAATAAAAATAAAATAATAATTATTTCCGTTTGAGCGAAAAAATAAAACTCAATAATAATTCTTAAAATAATGATTAAATGCTGTTTAAATTATTTTACTCCTAATGATTACCTTCCCTGCTTTTAAAATTTAAAATAGAATAGTTTAGTGGAAGTACCACATTTCACTGCTTTTGGACTGGTGCGGAACTAGTTACTATCGGACTGGTTCGTTTTTGGCAATAAAGAACTAGTACTGAACTAGAAATCTGGTTCACTAGTTCGTGTTATCCCTACAGGGAGCCTTTAAAATGGTATTTAATAATCTATTTTCGGACTTGGCTTGTTGGGATTTTTTATGGGGTAAAAAAAATCCATATTTGTCTTAATTTTTTAAATTTTGACCATTGATAATTTCCACAATTTCAAAATATGTTGTACTGTCTAAAATCAAATCTATTTTCAAATAAACTGATGCCTCACTAATTGCAACCGCATTAAAATTGTCGAATTTAGGAGACTTTTCTTAAATACGGCCTTGAATTTATATTGTTTATGTAACGGACTTTCAAATTTTTTGAGCAATGTGGCTAAGAAATTCATCAATATTTATTCAAAATTGATATACATATACAATCGTTCTTTAGCAAAGAAGTGGTTTTTCAGGAATTTTTAGGAAAATGGAGGGCACCGCCCACTTATATCATATATGCGTATCTCAAAAACTACTTGATCGATCTCAACCAAATGTGGTATACACATTGCGCTTAAGTTTCCTAAGCGCCACATTGAAAATTTCTGAAATCCGACAAAACCTAATCCCCCTAAAATATAGCTAGCTTTGTGTTTTTTGAAACTACTGTTACGTTGGTGGAACCCGTGGCTTTTGTAATGTGCATATGTGCGTATGCACATAAATAATTTTTTTTGTACCTACGTTTGAAAATATATTAAGGAAGTTCAAGATTTGTAGCATTTTCGATGCTTTTTAATCCCATTTGGCCATAATGCGTGGTTTGGTTGAAATAAAATGCGCCAGATAGTTTGACGAATGTTTGAGACCATGTTGTGACAGAACTGTTTGAAAGTGAGCAGTCAAATCAACAGAACAGAAAACCCAAAAAACACTTTTCAGCTATCCTGGAGGTTAACTCTTGATATTGGCGCAGTAAAGCTAAGCGTCAAAAGTAAAAAAAATGCTTTCCTAGCACAGCAACAGCAGCTTTTTAGTGTATTTTTTACTTTTTCAAACACTGGTTTGTACTATAGTAGACGTTAATTTTATTTGCCAAAAGATTAAATTTATTTGCCAAAAGATTAATTTTATTTGCCAAAAGATTAATTTTATTTGTCAAAAGATTAAATTTATTTGCCAAAAGATTAAATTTATTTGCCAAAAGATTAAATTCATTTGCCAAGAGTTTAACTTAATGTGTCAGTGCCATAAATGCGAACTATACTGATTGCCAAAAATTATGTGTTTGTTGTACATTTGTTCATGTTTGTCATTGTGCGTGTAATTTTCTAGAGTAGTTTTGTGCTCTCGCTATCTCCTAGGCGATTCCGCCGGTGGCAAGCAAAAAAATACGTCAATATAAAAATATAATTGTCAAAAATTGTTTGATGAGTAAAGCTGCTAAGTACAATCAGTCCAAATTCAACTGCTAAATCCAACATATTGTGTTTCTGTCGCTCGATTATTGTTCTATCTTAGAGTATTACTTACTTTATGCGTTTAAGCCAAGGTAATAGCCAGCGAATAAGCTTTAATTTTTTATATCTCAAGGAAATTATTGTACTTATGGAACGAAACAGAAGGAAGATTACATGCGGAAGAGTTTTCCAGCGTGTGGGTAGATTTGATAGAAACAAATTTAGTACCAAATAATAGTTCCGGGGAGCCAATTACAGTAATTTTTTATAGCGACGGATGCACATGTCAAAACCGAAACTGTATTATGGCTAATGCTTTGTTATCCACAGCTATAAATAACAATATCATTATTGAGCAAAAGTTTCTTGAAGTAGGCCATACCCAAATGGAAGCTGATTGTATCCATTCCACTGTTGAACGAGCACTTAAGAAAAAAGATATCCATGTTCCTGCAGAATACGTTGAAGTATGTAGAACAGCTAAAAAAAATCCAAAACCATATGACGTAACTTATCTTAGTTACACGTTCTTTAAAAGCTTTAACACAGTTCAATTCTTTAATAGCATTCGTCCCGGTCGCGGCTAAAGTAACTGATATACGAGCCCTACGGTATACACCAAGTGGCGACATACATTTCAAACTAAGATTCTCCAACGCAAAGAAAATCCCCAGTAGCTGTTTCCTTGCCGTTTTCTCACCTTCCGAATTTATACGAGAGTAGGCGTACGATTGCTCGCAGAAAGTATGAGATCTCCAGTATTTCAAACGATTACTTCCTGAAGATTACCACACCTACTATGACAATTTACCTCATGATTGAATAATATGTATCATATTTTCTGGCATTATTGAGTTCTTACTTAAATTATCTTATATGTGGACTTTGTACTATTAGACTGCTTTTACACAGTTCAAGTATTGAATTCAATTCTGCTCGCATGTGGAAGAGAGGGGGTGAGAAGAAAAGGGACGAGTACACATGCGTCTGTACCGTCAAGTCGTTTCAACTTTCGTGCTTTGCTTTTGGCATTTTCGTTGCTTCCCATTTAAAGAACCAAAGACATGAATTCAACAGAATTGAAACGTGTAAAAGCAAATAAAAAACACAAAAGAGAATGAGCAAGAATTGCTTTCAAGTACTTGAATCATGTAAATCAGGTGTTAGTTTCACTTCTATCATGTGTACGGTGTTACACACGTATTTTTTTCATTATAAATTACCAATTTTAATTCGATTACTTACATTTTTCGTTGTCCGCTAATGTTTAAAATGTTCGTTTATTTATTTTTTATTTTTTTTGTTTTGTTTTGTTCTTTTTCTATTCACTGGCTTTTACTTGATCGGAATATTTCCGATAAAAAATTTCGGATACTCGGCATGCAGATAGAATTCCGATTCGAAGTGGATCGAAATGTAGAACACCAAACAATCGGAAACAAATCCGATTCCGATTCGAATCGGATTACAGAACAGGGTTGCTTAATTGTACCTACACACACACACAAATGAATTACAACATAACATAAAACAAATCACAATTTTGCGAATGTCCAGACGTGTTCTCCGCTAATCCCCGCCAACTGAATAAGGTTTAAGTTTTCCCTCTTTAATAAAAGGGCTGAGTTCCAAGTTGGTATATTGGAAACCATCAGCCTACTATAACTAAACATATTGGACATTTCCATCAATTACAGTTTAGAAATAAAATAGGCTGATGCTTTGCAATATACCAACTTGGAACTCAGCCAAGGTTACCCAGCTCGTTATTTAGAAAGTTGAAAAAGTGGTGAGTGTTTGCCCTGGTATACGAGTAACGGGAGTTAATTAATATTTTTATTTTTTTAGTTATTTTCTAATAAAAAGGCAGTTAAACTGGAACTAATGTCTGAAATTATAGAAATGGTTTTTGATTTCATTTCGCTTAAGTTCTCCCAGCTGCGTTACAAAGAGGTCTCTTCTGTCACTGCTTTCAATATGACCGCTTTCAGTTTCGATATATGTAGCTGGTTTCAATGTCACAGCAATCATTTCTTTCTATACAAATGTTATGAAGAGCACAACAAGCTATAATAAATTTTGCCATGACTTCCACATTGTGAAAACCGAGACGCATTAACTGACGAGCTTTTGGCACATCGAAGGCGTTTTCAATTTTCGCGTTTGGCAAAATTTCAGGTTGAATAGTTTTTCTGATTCGCTCAAACTTCCATAATCCCGAAGTGGAGTTAGTAAATATTCACGAAGGGGATCACAGCGTAGCTTAATGATATTTAGGAGCACATGCGCTTGGAACCTCATTTCCAATATATAATAATATATATACAGTATATTTTGCTTTGCTGCCTCTATGCTTAAGTGCACATTTAAGATACCTACCCCAAAATGCGCATCAAAAGCATTATTTTTAACATTTATAAGGAAACTGCTCCGATAGATGCATTCAACATACCTGCACATTGGCGATACCTGCCTTAAAAATTGTGCGACTAGTATCAATTATCAATGAAATTATTACGTTTACCTGCACTGGCCCTACAATTACCTAATTTTACAACCTTTTATTTATTTTGCTCATCTCGCAGAACAACGAAAATGGCTATCAATTTATGCAGTTCTATAGATAATTAGATAATATTCGGTAAAAATTTCGCTTGCAGTAATTTCTACATGGTAAGTGCTCCGCCAATATTTGGTTTCATAGGAATTCGGATACCTTCCTCATTGAAGTAGTAAAGAAAATTCGCTTAAGTGCCTTTTTCGGTTACGGGCACAAGTTTTTCGTGCAATGAAGGATGTGCAGCTAAGCAAAATATACTGTAAACCTTTTCAAATTCCCTCGCAATCGCTTCTTTCTCAACATCTTCCTTTAGAAATATTATTGTCTGCGGCCCCACAACTTCCACAAAGAAACTCAAAACTTTATTGAAGGTTGAATGAATGTTCGACAACTGAACGTTGTTTTGTTAGCGCAATCAATGAAAACTTTGTAATACATTCGTAGATATTATGGTGTATTTCTTGTATCTTACCATAAAAAAGAATGCATATGATTTTCCGCTGTTAATTGCAGTCTGCCTTTCTTGTAGCTACTTTTTACATACAATCTGCTAGAGGAACACCTAGCCACGATATATTCTGCGCTGCTGCGCGTAATGCGGAAGTTGGTTTTTGAACTGAAATGTAAATAAAATTTATTAAAAATTTCTTTCCTCAGCCAAATTAATGCACTTGCCTCCAACTCGGTGTAAGAGTGAACAACATTTACTATAAGGTCTTGAACGCGCGGATAAGGGTTTCTTCTTAAAATAACCGCCTTAATTTCTTCTTCCGATGATTCGTCTAATAATTCACTCAATCCAATTACTGCTTCCGTTTTTTAGCTCCAAATTTATTCAACGCTCTTGTGAAAAATAATAAACTATCAAAATCAGCTGTTTTGCGGGGTGACATTGCCTCACAATTATTTTATAAAGGTTAGAAAGTGGAACACTTCTGCGCTGTCTAGATGTAACAATTTTTACAAAAGAATGCGATACCCCTTTAACATGTTGCCTACTTTTAAGAAAATAACATAAAATCTTGACAGCCCTTTCGCAGTGCAGAATAAGTGCATAATTTTTTAGAGAAAATAAAACGCTATCAGACTTAAATTAAGGCTTAAACTTCCGACTACAATTCTTAAAAATATCATCCCTTCACCTTGACCCTAAGGTCACTTATAGTAATTTATTGAACAGCAAAAACTGATTTTGGTAAACAATTTATCCAATAGCACAATTTTCCAGTATTTTTTTTATTAAGTTGAACACTTTTGCGCTGCAAGAATGTAACAATTTTCAAAAAAATGTGTGTGTAACACCGTACACATGATAGAAACTTCTTAAAAAATGTGTGAGTACCAGGTACCTACTCACAAAATTGGATGTGTAATCATATGTTTACGGTTCGGCAAACCATTAGGCGATTGAGTTACATATGTACATAGGTTTGGTTAGAAATCAAACAATAATTTCATTTCATCTTATTAATTTTCTGAATTACATATAATTTATTTATTCATTTTCCGGTAACACCACCTTATATGTATTCGTGCTTCTCGCACCCATAGGACCGGGTTGTAATGGAAGTAACTGTATGTTTAACAAATAAATGAAAATGTTTATAATGCAATCAATAGATCCTTACGAATTCGCCATTACCAAGGCACTTTTGTTTGCAAAATGCATTTATAGAAGTTAAAAGAAGACAAATTCCTTTGTTCGACATTTATTCTTACTCGCTGTATGTTGCCGGCCGCTGTGGTGTAGTGGTAAGCAGTGCGCGCTTCCACACCTCAGCACCTGGGTTCAAACCCAGGTCCAAGCAACATCGCAAAAAAAATGTAGAAGAAAGGATTTTCCTTACAGCGATGGTCCCTCGGCAGGCAATCGCAAACCACCGAGTGTATTTCTGCCATGAAAAACAGCTTCTCATAAAAATACAATCGCCGTTCGGAGTCGGCGTAAAACTGTAGGTCATTCCGCTTTGTGTGACAACATCAAGGTGCTCGCCACAAAATCGGAGGAGAAGCTCGGACAAACACTAAAATATGTGTAAGCGCCAATCTATTATTGTTATAATTATCACATGTATGCGTAGTCCAATTCATGAAATCATTTCATCGATCTGAGTAAAAACTAAGTGCGTAAACTCTATTTCGCGTTAATTGTAATCATGTTGTTAATTCATTCAGTTTCTAGTCAAACGCATGAAATGATTTCATGAATTGGCCTACGCATAATGGTAGTAAATGATAGAATGAATTACAACAAACACATCCTTTTGACATAATGCAAGCCGAAAACGTTGGTTCAAATCAATCCGCAGTCAAGTTAGACGTTTTGCCCACAAATATTGCAATTTTGCGAGCAGTCTCATTGTAAAATCTCATTTTTACTATTTCATAGTTTCGGCTTACATTTATAAAATTCAACGAAAGCACGTACCTATTTCGGCTGAGTTATCCATTTTCGGTTATTTAGTGTACAAAATAAACACAAATTAAATGAGTTTGTACAACATGGCCATTATTGTAGCTATAAGTTGTACAAGTTGCCAGAAAATCCAAATTTTTTGATCTTTCATACAACCAAGACATAAATTCATTCAACAGGCCCACAAACTGTGTAATCTAGAGCAAAACAACACCAAGTTGAACCAACGGTCGCTACATTTATGGCTTTCTTTAAGAAACACCGGGCGAAAATATGAACTGCTCCGGTAACACTACCTTATATTAGTTGGCCTTGCTATCATCAGGTTTGTATAGTAACCAATAGTCAGTACTAATTTGTACTGGAACCTGCAAATTTTTACTGGAAAAGTGTATGATAACCCAAGAAAGCACTGAATCGAGAGCGTAATAACACGGGAGACCTGCAAATTCTTGCTAGTGAAATTTTTACTAGCAGAAATTAGTTAGCAGAAGAAGAAGATGAATAAATGTCAAAAGCCGCCATTTGTTGAATTGGTTTAACACAAACAAAAGTAAAATGAGTGGAAATCAAAATGTTAATGATGTACTAGACTGTGTAAGTGCTTGTGTGAAAAGCAAAGATTTCAAAACTGATTTATAAATAGTAAAATGTTTACAGCAGAATATCAAAAGAGTGCAACAACTATTCACTTGCAAGTTTTTACTAGTTTTGCGTTCAGTAACTTTTTCTGCTAGTTTTCTCTTCTTGTCAATTTTACGCTCTATTTTGCTTTTACGCTCTGGCTGCAATGTTTTACTGGGGAAGTTACTATACAAACCTATCCTCACGAGTTAATACAAGGAGATAGCGATAGCACAAACCTACTCTAGAAAATTACACGCACAATGACAAACATGAACAAATGTACAACAAACACATAATTTTTGGCAATCAGTATAGTTCAACGAACATATGTACATATATGAAAACATTGCTGTCCATAAGTACATACATATTCCCATCAGTACAACAACGAAACCCGTTTGCTTCATCGTAAATATATCCATACAAACATATGTAAATATGTACGAATGGATGTAGTAACGCGAAGCACGCTTGCATCATTTATAGGAGCGTTCCTTATCTCACAGAAATAGTCAGAATAAGTCCGAAGTAGTCAGATTTAGTCCAAAAAGCGTTCCTTAACTCGGAAGTGACAGCTAAAATGAGAGAGCAACACTCAGTGAGAGTGACTCTCATCAGTCCGAAGTAGTCAGATTTAGTCAGAAGAATTTTTTCTGGCAAAATCCTGAAAAGTGTCAAACTCAACTGAATTTAAATTAACGGAAGTGCGAATAATCTAAAAAGTAGAAAAAGTGAATTGAAATTGGAAGGAGGCAAAAAATAATTCATGTAGTAAGTGTTGATTGTGCTTGTGCTTGTGTGAATGTGTTTTGTACATACATTTCCATTCTTATTTGATGTTAGCTTTGTTGTTGCCATTCTTTGGACTAAAAATTTGGTTTTTTGCGTTCCTTTACTTTTCCTGTTATTCTCTTTTAGTGAGCGCATTTTGCTTACGCTCTGGCATTTTGACACTTTTCAGATTTTAGTCCAAAAAGATAAGGAATGAACCTTATACATATATTGCTTGGTAGCGGCATATATATATGTATACATACATACGTGCATTCAAACATACATATATATGTACATATATAGGTACTCGTACCCGTCATGCGTTGCTTTATTTGTTTTTGCCCCTTCCCTATACTACCTATATCTTCCTTCTCACTCATGTAACGTTTTCAGTTTTAAAAATTTTTCTCTCCATTTCTGCGATACCGCCGCCTAAGAAGTTTCACTTCAAAAAGAATGCGATACCCCTTTAATATGTTGTCTACTTTTAGGAAAAGAACATAATATCTTGATAGCCCTTTCGAAATGCAGAATAAGTGTATAAGTTTTTCGAGAAAAGAAACCCCTATTAGACTTAAATTAAGGCTTGAACTCCCGACTACGATCCATAAATATATAATGCCTTCACCTTGAGCCTAAGGTCACTTATAGTCATTTATTGAACAGCAAAAACTGATTTTGGTAAAAAATTATTTTCAATAGCACAAGTTTCCAGTATTTATTTATTAAGTGGAATAATGCGATACCCCTTTAATATGTTGTCTACTTTTAAGAAAAGAACATAAAATCTTGATAGCCCTTTCGCAACGCAGAATAAGTGTATAAAATTTTCGAGAAAAGAAAACGCTATTAGACTTAAATTAAGGCTTGAACTCCCTACAATCCTTAAAAATATCATCCCTGCACCTTGACCCAAGGTAACTTTTGGTCATTTATTGAACAGCAAAAACTGATTTTGTTAAAAAATTATTTTCATTAGCACAATTTTCCAGTATTTTTTTAGTCAAGGTGCGGGGATGGTACTCCAGGGGCAGTAGACGAGAGTTCTAGCTTTAATTTAAGCATAAGCGAAAGGTTCTATTACCTTTTGCTTTTTTTTGCTAGAACTGCTCAAATACTGCAAAAACTCGATTTTTTGACACTGACCTCGTGTTTCTCAAAATCTAGAGCTGATGGAAACTTTATGCTTACGGATTCGTAATCCGCACAAAAAAGTCTATCAAAAACAGCTTTAACATTTGCCGCACCAAAATCAGTGTTGTCCTGTGCTATCATTATTTATTTATTTATTTATTTAATTAATTAAGTCAAACACACAACCATAAGTTATTTTTACAATGTTTGACCTTAAAACTAGATTACATAGGTAAAACTTAGATTAATTATTATTATAATTAGGAATTAATAATACTAGTGGTAGAAGAAGAAGGCATGGGGCAAAAGTAGCGGTAGTAGTAAGGTTTAAGTAATAGGGTATAAAAGAGATGGATGATGGTATAAATACATCAAATTAAAAGAAAAGAAAACGTTCAACAATATTCTGCAAAATAAAGCAGCAATTCCTGTCTAAAGCGCAAAGTCCCCTTTATGTTTATAATTTTTAGGGGTAAAGTGTTCCATAAGCGGACAGAGAACACAAAGTATTGACGTTCGGTCACCAAACAACTATATTTCATTGGGACTAAATTGAGCGAACGGGAAGACTTGCACCCCTATTCTGCAACTCTTTCGTATTCGGATTTTGCTACGAATCGTAGAAATAGTATGCTGCAATCCGAATCGTATTTTCGAATTTTCGAAATTCGTAACAATGGCATGCTTAAAAATGAACGAGTAAGCTTGTTTGCGTAATTTTGTACGAAAACAATTCTGTGTCGGAGGCGAAATAAAAGATGTTAATCGATGTGTGTTTGCAAGAAATATTGGTGGTGTTCATTTAAACAGATAAATTTGCCTTTCGCATATACGTATATTTTTATCCACTGCTTTATATAAACGAGCAAAAAAGAATATTTGTTGCCCCTTATCGAGAAACTTGGGTCCGGTTTAGTTAATGTACAACGATTTTCGGTTGTTGTGTCCAAACGCATAAGGATTCAAAGGATTCACATTTTATTTAAGAAAAATGTTTCAAATTTCCTACCACTAGCTTATTAATAAACTCGGTTTGCACTAACCACTTTTTTGTAAATTTCGACGTGGGTTCTGCGCAAAAATACTGTAGCCGTAACATTTTATTTAAAAAAAATAAAAATAAAATAAAAAAAAAATAAAAAAATATTAAAAATAAAATGTTAACAAGCCACAATAACATTGACAAATACATAGTTTGGGAAGAGCCTGCCTGAAACTATATAAAAAAGCAAATAAGCAAATGGATGTATAGAATTAACAACAACAACC
>NW_023458555.1:108728529-108729933 GCF_013731165.1 Rhagoletis pomonella | reverse complement strand
AGGTGTCCGTGATTATGTGATTAGTAAATTGAAAGAAATATCTGATGGAAATGCTCGTTCCGAAGTAAATAAAGTAAATTAAGTAAATGACTTTAGTAATCAGCAACCCAGAAAATCCCCAGATACCCAGTTACATAGAAATCTACCGATTTTTTTAAATTTTCGTCCGCCATATTGGATCCGCCATTTTGAATTTTTGGTAAATGACTTTAGATATGTAATCAGCGACCCAGAAAACCCCCAGAAACCTTTGTAAATGTACTTGTAGATATATTTAATGCTTTTCACTGTCGTACAAACTTCAACGTTAATATGTGCTTGGTACTTTCGAAGCAAATATTTGTTGTATGGGACTACAAATCTGTTGTCAACGGATACGTCATTTTTTTCTACAGAGATTTTAGTATCCCTTCTCCTATATACTGGATATCCATTGACATTATCACGTGTATGAGGGGCAAACTCTTTAGAAAAATTTTTTATGCAGGAACCATCACGCATACAAACAGAATTAGCATTGAAGCAGCCACATGGGCCATGGATCATATTTCGGCCCACTAAATCATTAAGCTGGGGATCCTCTCCTGCGAACGGTATTTCAGCGCATACAATGTTATCGATAGCGCACGTGTCGTGGAATTTATCATCATTGTCTAAAGATATAAGTATATGAGCATGGGGAAGGCCCCTTTTCTGAAACTCTGTTGTATATATTACAGCTGCAACTTTTCCAAAAATATGCTTTTTATTTATGTCATCGAGAAGACAGTGTAGCTTTAAATGAAAAACGCGCGCAATTAGATCAGGTCTGTAACACGGTTGTTCACCTACATATATGTAGTAAAAAAAAACAAATAACAAATCAACGAATACTCATATAACTCGGTTCCAAAAAATTCATATCTTTCGTATTTTATCTCAAAAACAGGACCAATCGTATATGAGAGATTTTTTTTCTAGCACGTCCGGCTTTTGAGTAAAAAATTATTGAAACTGCGAAAATTAAAAAAAAAATTAAAAAAAATATAATTTTACCGAGAAGAGCACGTACTAATGAAACTTCAATTCGTCTGATGGATTCTACCTCTTGTCGATGGATAAAAAAACACTCAATTCGTTTTTAAAATATATTCATATATATACTAAGATTTTCGTATGTGTGAAAAAAATATTGAACAACTGAGTTTTTTTGTGTAATTTTTCATTTATTTCTGCTCAACTCATCGACATAAGATAGAATCCTTCAGACGAATTGGCATTTCATTGATAGGCAGTTTTTTCCTCGGAAAAATTAAGTCTAAATTCTATTTAAAAAATATTTGAAATTTGCTATTTTCGAACTTAAATTTTTTTTCGCAAAAACTGGACACGCTAGGAAAATTTTGTAAATGTACTTGAAATTCA
>NW_023458555.1:108727985-108728429 GCF_013731165.1 Rhagoletis pomonella | reverse complement strand
AAAAAATATTTGAAATTTGCTATTTTCGAACTTAAATTTTTTTTCGCTAAAACTGGACACGCTAGGAAAATTTTGTAAATGTACTTGAAATTCACTTAAACAAATTTATGAGATGAGGTTGGTCCCGCTTTTGAGATAAAAGCAGACCAAATTTTGTTGAACCGTCGAGTTAAATTATTATTCAATGCTCATGCTATGCTCACCAGACTCTATATTTGATTTGATTTCGTTCCAATTAGGGTTACATGTAAATGTTATGAATAAATCCGGCTTGCCGAATTCCCGAACGATACTCATTGCATTTAAATAATTAAAATGCAAATTTCTGTAGCTGCCTGGAAAAGTTTTTGGCAAAATAACCTGTTTACCTATACGTAAACCAAAATTTTGAGCTCTATTTCTTAAAGCATCATGCAAATTCAGATATTGCTCAGCTCTAAGAAG
>NW_023458555.1:108723882-108727885 GCF_013731165.1 Rhagoletis pomonella | reverse complement strand
TACAGAAATTTGCATTTTAATTATTTAAATGCAATGAGTATCGTTCGTGAATTCGGCAAGCCGGATTTATTCATAAAATTTACATGTAACCCTAATTGGAACGAAATCAAATCAAATATGGAGTCTGGTGAGCATAGCATGAGCATTGAATAATAATTTGAATCGACGGTTCAACAAAACGAGGTTGTCTTTTATCTCAAAAGCGGGACCAAACTCATCTTATAAATTTGTTTAAGTGAATTTCAAGTATATTTACAAAACTTTTCTAGCGTGTCCAGTTTTTGCAAAAAAAAAAATTTGTAGTTCGAAAATAGCAAATTTCAAATATTTTTTAAATAGAATTTAGACTTAATTTTTCCTAGGAAAAACCTGCCTATCAATGAATTGCCAATTCGTCTGAAGGATTCTATCTTATGTCGATGAGTTGAGCAGAAATAAATGAAAAATTACACACAAAAACTCAGTTCTTCAATATTTTTTCACACATACGAAAATCTTAGTATGTATATGAACCTACTAGAACTTGAAGGGAGATCTCCCTATGTGAGGAATAAAAGAGTACTCCCCTTAACCTGATTTCTGAGCAATAAGGGAGATTTGTCGGTTTTGTACTCCTTTATTACTCGTTTAGGAATCAAATAGATCTCCTAAGCGAGCGACGAAATAATACTCCCTGAGGCATGATTTGGGACCAATAAACGAGATTTATCGGTTTTGCCCTCCTCTATTGTTTGCTTAGGAGCGTAATGAGAGATCTCCTAAGCGAGCAATTAAAGAATGCTACCTGAGGCATGATTTGGGAGAAATAAGTGAGATTTGTCGGTTTTGTACTCCGTTATTACTCGCTTAGGAGCAGAAAGTGATGTCTCCTAGTCGAGAAATCCAAGATTATTCTTTTTGATTGATAGGAGAGCAATACGCACCTCGTTCAAAAGAAAGTTTGTGTTTTCGGAAAAATTTACCATAGAAAAAAAGGAAATAATTCTTATAGACGCATAAGGAGGACACAATAATTTAATTTGGATGGCACACAGATTTTAATAAAAGTCCGTTGGTATGTACTGTAACTTTTGTTTAAATATATTAAGTATTGTATTGCTTATAAATAATATACCGTTAAATACTTTTCAGATTGCGCAAATTAGTGTCAGCATTTAAGTGTGACGCCCGGGTTTAAACATCGCATGGGTGACAAAGATGTCAGATATCTAAGCAAAGTCACCTTCACAATTACCCGCTTGGTGGATTCCTGAACAGGCAAGCATCCTTGACACCCAGGAAATCATATACGAGTACATACTTATATGTGCATATAGGTGCATATAATTCAAATCTTATCTTACCGTTTTGTTATTATTATGTTTTACTTTCATATGATTTCTCTGCAATATAATTCTAAAATTAAGCAATTATGTAAGACGTATCATTTATGTTTTATCTGATCTCGTACTTATATCTGTTAAGATCTTGTAATATTGCAGAAATGCACGTTAAAAAGTTATATAAAAAAATTTAATAAATAGCAAAATCTATTTGGCTATTGTAAAATGTTCGTTATCATTGCTCTCTTATTACTCCTACAGGAGGCTTTCGGGATGCCTCTAATGGGAGCACTACTTTATTGCTCGTTCGGGAGGAATATGGGATGTTTTCTATGTGCACTCCCTTGTTGCTTTTTGGGAGGTAACTATGTGAGTACTCCCGTATTGCTCCATTAGGAGGTTTGTGGGATGATAATTCTGTGTGTGCTCCCCGATTGCTCGTTTAGGAGGTAAAAGGGATTACTCCCCCTCCTAGGACATCCAATGTTAAAGGGAGTATACAAATTACATGCTTATACACAGAAGCATAGGGAGCAATGGGAGGTATTCGTATACTCCCAAGGGAGTACTCACCGAGCAATCGTACGATGCTCCCAAGTTTTACTGGGAATATATTTTGAAAACGAATTGAGTGTTTTTTTAATTTTTCACTAACTTCTACTCAATCCATCGACAAGAGGTAGAATCCATCAGACGAATTGAAGTTTCATTAGTACGTGCTCTTTTCGGTAAAATTACATACAAATTATATTTTTAAATTTTTTTTTAATTTTCGCAGTTTTTTAACACTTCAACAATTTTTTACTCAAAAGCCGGACGTGCTAGAAAAAAAATCGATCAGATACGATTGGTCCTGTTTTTGAGATAAAATACGAAAGATATGAATTTTTTAGAACCGAGCTATACGAGTATTCATTGATTTGTTATTTGTTTTTTATTACTACATATACATATGTAGGTGAACAACCGTGTTACAGGCCCGATCTAATTGCGCGGGTTTTTCAGTTAAAGCTACACTGTCTTCTCGATAACACAAATAAAAAGCATATTTTTGGAAAAGTGGCAGCTATAATATATACAATAGTTTCAGAAATGGGGCCTTACCCATGCTCATATACTTATATCTTTAGACAATGATGATAAATTCCACGGCACGTGCGCTATTGATAACATTCTATGCGCTGAAATACCGTTCGCAGGAGAGGATCCCCAGCTTAATGATTTAGTGGCCCGACACATGATCTATGGCCCATGTGGTTGCTTTAATGCTAATTCTGTTTGTATGCGTGATGGTTCCTGCACAAAAAATTTTCCTAAAGAGTTTGCCTCTCATACACGTGATAATGTCAATGGATATCCAGTATGTAGGAGAAGGGATACTAAAATCTGTGTGGAAAAAATGGCGTATCCGTTGATAACAGCTTTTTAGTCCCATACAACAAATATTTGCTTCGAAAGTACCAAGCACATATTAACGTTGAAGTTTGCACGACAGTGAAAAGCATTAAATATATCTACAAGTACATTTACAAAGGTTTCGATTCAGCTTCAATTATGTTTCAGAATGAAGGTGCTCTTAATTACGACGAAATTGTGGGATATCTTACTGCTAGATGCGTTGGCTCTGCTGAGGCAGTATGGCGTATTTTTGAGTACGAAATGCATTTTTAATCATACAAAGTTATTCCTCTCGAATGCCATCTTGAAAATTTACAACGTATAACAATTAGGGTCGGCGAAGAAGAGCGCGTTTTGAATCAAAGCTATTCTAAACTTATGGCTTGGTTTAAACTAAGTAGAGAAATGGTTGAGGCTAGGGAATATCGTTATATCGATATACCTTACCACTACATAAGGCATCCCCAAACGAAATCTTGGAAAGATCGTCAAAGAGGTTCTAATAAAATTGTTACGCGATTAAATGTTGTTTCTGCTTAAGATCCAGAGCTCTACCACCTTCGTATTTTACTTCTTCATGTAAATGGAGCGAAAGACTTCAGAGAATTGCGAACTGTGGATGGCCATGTATATGCAACATTTAGAGAAGCCGCTATTGCTCTTGGCATTGCATCAAGTTCAACTCATTATTTTGAGAAGAAGCGGCCCTCTTTTATTCCCCACGTAAAATACGTGAATTATTCGCCATATTGTTCCTTCCGAATCGGTGGATTTGTGGCATTATTTTAAAGACAACTTTGTGGAAGATTTTATTTATCAAGGTCTTTCCGAGGGCGACGCAATAAATGCTGCTTTACTGGAAATAGATGAAATACTAATAACGCATAATACCTGCTGTGAAGAGCTCGGGCTTACAAAACCAGCTCGGAATAACTACGCAAGACAATTGAACACTCATGCAGGGCAATATAAAATCGACTTTGATGAAATGTACAACAAAGCCACACGCAATAAATGCTGCTTTACTGGAAATAGATGAAATACTAATAACGCATAATACCTGCTGTGAAGAGCTCGGGCTTCCAAAACCAGCTCGGAATAACTACGCAAGACAATTGAACACTCATGCAGGGCAATATAAAATCGACTTTGATGAAATGTACAACAAAGCCACAAATGAGCAGAAATTCGTAATTGATAGAGTTTTGAGTGCGCTTCATAGAAGCGAAAATCGTAGCAACGTATTTTACCTTGATGCACCGGCAGGCTGCGGAAAAACATTC
>NW_023458555.1:108717924-108723782 GCF_013731165.1 Rhagoletis pomonella | reverse complement strand
GCGGCGATGATTGTTACGTCTTTTTGCATTTCAGGTGACGATATGTTGATGTATGTATGTATGTACGTATGAAATTTGTGAGCGAAATCAAAAAAACATCAATGTACTATTAGGTTATTTTTGAACCTTAAATTCCCAACATCAAATCGATATAAAAAGAAAATTTACAAATGCTTTGGTATTTATTCATATTTTGACCTCTTTTAATGAGTGCGATTGGTCTCATTCCCATCACTTTTTGATTGTTGCACTGTGTAATTGTACCACGGATAAAACCCATTTTTTTTTTAGATCGCAGTACGCTTCCTTCTGACAGCTCTCTCGAGAACGAATCATTTGTTTTGACTTACTCTCAAAGATTTTCTAAATTACCTGATGATGTTAATGAGAAAGGAAACGAGTTGAAATATAATGTAGATTCTGGGACAAAATCTCAACAATGCGATAAAGTCAAGGAGTGGAGAAATACACGAAATTTGTCCCTAGATATTAAAAAAAATGAAAGGTAATTTTGCGTATGTTGTGACGTAATTTGTGGTCTTTTTCGTAAATTTGTGTTTAAATACAGAACATCAAAGGAAATGTCTCAACTATCCGACACAGAAAACACTTCACCAGCAATTGGACCAAAAGAAGCCAGCTCGCTTGTTGAAGAGAGCTATGACATACCTCGCTCTCACCAACTTCCATATTATAACATAGATCAGATGTTTAAGGAAAATCAGTTGGATTCAAAAGTAAAATCATCAAAATGCACAATGCTATTGTCATCTACAGTTGAAGATACTAAATCAGAATATAAAATAATTTTGAGTAAACATTTCTATACAAACGCAGCTCCTAAAAATGTTGAAGGAAATGTTTTCCGTTATGATTTTGTAGATCATGTGAGTAAAAGTTTTAGGTTAAGATTTTTGTATATTCCTTAATTAGCATCATTTATACTTTTATACATACAGTGGTGATCACATATGTAAATAACACATTTAGTTAAAAGTTTTTTGTAACTGTTAATAAGAATGGCACTAAACAAGTATTTAGATTTCGCAAAACGAAAGTTTTTATAATTGGTTTAATATCGGTTTGCACTCGAGAAGCCTCGTCGCTGTACGTAGGATCTTTATGTGACATATAGTAAGGCCCTAGGCATTCACGCATACGCATACGCAAAAACTAAGTTTTATTTTCTGAGCACAAAATAAAACTCAAGAAATAACGATTATTTTATGAGCAAAAAATGAAATTTAAGACGAAACGATTATTTTCGGAGTAGAAAATAAAACTTAAACCGTAACCATTATTTTACGAGCAAAAAGTAAAACATTAAACGCAACGATTATTTTCCGAGCAAAAAATAAAACTCAAAACATAACGATTATTTTCCGAGCAAAAAAAAAACTTAAAACGTAACGAGTTTGTTCCGGGCAAAAAATGAAACTTAAAACGTAACGATTATTTTCCGAGCAAAAAATAAAACTCAAAACATAATGATTATTTTCTGAGTAAAAAGTAAATCTCAAAATATAATGATTAAACTTGATTTCTATAAGTAAAAATTAAAAAATAAAAATCAGTGCCGCTGAAGGTACTCTGAGTAATAAGAAATTCTAGTAAACCCGTATGGCGTTTAAACGTCAAAATCATTGGTGAAGATATTTCTCACAACGGAAGAAATTTAGAAAAATTTGCGAAAATTGTTTTTGCATCAAACGAACTCAAATTGCATCGTATAAAATAATAATAAACATTACGTTATTTACCATCAGCACAGATTTTGAATTATATATGTATGTATTTATGTATCTACATGGTTAAAAATTGTTTGTTTATTTGAAATATTCACATAATTAGAAAATACAATACATTAATCTAGTTCTGAAAAAACTATATTTGTAGTAGTAAAACCTTCATTATTTGGTAAAATTTTCTGAAAATCATTTTCTCCTATAAAGATTTTTACGCCTTCGAAAGATCTAGCACGACTTAGAGCAACATATAACTGGCCGTGCGTGAAAACGGGGATGGGCAGGTATACTGATACTTTATTCAGTGATTGCCCTTGACTTTTGTTTATTGTCATAGAGAATACAAGCGATATTGGAAACTGATAGCGTTGCATTTTAAAAGGAAGAAATGTTTCTGAAGGGCTGAGCTTAATTTTCGGAATGACAATTCTCTTACCGGTGCTTGTACCGGTAAGAATTATGCACTCGATTGAATTATTATGAAGATTAATAAATTAATCAAACCTTTCGCTGTATTCAGATTTCTCATTAGCATTACGATGGCGTCGTTTTTCAGCTTAAGGTTGTGTCTCGGAAGACCACTCACCTCAAGACTATTCGGAAATAATTGTATCAATGCTTTTATATGTACGTTCTAAATTTGGTAATCGCTCAGGTACCGACAAATTGATTTTTGCACATATTTCATTTGTTCGAGCAAGAATAGCTTTTCCTTGTATGGCACCACTGCTTATGTCACTTAGTAAATTTTCGTAAATAAAATCAACTGGTGAGCCGTGACCTAAAAGACGCGGATCAAGAATTGATTGTCCGGTTGCATCCTTAGGTAACAAGTAGCTTGCAAACTCGTGTTCGCCTTCATTAACTCGCATATTTATCTCGAAACATACGATCTATGACAGTTAAGCTAGGATCATACGATTTGTACATTTGGCTAAAAATTTGTCAAATTGATAGACAAATCATGTGAACGCTAAATTACATTTGTCATTGATCAGAAAAACCAAATATTTGCCTTCTTGTGGCAAATGAAAACCAAACCTGGTGGCCAAATCGTGTGAACGCAATGCTGCTACATAAGCCAAATCAAAATTACGCAAATGACCAAATATCTGATTTGCCACTTGATGACAAATGCCAGTGATAAATATACAAATATTGTTGAGCGGTATTGCCATTTCGTGCTTGTGAACCTTTGTATTTTCTAATTTTGGTAAAATTTTTATATTTTATATAATATTCGCATCCGAAAACTACCGAAAAATATCACCTTATTTGAAAACAATGATTTTAAAATATTTTCTCAATTGAAACAATTTGCTGAACATTTGAAAACATGTACATATACGTATTCGACAGTGGCTGAGTGAGAGTGTGCAGAGAAGCGTGCGACTATTTGTAAGCTTTCATGAGGTCCCAGGTTCTTAAGCCAGCAGACGAATATATCAAAAAGTATTTATAAAAGTAAAATTAATTTCTGAGTATAATTAACTATGAAAAAGCATATGTGAAGTTCAGAATGAAAAATTTCAGAAAACCAACCGGCAAAGTATTCGTTTCGCAACCCTTCGTGGCACTTTACTATTCACCTTTCTTTCAGTTTTCGGATCTCTTTCCGCAGTTTTTGCTGGCTATACACATATACATAGATGCATATCGTCGTATAAAGTACAAAACCGCGTATCGTCATTCTGCAAAATCGCGTAACTGACATTTGCTGCTAAAAATAGGATTTGCTTACAGAAGCTGTTGGCTCAATCCTTATCCATTCGTCCTGAAATATACTATCCAGAAATGCGATTGCTTTATAAAAAAGAGAACCATTTTGAAATATGAGTGTTTTTACTATCTAGATAATAATTTATTCAGCCTCAGATAGGCGGCTTTGCATTTTGTTGATACGCGGTTTTGTACTTTAAACTACGATATACAGATTATTAAAGACGATCTAAATTACACTGTGTGACAAAAAAAAAATATATATAGTTTTTTCGAGGTTCATACTTGTTGAAGGTATATTCAAGCAGTAAAATCTGCATACCCAGAATTTTAAATACACCCTCAAAATCTGGGCTTAAGGTCAAAAACCGCGTTTATCAAAGGGTGACGCACAGGCATACTTGCTCGTAACTTTATTTCTGTTTACCCGGTGAAAAATACGTATATATGTATGCGATTCAAGATAAGACATTTCGCTGCTTTCAACAATGTTTAAATTGATAATTTATCTTAAGAAATGGCAAAGGAATCAGTTTTCGGACTTAAAAAAAAAAATTTTGTTGTAGAATCTGGAAAAAAAAAGTGGTAGATCTCAGGTTTTGGATCAAACTGTGTACAAAAATCAAAAAAAATCTGCAAGGTTTCACCTAAATTGCAAACACTTTAATTATAATCTAAAACAAAATTAATTTTTAACGGACTTCCAAAAAAGGAGGAGGTTATCAGTTTGTTGGAATATTTATTTTTATTTTTATTTGTTTTTTATGTATGTTACCGCATAACTTTGGACCACGTCAACCGATAATTCTTTTTGCCTCGGAAAGGTAGTGTCTCAGAGGTGGTCCCATACTAATCTGGTTAAGATCCGATCAGTGGATCATGAGATATATAAATATATATATATATATTTTTTTATATGAGAGTTGAAGTCGGATTTTTTTTGCTAAAAATTACTTGTACTATAATAAAGTGCAAGAGTGAAGTTGATAAAAATTGCGTTGAGTTTTGGCAATTTTTTTCCTTGACAGTTTCGAACATATTTTGAAAGATTTCTGCAACCTTGCGGAGTGCTGCCAGCTTTTATTTTTATCACATCACGATGTAGCGAACAAATGTGGCTCGTCCCAGAAATGCTACTTGGGATTTGCAGATTTTGACAATTCTCAAGTAAAAGTAAAAGTAAAAGTAGAAAACGCTTTAAAATTTTGAGATGCACTGAAATTTGCTAATCCTTTCACAAAAATCGCCGGTTTTTATCATTTTCGCTATTAATTCTTTTTATAAATCATATATTTTGCAATTTAACACAATAAGACCACGTTTGATGTCGAAAAGTTGAATATTGAGAAAATTTACTATTTTACAGTTTGTTTTATCCTCCCATTCTGCCTGTTAGGGTTTAGTGTTGGACAATTTTTGCTCTTAAAATTAAGAAAATTATGTTGAGCAAAAATAAAACTACTCAAAAACAATATGTAGGTAGATTTCAAACCTTGTGTGGTAGATGTGCTCTAAAAAGTGGCAGATCTACAACAATGTGGTAGAAGTCCGATCACTGAAAGGAATCTTACAGAGTATATGGAAAATTTTAATTTTTAACATTTTTTCATTTTAAATTACTATTTGTCCGACTATTTTGTTAACTAGTATACATACATTGGGTGCCCATTCTCAAGACAGATTAACCATTTATAAATGGTTGTAGACGACAAAATGTTTTCTCTTAAATGGCATATGTAATAAAGTTACGAGGAAGTATATGCTTCAACCTATGAAAAACGCGTTTTTTACTTTCAGCCCAGATTTTGAGGGTGTATTCAAAATTCCGAGTACCTGTGCGTATATATTATTTTTGTATATTTCACTTCAAATCTCACGAAATCATAAATGCAAAAATATGGTTGACACCGGATCAGCTGTTTAAGTTTTTATGACCAAATGGTTAAATTGTGTGAATGAATGTGGACAATATTTGTCACTTTACTGCTGTGCGCAAATGTGTGCCAAATCATTTGGATCTTTGGCAGCCAAATCGTCTGATCGCAAAACAAATCATTTGTACATCGCTATCTAAATGCGCAAATGTGGACAAATCTAAATTTGGCATTTTGTGTACAAATGTACAAATCGTGTGATCCCTGCTTTAGAGCTATAGCAGGTATCATACTCGCTTCATTAATGATTATAAGTTTCGCGCCATCGAGGTATCTGCCATGCGAAGAATTAGGCTTCACACCTAATACAGACGTCTCCAGTAGAGGTATAGGCAGTTTGAATTAATTGTGCAAGGTACGTCCTCCTTCAACTAAGCTTGCCGCAATACCAGTAAACGCTACAGGGATAGCTGTTTGACCTTCGCTCGCTACCTTTGCAAGTAAGGCTTTTTGGATGAAT
>NW_023458555.1:108716145-108717824 GCF_013731165.1 Rhagoletis pomonella | reverse complement strand
CTAAAATTTCCAAAATTACAAAGTTGAAATGAACACAGTACAATAAAAGCTAATAACAAAAATACAAACCCTACAACCATGTTAATTGGATTCTATGGCAACACTCTTAAAAAAAAATGTATAATTAAGCTTAACCCGCTGTAGTTTGATATCCATATTGTAATAATATGTTATTTATCTTTAAAAATTTTAATTCGATTAAATTGATAAACATCAGGTAACCGTCTGCAAAAATATTTTCCATGAAGCTTCCTTAAACCTCATATCCAAATTGTAACCTGATATCCAAACTGTAATACATATTTCATAAATCATATGTTACTACGTTTATGCGCACCTATTATTTGCAAATAACAATTTGCAAAATGGTAAACTTTGCCGTATAAACGCTGAGTTAACTTTTTATTTGCAAATAACTAAATCGCGCAAATAAATACTGATTAGTGGTACTATTTGCAAATAAGCGCAAGACGCCGCCATTCTTAGGTTTATTTTCTTTTTCGATGGTCATCTTATTGCCTATTCATAATCAAGACGTTGCCATTTCTAACTTTATTTTCCTTTTCGATGGTCATATTATTGCCTTTTTATAATCAGGCAATATTAAAAACGAATTTTTCACCATCGAATAAACAGTGAGTTAGGTATTTGCAAATTATTTTTATTTGCAAATAGCTTACGTATAAAAGTAGTATATATATAGTTAATAGCGAAAGGATCAGAAAAATAATTGATTTATTTGTTATTCTCTTTCTTATATGTGAAACGTTTATTTGTTGTTGTCTTTTCTTATATTTAGACCTTCTCTTTGTGGTTTTTTGTTACATGTGAAAGTTGTATTTGCTATTATTTTTTCTTATATGGGGTATTATATGGGTAAAAAAAATTGTTCACATTTTTGACCATAACTCTGGATATACTTATCGGATAGCAAACAAACATAACTTAGACATGCTCCAAATAGGTTTTAACAAACTGTGAACATTTTATCAAAATCGGTCTAGTGGTTTTTGATATATAAGATTTAACTAAATTTGGCTTTTCAAACAGGTGGCAACCCTCTTTTAAACATTGTAAACCTACAACCTTCTTATATATCTTTCACTTGACACACAATGTGAGACATGTTTCCATTTCCTAATTCTCCAAATTAAATTTCAATGTAACTTCAATGTAACAAGGCAACCCTCCTTCAAGCAGTTTCGAAAACCCCTGTCAAAAATATTTCGGTTTATACCCATGATGAAATAATTCATTTAACTTATAAAATAATTTAAAGCACGATTTTTAACAGGTGGCAACCCCTTTAATTTGACATGTCACTTTGAAAATTCAACGAACGGTGCAGATATGATGGCATTGAAATTATATATTTAAATAGACTGGCAACGGAAACAATATATCTCCTGCATAATAGTTATCAGGGAACGTAAAAAAAAACGTTGAGAGAAGCTGTAGTCAGGCAACGTAAAAAATAAACGTTGGGTAACAACTCTTATTGGCAACGTACAAAATAAACGTTGGGCAGTAACTGTTATGAGGCAACGTAAAAACTAAACATTGGGAAATAAATCTTATCGGCAACGGAAAAAAATATTTCTCATCTTATAACTGTTATGGAACAACGTTTTTGCGATAAAACTTATAACTGTTATATCCCTGCATTTCCCACCTTTCTT
>NW_023458555.1:108699769-108716045 GCF_013731165.1 Rhagoletis pomonella | reverse complement strand
GTTGATAAAGGACCAAAATGCTTTGGGATTAGATTTGATGTTATTTTCTTTTTTTTTTGGTATCATACGAAAGGTATCTAAGAAATCTTCGGCTTAGAAACATCATTCGCTTGCGTTATCACCAATTTTAAATGTTAAGATTAAATATTTAAAATTAAATATTACGAGATGAGTACCGAAACGAAAGGTGTTTGAAAAATATTTAGCAGAATGAAAATAAAATTTACAAGCTGTTTGATTCAGATATTTTTCAAAAGGGTTGACGCTGGTATTAATTTTTATACTTTGAGTAAATAAAGTACAAATTTTAAAATGTTTACGAAAAGTAAAGCATTTAAAAATTCGTTGATGGATGGTAACTCTTGTCAACAACTTTTTTCAATATGGTTGAATCAATTAACTTTTTAACATAAACATGGCATAGTATGCCACGCAATTTACAAATGCTGATAATTTTCGGGATTTGCGGTGGGTTTACTGTTTATAAAATATCTAATGTTATACTTGCATTAAAAATACAAGCGTCATCTACCAATGTACCTATTTCATACTTAATCAACATATTACTTAGGGCCTGTGCCAATCGGTAACTTTTTTCTCCGTGGTGAGACGGGGTGGAAAAATTTGCTATGATGTACAAATAAATTGAATTTTGCTGTGCCAAATGCAGAGTTAAATTTTGACAGTTGAAAAACCAAACAAACGCTCGTGCGAAAGCTTTATTTTTGTGTGTGGCTGAAATTCTTAAAATTTATATTTATTTTATAATTTGCAAGTAACGTACGCTTTTTTTATGCTGTTTCAGCTTTCATTTTCATGTTCACTCCTTATTACCGCCAAGCAATATTATGTGTATACATGATTATAAGCTGTCAAAATTTTACCTAGCCCCATGAGCTAGGTAAAATTCTGACGTTCTTATTCACCACAAGAAATGTCAGAGTTTTACTTTGATCCGTCAAAATTTTCTCTTTTCTATCATTTGGCACAGGCCCTTAGTGATAGAACGATACGAGTACCGAGTACATAATATCGATGCTCTTCATGAGTACTGAGTAGTATCGAGAACTCGATACTTTTTCACAAGTACTGAGTAAATATCGCCAATGCCGAAAAGTATCGAAGAGTTAAGAGCTTTTTAAAGTTTTTTTGTTTTACATGACCCTATAAATATTGTGTCGAACATTCGAATGTTAATTTCAATATCCAATATGAATGTTATGAAAATGAACATAAAGCTCATTTACTTCAATACTGTCATAACTCAAAAAACAGGATACCCAAGAAACACGCCTTTAAAGTTTTAAATTAACTTATCGCTACCCAGGCCAGAAGCATGAATGTGCAAATGTATCAGTTTTGAGTTATTGGGTTGACTTGGTTAATCTTTGGATTTTCTATGTTATACCAAATCCCAGAATACCATGCGTACACGGAAAGTAAATATTTAACAATTTCAATTGCATAAATGTAGAGCTAAGTCTGGCAAAAAAAATTTTCAAACTTGATTTTCCACAATTTTCATTTTTACACATTCATGTTTATGGCATACGGGCGACGATATGTATTCTCCCATAGTAATAATTAATACATATTTTGTTCTAGTGAGCTACTGGTAATAGACACAGTTATGAAATTTTTACACAACCTAGAAGAAAATGTAGCGGTCATTTCAACATTGGCTTTGGGTAAAAATGTTTAAATAATTTAAAAATGAATATCTTGCCTCCCCTTTGATAAGGAATGGTGGAAGAGGATGGTCTTCCGACTCGACAACTTGGCCACTCTCCAGCATAAGGCGGCCGTCGTTAACCCATGTAGTCTACCTTCGTTGTGAAATCCAGCCCATTCTTGAAGAATATTTTTACGAAAGAGAGCTTATCATTCCAATAGAGAATGGGCTTCACCACATTTGCTTCTCGTCTTCTAGATTTGCATTTCATTTTCAAAGTAAAGTTATTTATAAATACATGTACGCGTCAAACAATTATAAAATATCTGTTTTTAAAAACTCTGAAATAAGCTTTTTGCTATAAACATTTAATTTACGCATGTACAACTAATTTATCGGAAGTTTATTCCAAAAACTGCTTTAGAGCAGATTAAAACTATTAAGAGCAATGACTATTCAATTTACAAATAGGAAGAGGTGGTAAAAGCAAAGCAATCTGATTTTTATTTACGTTTTGCGTTTGCTTTGAGAATACTTGGAAGTACGAGTATTATCGATACTTTTTTGCAAATATGAGTACTGGCACCGATACTTTTTTAGAGTATTCTATATGAGTACTAGTATCGATACTTTTCTAAAAAGTTCTATCATTAATTTTACTGTTGCATTTAATTGGAGGTAACAAAATCAATAAAAAGATATCGACAACAAAACCGATAAAAATGTCGATAACAAAATTTATTATATTGATAAGTTCCGAATTTATCGACAGAAAAATCGATAACATCGATAAAAATCAGAGACCGAAAATAACCGGTCCATTTATTGCTGTGACACAAATAGTCATTTATTTCTTGTTATCAAAATAAATCACTCACAATAGTTTGTGTTTATAGTTTGTTTTAAATGCAAAGTTATCCAAGTAGGTATGTTAAAAATACTGAAGTGCTTCGGTAGTTGGCTTCTAGTTGGTATAGTTTACTTATTGAAGGGAAGAAGATTGGCCGAAAATCAAGCCTTGAATTCCGCAGCTTTTTTGACTTAGATACGAGTAGTGATAAAAAAGTTTAATGGGATTAAAGCTTGTAAAAAAAGTAACGGTGATTATTTGAGTGAACAAAAAAGAAAAGTGTGCCTGGGCCACACTAGAGAAGTAAAACTTACGTTACATATCTATTTTGTTTCATAACCAATATACGTACAAATGTACATATGTACATACATACATACATCTGCTTTTGCTTAAAATTATATTTTTCCCTTACGGACGGCAGTAATGCAGATAAACGAACCGCAAGGTCGTGGGTTCGAGTCCCACGGCCAGTCGAATTTTAATTTTTTCTTTTTAATTTTTTCTTTTAAAACTTCTATATTTTTTAACGTTGCTTTCAGTTAGTTGTTGACTTTTTAATAAAACAACTCTAAAAATTTAAATTAGCTAATAGTAAAATAAAAAATGTGATATGAAAAAAGCAAATGAACATAAAATAAATAGGATCGAACCTTGCAGCTACAGGCTTGTAGCACCCGAGTCTCACTACCCGGCTACCGCGGACGCCAAACTCTCCTGCTTTGTTTGCTTACTTGTATAAAAGATAACAGCTGGCCGTTCTTACTAGTGTGGTCATCGAAAATTCCCCGGATCCGAGTTCATTCCCAAAAATCTTGTTAAATTTATATAAATAAGATCGAGGAAAACTAGACTTGGCACTTCATTAAAAATAGTTCAGCTTCAAAATTCATTTTATGTAGGGTTGAGTTTTTGTATTTATAAAGTATTTGTGCGTTCAACTCCTTTTTGCGTGGGCGGGCTGTGGCCGCGGTTATGGGTTTTAACCCTCAAAGTAGAATTTTATTATTATTTTGCGAAGAAAAGGGGCTGAACACCTTTTGGAGAAAACACCTTTGTACGTAGGCGGCCTTTGGCCGCACTTAGGGATTATAATCGTCACAAAGTAGAATTCTCTTTCGGTTTTGCGAAGAAAAGGGGCTGAACACCCTTTGCAGAAAACACGTTTCTTCGTAGGCGGCCTTCGGCCGCATTAGGGAGTACAATAGCCCAGTTATACATACTTTGCCCTGCTATACCATTTTTACCTAAAAATCACAACCCAACAGACTTCTACATGTGAAGTTCTATGCGTTGGGTAACCGCTGACACCCTAAACACATTAACAGATTCCTTATGTAACAACTCTCAAGCAACGCCAAGTAGGCATAACTGAGCTATAACCCTCACTAAGAAGAATTCTCTTCCTGTTTTGCGAAGAAAAGGGGCCGAACACCTTTTGCAGAAAACACCTTTCTGGGTAGGTGTCCTTCGGCCGGTCTAAGGGATTATAACCCTCAAAGTAGAATTCTCTTTCTCTGTTGCGAAGAAAAGGGGTTGACACCTTTTGCAGATAACACCTTTTTTCATAGGCGGCCTTCGGCCGTACTTAGGTATTATAACCCTCACGAAGTAGAACTCTCTTTTTGGCGTCCGAAGAAAAGAAACTAGGGCTGATGATACCCGGATGCCCGGGTAATTCGGGTAATGCCCGGGTGATAGTCATTTGATTAATCATGTGTAAAGCTAGGATCATACGATTTGTACATTTGGCTAAAAATGTGTCAAATTGATAGACAAATCATGTGAACGCTAAATTACATTTGTCATTGATCAGAAAAGCCAAATATTTGCCTTCTTGTGGCAAATGAAAACCAAACCTGGTGGCCAAATCGTGTGAACGCAATGCTGCAGCCAAATCAAAATTACGCAAATGACCAAATATCTGATTTGCCACTTGATGACAAATGCCAGTGATAAATATACAAATATTGTTGAGCGGTATTGCCATTTCGTGCTTGTGAACCTTTGTATTTTCTAATTTTGGTAAAATTTTTATATTTTATATAATATTCGCATCCGAAAACTACCGAAAAATATCACCTTATTTGAAAACAATGATTTTAAAATATTTTCTCAATTGAAACAATTTGCTGAACATTTGAAAACATGTACATATACGTATTCGACAGTGGCTGAGTGAGAGTGTGCAGAGAAGCGTGCGACTATTTGTAAGCTTTCATGAGGTCCCAGGTTCTTATGCCAGCAGACGAATATATTAAAAAGTATTTATAAAAGTAAAATTAATTTCTGAGTATAATTAACTATGAAAAAGCATATGTGAAGTTCAGAATGAAAATTTTCAGAAAACCAACCGGCAAAGTATTCGTTTCACAACCCTTCGTGGCACTTTACTATTCACCTTTCTTTCAGTTTTCGGATCTCTCCGCAGTTTTTGCTATACACATATACATAGATGCATATCGTCGTATAAAGTACAAAACCGCGTATCGTCATTCTGCAAAATCGCGTAACTGACATTTGCTGCTAAAAATTGGATTTGCTTACAGAAGCTGTTGGCTCAATCCTTATCCATTCGTCCTGAAATATACTATCCAGAAATACGATTGCTTTATAAAAAAGAGAACCATTTTGAAATATGAGTGTTTTTACTATCTAGATAATAATTTATGCAGCCTCAGATAGGCGGCTTTGCATTTTGTTGATACGCGGTTTTGTACTTTAAACTACGATATACAGATTATTAAAGACGATCTAAATTACACTGTGTGACAAAAAAAAATATATATAGTTTTTTTCGAGGTTCATACTTGTTGAAGGTATATTCAAGCAGTAAAATCTGCATACTCAGAATTTTAAATACACCCTCAAAATCTGGGCTTAAGGTCAAAAACCGCGTTTTTCAAAGGGTGACGCACAGGCATACTTGCTCGTAACTTTATTTCTGTTTAATATAATTTATAATTTATCTTAAGAAATGGCAAAGGAATCAGTTTTCGGACTTAAAAAAAAAATTTTGTGGTAGAATCTGGAAAAAAAGTGGTAGATCTCAGGTTTTGGATCAAACTGTGTACAAAAATCAAAAAAAATCTGCAAGGTTTCACCTAAATTGCAAACACTTTAATTATAATCTAAAACAAAATTAATTTTTAACGGACTTCCAAAAAAGGAGGAGGTTATCAGTTCGTTGGAATATTTATTTTTATTTTTTTTATTTTTATTTATTTTTTACGTATGTTACCGCATAACTTTGGACCACGTCAACCGATAATTCTTTTTGCTTCGGAAAGGTAGTGTCTCAGAGGTGGTCCCATACTAATCTGGTTAAGATCCGATCAGTGGATCATGATATATAAATATATATATATATATATATTTTTTTATATGAGAGTTGAAGTCGGATTTTTTTGCTAAAAATTACTTGTACTATAATAAAGTGCAAGATTGAAGTTGATAAAAATTGCGTTGAGTTTTGGCAATTTTTTTCCTTGACAGTTTCGAACATATTTTGAAAGATTTCTGCAACCTTGCGGAGTGCTGCCAGCTTTTATTTTTATCACATCACGATGTAGCGAACAAATGTGGCTCGTCCCAGAAATGCTCCTTGGGATTTGCCGATTTTGACAATTCTCAAGTAAAAGTAAAAGTAGAAAACGCTTTAAAATTTTGAGATGCACTGAAATTTGCTAATCCTTTCACAAAATTCGCCGGTTTTTATCATTTTCGCTATTAATTCTTTTTATAAATCATATATTTTGCAATTTAACACAATAAGACCACGTTTGATGTCGAAAAGTTGAATATTGAGAAAATTTACTATTTTACAGTTTATTTTATCCTCCCATTCTGCCTGTTGTTAGGGTTTAGTGTTGGACAATTTTTGCTCTTAAAATTAAGAAAATTATGTTGAGCAAAAATAAAACTACTCAAAAACAATATGTAGGTAGATTTCAGACCTTGTGTGGTAGATGTGCTCTAAAAAGTGGCAGATCTACAACAATGTGGTAGAAGTCCGATCACTGAAAGGAATCTTACAGAGTATATGGAAAATTTTAATTTTTAACATTTTTTCATTTTAAATTACGACTTGTCCGACTATTTTGTCTACTAGTATACATACATTGGGTGCCCATTCTCAAGACAAATTAACCATTTATAAATGGTTGTAGACGACGAAATGTTTTCTCTTAAATGGCATATGTAATAAAGTTACGAGGAAGTATATGCTTCAACCTATGAAAAACGCGTTTTTTTACTTTCAGCCCAGATTTTGAGGGTGTATTCAAAATTCCGAGTACCAGTGCGTATATATTATTTTTGTATATTTCACTTCAAATCTCACGAAATCATAAATGCAAAAATATGGTTGACACCGGATCAGCTGTTTAAGTATTTATGACCAAATGGTTAAATTGTGCGAATGAATGTGGACAATATTTGTCACTTTACTGCTGTGCGCAAATGTGTGCCAAATCATTTGGATCTTTGGCAGCCAAATCGTCTGATCGCAAAACAAATCATTTGTACATCGCTATCCAAATGCGCAAATGTGGACAAATCTAAATTTGGCATTTTGTGTACAAATGTACAAATCGTGTGATCCCTGCTTAACTCATTGGTGATGGAAATGTCCATCAAACACTCCCATCACGTTTTTAAGGCCAATGTGCAAAAAATGATGAAAACAAATTTTTTATCTTCTTTCAACTTAAGGCCTTTTTTAATGGTCCCTTTTTGACCCACGCAAAATTTTCAAATGTGTTAGTAAGATAAATGAGAATGTGTTAGTTTCCATCACTCAATTCTTGTAGGGCGGGGCGTTTATTACCCGGGCAGCCGGGTATTACCCGATTTGCCGGAGTACCCGGGTAATATACATATGTTGATGCCGGTTAAACGAAAACGGGTAACGCGTCATAAAGCTTCTTGTAATCTTTTTGGTGAGGATACATATTTTTTAGTGAGCGAATTTTTTTTTTAATTTCTTTTGTGCCTAGAATGTACAACTATGCGCTAACCTGAGTAGACGCAGACAAGAAAAATAAATTAAAACATTACTTAAATTCATTCTTCTAATTTTTGTAAATGCATATACATACATGCGTGTGTACATATGCATGTATGTATGTATTAAATATTAATATTTTAAAACAGGGGCCGAGAATAAAATGTATGATCGAAACTAAATGTCGTTCTTGTAGTTTTGTTCCCAAGAACGCGTCAAAACCAATACCAAAATGAGAACAAAACTGACGAGAACGTTCTCATTGGGAATTATATAAGAACAAAACCCTGTGGAACGTTTCCAGAGAGAACAAAATGCGAACAATACTTTCGAGAACATTTCTAAGAGATCAAACTGCTAACGATTTTCTCCTGAACGTTTTGGCAAAGAAAAAAAAAACGGGAACAAGATTCTAAGGAACTTTCATTCGAAGAACAATTTGGGAGCTAAAGTCCCAGGAACTTTCTTACAGAGAACGAAAAAGGAACAAATCTTCTCTGAACAATCTCATACCGTTCCTGGACTTTGAAATGTTTGAATATTAAAGTTAATCAAAAAAGATCTGAAAGATAATTATGCAAATAAAGTTAACGAAAGACTTAAGACACGAACTTTACTGTCACAGAAAATGAAAATTTTTTTCATAAATGGACAGTTCGCCATAATGATAAACGATCTGGAAGTTGAAATGATCCAGCTTTCCTCTGGCTTAGAATTAACATCCGTGTTTCTCACTCCTTTTCCTCCGAATACGCAGACGCCCCTCTCATTCTTAACTTTACGTTGTCAAAACTTTTGTTCTCGCATTGTCCTCTAGCAGGACGTTCCCCAGACTTTTGCTTCTTTTTATTTTGTGTTGTATTTTTCGATTTGTGTATTTCGGCTCGCCTTGGTGTGGATTTTTGTAAAGTAGTTACTTATTATCATTAATAGTACATACATGGCGTATGGGTAACATTTTTACCTAGCCATATTTTATAAAAACGAAATTATTATTATTATTTTTTCTTAGCTCCCTACAGTTTAATACTTCTACAATCGGAAAATTATTGCTATACCTTTAGATACGAATATATATTATAATATTTTCCCATATGGTATGGAAGATTCTTATAGATTTTCCCTATGTACGTTCGTTTGCGGTATAAAATCGTAAATACGCTTAACTTTTACTTCTTCACATTTTGTCGGGTGCCCGGGTACCCGGGTAATTACCATACTGCCCGGGTAGCTCATTACCCGGGTGAAATCATCAGCCCTAAAAGAAACACAACTCCCGCTTTTGGCAAAAGTATATTTCTTGTTCATAATTTGGGTGTTTTTTTAATCTGAAATACAAATTGCATATGGTAGAGTGCAGCACCAGTTTTCCTCCATGTTACTTATATCAAACTCACAAGATTGTTCTACGGGATTTTCAACCAGAGTACGAAAACCAATCGAACGTATCACTACCCATTGCCACAACAAGTACGAAACTTTAAAGTTTGTGTGCCCCGAGCGCTATCAATACACGATACGTTTCAAGGGCAGCTAAGCACAAACCAAAGGAATCATTTGTTCTTTTGCTCAGTTGCATGGTTTCGATTGTGGAAAAGGTCCTGCGCAAAACCGAAACACAACACGTTAGACAAAACAAAAGGAATCATTCCTTCAGTGCTGACCAAATTAATGTTGCCTATGTATACATATATATATATATAACTACCCTGCAAGAACAGTGACTATCATTTGACAAATCATTTGAGTGGCAAGACTGATAGAGATTTCTGTCACTGGCTACCTACAGGTTTCTATCAAATTCTAAAGGGCAGTGTAAAAAATCTGATGTAAACATTTGTGTACAAATTCTTCCGTCTTCCTCCAACTTATGGCCTTATTTTATGGTCTCTTTTTAACCAACGCAAAATTGGATATGTGTTAGTAAGATAAATGAGAATGTGTTAGCTTCCATCACATAATTCTTGTAGGGTATATAGTTCTTGTAGGGTATATAGTTAGCAGAATGGTTCAACTGCAGTTGAAGCAGAAGCATGCTTCAGTAGATTTCTGTGCATTGTCTGTGTGTGTATTTACGTCTTTGCAAAATGATACGTCCTCTGATATGCACATTATGTGCATACAAACATATGTATATATGCATACTAGGGGATCATTAAACGAATGGTTTCGGTTTGTGTTGTGAGCACTAACTTTATGTTTCGTTTGTTTCCCTATTTCTCTGCATTCAATTGTTTTGTTTGCGTTAGCTATCGCGAACGCTAGCAGAGTAAAGTTACCGCTCGCAAAATGTTAATGTTTCCGAGTGATTTGAATCGGTTGTGTTTCGTTACAATGTATGAGCGAAACTAAACGATACGGATACGTTTGCTATTGTTTGTTTTCGTTCTCTCTTTTCAACACAGAAATATTGCAATTAAATATGCAATTTTGTGCAAATGTTTCACTTAAAACATCTCATATGTACAAAAGGTAATAAATACGTGTTAAGCTGTGTCCATTTACTCCATTTATTTTTTTTTGCAAATAACTCCTTAATTAATTAAAATTATTATTATTGGCGTTAAGACGCGTCGATTGATGTTGTTGATTTTCGTCAATCTTTCGCCTTATCAAGCTAAAGTGCACTATTACCCTTTGTTTCTTTTCTATTCTCGCAGACAATTATCAGAGAGAAGAAGAATGGGAAAATGGAGAGAATTATGCTCGCAGACCGAAATAAGAGTACATCTCCACGACAAGCTTTTCAGGCGTTTGGCGTTTTTCAGGCTTTGAACTACACAATTCAGCCATCGCTGAAAGCCTGAACGCCTGAAAAGCTTGTTGTGGATTTGTACTCTAAGGAAATAGTAGCCGCCTTCGACTCGAGACTTCTCTGCCCGCTAAGTTTGAGTTCCGGTCGTTTAACTAAAAATTTTGTATGTGAAAGTAAACGTGCGGTTAAACGTGGCAATGCAAGCATTTTTTATACGCATTTTGCGGTCAAAATGCGAAATCGAAAATCCTTCCCTAAAGTCTTTCACATGTAAACAGTCAGAAAATCATTTTTGCAGATTTGCTGCAATAAAAATTGCAAGGTGTAATTGCAACTGAAATTACGCAAATCGCTTTCAAGAAATAATTTCTACTTGCTCGTGCTGCACTAGCAATTTTCATTTTTCCTGCAAGTGTTGTCAACCAATCGAGTGTTGCCGTGTGACTTGTTTTTGGCGAATTTGTAAAAAATTATAAAAAGTACGTGTAATTTATTTATTCTACTGATACGACGTATTTAAGTATTAATGTATTAGCAGGTCTAGTAAATTTTTCAGCTAATTAAAGTGGAGTTTTCTGCATTCAACGTGTAAACTGACAAAAAGTAGTATTAGAAAGTTTGGTTTTCAGAAATAAAAACTGCTTTTGAAAGCCTGTTTACATGCCAGTGTAACTGCTCCAGCAATCTCTTTCGGAAATTCTTGAGTTTGCCAGACTTTTGAAAAGGACTTGCAATTGCCACGTCTAACAGCTACTTAACAACAAAGTTAGCTAGTACGGATGGACGATAGCGCGTTAGGCTGTACCTCATTGAGTTCCTTCGTTTCGCCACTCGATAACTGCAAGCGAATCGGTGACGGCTACTAAAGAAACGCAAAACTAGTAGAGTGTATTTGACTATTGAAAATATTTGGCGGAAATTTTTGTTTATTCATTTTGACAGCTGATAGTTTCTGCTGGTAAACATCAAGGCGAATCTATACAAGGGGGTGTTATCGCATCCGCTAATTTCACGTCGAATTTGTACCTTATGTCAAAATCATGTATTTTTTTTTTTAAATTTTGTTTTGCATTAATTGTCAATGTGCGTATAATTTGTTTTTGTTCTGTTAACACCAACTTTTATAAATTCGACTTGGTAAACTAGGAGGAGAGAGAAAAACATTCCCACGACAGCCGGTTCAACTTACCGGAATGACTCGGGTTTTACCCGACCAATGGCTGTTTCAGCGATCTAACCCCGTCTAGGTCGGCGAAGTGTCTCCTACGTTGTTCGTCCATGAGCTACATCTGCTACATATTATTCTGCTCAGGTCTGGCACGGAGTCAAACCCTGGGCCAGAAACTTACACATTCTGTGTATGCCAGAGACGACTACACCACAACTCCACCTCAGTCAAGTCCAATGCTTGCAACAGTCACCTTGGAGTCTGCTCAGGCCTTCGGACACATCGTCAGTGGCCCACTTCATTTGTGGCCCCCTGCTGCTCCAACAGAGCTGCCTCCACGGCAAACCCCAGTCCGCCTGAGCAGCTCAATACAACCGCACCGCAGCTCAACAATAACAGACCACCCAACCACACAGCTACCCACACGCCGCCGCCAACCACTCCTAGTTCCCCCTACAATCTGCAAGGTGTGTCAAACCAGGGCATGAATCACGTAACTTTGAAACGATTGTCGTTCAAACGATACTGGCAAAACGATGTCATCAAAACACTGATTCATGTATTTGCGTTGCTGTTACATGTTACTGTTACGTGAAGCAAAATTGGAATTGTGTGGACGATTTCGCACAAACGATCGACCTATCGGTTTATTTTTGGTTTTCATGAAACAGGACAATCTCAGCACGATATCGTCCAGACGATTCATGCCCAGGATATTCTGTAATGTGACATAGGCAATACCTGCCTTGGCTTGTGATACTTTAGGGCATGTTCAGGTTTACGCACCACGCGAGATTGGACGGGGACATTCGAGGGCCCGTGTTGCGTTGCACGGTCGCAAGCTCCAGCTGCGGCGCCACCCACTACCACCACAGGGCGGCACGTCCTACAGCAGCGCACACAGCCTAGCACAGCATAACAACACGTCTCCCGAACCACATTACTGTGAGGGACTTCAGAGCAAGATCGAGGAGATAACCGCCTTCATGGGGAGGCATGGAATATTGATTGCTGCGGTCCAAGAGACGATGTTGCACAGCAATTCAACATTGTTGAATTGCGCCGCATACAATGTTCACCGTCGAGATCGCGAGCGAGATAATTGTGGTGACCTAGCGTTCATCACGCACCACACCGTGCAGTATCGTCTCATTGATGCAGACAGGCGGGGATACCATCCTAGAGTGTCAGGGCATTGCTCTCCGGTCAGGCGATATCGAGCCCGAAATATTTAACGTTTAGATACCCTCTGTCACCAGCTGCCGGGCAGGGTATCACCATGAGATAGGTGGCTCCTCAGAGGTGAAAATCGTACGGTAGTAGGCGACTTTAATACGCCCCACGATCTTTGGACTTCAAGCCTGTCAAATGATGGTAGGGGAACACACTTGGCTGATCAGATAGACTATTCGATATGCACAATGAACGACGCTCGCACCAGGATTATGGGCAGCTGATGCAGCTCGCCAGACATAACAATAGTCAGCGCTGGTCTAATAAACAGCATATCATGGCGACCTATGCTGACCTTGGCATCAGACCATCTGCCCATAGTCATCTCGATCGATAAACCTGCCGGCTTTGCTTCAGCGGAACACCGGTCCTAATTGGAAAGGCTTCGCGGAACTTACTGAAAGCACTTTCTCTGCCTTCCCCACACCAACCGACGGTCACCTAGGTGAACGTAAGTTCCGTAGGGTTGTCACTCTGCTGCAGCTCGCTTCGTACCAGCAGGTTGCATAATGGACCCGCGTCCAAACTTTCCTGCTGAAGCGGCTGTCCTAGCCGATGGGCGTGACAACCTTCGTCAGGCCAAACCCGGAAATCTTTGTATCAGGGATCTCAACACGGAGATTCGGCAGATTGTGAACGTACATGAGCAGAAAAAGTGGGAAGATCATCTGAGGACTTGCAACTTCGACTCTGGTGTGAGTAAGCATTGGTCAACCGTGAGGTCACTGTCCAATTCGACAAAGCGAAGACCATTCCCACGACAGCCGGTTCTACGTACCGGAATGACTCGGGTTTTACCCGACCAAGGGCTGTTGTTTCGGCGATCTAACCCCGTTTAGGTCGGCGAAATCCGTCAAACGTTGCTCTATTCTAGGGCTACATCTGCTCCGTACCCTTCTACCCAGGGCTAGCATTGAGTCCAACCCAGGGCCAGAAACTTACACCTGCTGCGGGTGGAGTCACCTCCGCAACTGCTTGGGCCTACGTCGCAGCGACAATGGACCACATCGTTTGTGGCCCAATGCTGTGCGAACCGGACCGGCTCCACGGCAAACCACCACCCGCCCGTGCAGCACACAACCAACACATCCACACCCCAACACAACACCACAAGAGATACACACACAAACACAATAGCACCAACACACCGCCACCAACAACTCCTGACCGCCACCAACAACTCCTGGTCCCTCCAACAATCTGCTCGGTTTGTCAGTCCAGAATATACCGTAACGTGACATTAGTCAAGTTCAACTCCTGCCTTGGCTGGTGCCACTTTAGGGCATGCTCCGGACTTCGCAACACGCGTGATTGGACGAGTGACTATGTGGGCCTCTGCTGGGCTGCCCAGTCGCATACCTCCCCCGCGACGCCGCCAAGCACCACCACAAGACATCACCCCCTTTTGCAGCACGTACAGCAGGGAGCCGGCAGGCAACACAACTCATAAACACCACACATAAAAATCGGTCTCCCAAGGCAAACAACGGTGCTACAATTTAACTGTACGGACTCCAGAGCAAGATCGAGGACATAACAGTCTTTATGGGGAGGCATGGAATATTAATAGCTGCGGTCCAAGACTCGAAGTTGCCCGGCAATTCAACCTTGTTGAATTGCTCCGGATACAACGTGCACCGACGAGATCACGAGCGTGATAATGGTGGAGGCTTAGCGTTCATTACGCACCACACCGTGCAGTATCGTCTTAGTGAAGCAGCCATCGACCGCAGGGATACCATCCTAGAATGTCAGGGTATTGTTATCCGGTCAGGTGATGTTGAGCTCGAAATATTTAACGTATACGTACCCCCTGTCACCAGCTGCCCGGCAGGATATCACCCTGAAATAGGTGCACTGTTCAGAGGTTAAAACCGTATGGTAGTTGGCGACTTTAACGCGCACCACGATCTTTGGCACTCAAGCCTGTTAAATGATGATAGGGGAATACATCTTTCTGAGCAGTTAGACGATTCGACATTCTGCACATTGAACGACGACGCACCCACCAGGATTATGGGCAGCTGCTGCAGCTCGCCAGATCTAACAATTGTCAGCGCTGGTCTGCGTATCATGGCGACCTATGCTGACCCTGGCATCATACCATCTGCCCATAGTCATCTCGATTGATAAACCTGGCGACTTTGCTTCCTCGGATCACCGGACCTATGTCACTTTTCCAAAGCACACTGGAAAGGCTTCGCGGATGTTACTGAAAGCGCCTTCACTGCACTACCCATACCAACCGACGTCCACGTAGGTGAACATAAATTCCGCAGGGTTATCACTGCTGCTGCAGCTCGCTTCATCCCAGCAGGATGTATTAAGGATCCACGTCCGAACTTTCCTGCTGAAGCGGCTATTCTAGCCGATGAGCGTGACAAACTTCGTCAGGCCGAACCCGGAAACCCGCGTATTAGGGATCTCAATTCGGAGATTCCGCAACTTGTGAATGTACATAAGCGGAAAAAATGGGAACAGCATTTGAAGACCTGCAACTTCGCCTCTGGTGTTAGTAAGCTTTGGCAGGGCTGTAAAAAATTGCAATCAAATTGGATTGCAATCGCATATTTTACGTAATATTGCAATCTGGTTTAATTGCAATTAACATTGATTGCTTATATTTTGATTGCAAAAATTTCAATTTGCAATCATTTAGAAGAAATTGATTGCAATCATTAATTGCATAAAAATTGCTAACTGCAATCAATCTAAATTACATTTATTTTGATGAATAATTGAAAGTACGATGGTGAGGCACACAAGCCCTCAGTGGGTTAACGCATCCCATTAGCAGCGCAAAATGACCCCCCTCACGGCATGACACCTAGAAGTAGGTTGTTTTGATTGTCGTCTTTAATGTTCCGCCAATCGAGAGCATATACATTGTGCGTGCATAAAAATTCGATTTTCTGCATGACAAAGCTGCAACTAAACAGCACCTCCATCGTGTTTTTCAACCATCCCTAGTAGTATAACGTATCGAGTGGAATCAACCTATCTCGGCAGCCAGTTCGAAAACGCACTATCTCAGAAAATTTTTCAATAACGCTCTACTTCAGAATTTGATTTAAGAACGTCCTATCTCAGAATTCGGTTCAGAAACGCCCTATGCAAAAATGCCCTATCTCAGCACATTTTCAATTTTTTTTTCGTTTGAGATAGGTCGCTTTTGAATCGAATTCTGAGATAGGTCGTTTTCAACCAAATTCTGAGATAGGGCGTTTTTTCATAAAATTCTCAAATAGGGCGTTCTTCAATCAAATTCTAAAGTAGGGCGCTCTTGAAAAGTTTTCGGAGATATGGCGTCTTCGAACTGACTGCCATATTGAAGGTCACCATGTTCCTGGGTCCCCCCCAGTGGGATGGCCAGACGCTGTTCGCTGAGTGGCAAGCCCACTACAGGAAGGCCCAGGATTTCCGGTGTTTGCTGTGTAGGCCTCCCGTCCAGTGATATGTTTGTGCGTAGCATTGGCTTTTGGACTTCTCGGGCCAGGGGGTGCATTGATCCTACTGCTGGTGGGTGCGGGTGCACCTGATATCTGCTTCCGCATAGGGCTACCTTTGGCTAGGCCCGATGATACCGTGGCTTT
>NW_023458555.1:108686898-108699759 GCF_013731165.1 Rhagoletis pomonella | reverse complement strand
GACGCGGAGAAAGCGAACGTCCGCCCGGCCAGAGATCCGCTGTACCCGAGTAAGGCTAGTTGGTTCCGAAGGTCGCCCGGTATCCGGAGCACTCCGTTCGCGACTGGGCTTGGTGAAGAGCCCCCAGCCAGGCTGATCCTCGGCACGGGTCGTATGACACCTTGATCCGGCCCTGCAAAGAGAACGGAGTCGAGAACTGGCAAGGAGTTTGGTCAGAAAGAGAATAATAGACGTAGGGATAAAGGAGGGGCCCCGCTCGAAGTAGCCGCCAGGGCGTTACCAGGTGGAGGCCCCTTATACTAGGGGGGTGCTAATGGCAATGCAATTGAACACCTACGAGTCGACGCTTTGGGATGTCGCGTGTGTGCAAGTCTATCACCCCCATCAAAGACACCCCAAAACGGTGCAACAACTACTCACTTGCAAGTTTTTACAAGTTTTGTGTTCAATAACTTTTTCTGCTAGTTTTCTCTTTTTCTCAATTTCACGTTCTATTTTGCTCAATTTATTAAAAAAGCATGAATAAAAGATTGCATTTTTGAGCTTGCAATTAAAATGTTTGATTGAATCAGTGAATTGATTGCAATCACAATCATTGAAATCAAATGCGCTTACAATTAAATTTATTGTAGTTTTTACAATCAGAAAAATGCAATAAATTTTGATTGTAATCCTATTAGTAGCACAATCATTGATTGCTAAAAAAATTGGTTGCAAATTTTTACAGCTCTGAGCTTTGGTCATCCGTGAGGTCGTTATCCAACCCGACGAAGCGTGACGACGGAGTCGAAATATACTTTGGTGATCACGCTTCGTCGAACCCGGAGCGATGCGTGAGCTATTTTAGCCGGCAGTTTATTCTGTATCCTCCGGTGGATAAAGCCAAACGTCGATTGACCAGAAGGCTGCACAAACTGCCAATACCTAGTGCGCCTTGTTTTCACCAGCGGTGAAGTAAGGGTAGCCATCGGGAAGGCGAAAACCTTCAAAGCCATAGGATCCGACGGAATTTCCATGTTGATGCTGAAAAATTTGGGTCCTGGACTATCTAAACAATGTCCTCAACCTCTCCATGGCCACCATAAGCATTCCAGACATCTGGAGTGGTCCCACTGCTTAAACCGGAGAAACCGTCCAACAAAGGAAAGTCCTCCCGATGCCTCGGTAGCGAAGACACTAGAGGCCCTCCCGCACTACACAAACCACCTGACCACAGCAAAGAATCAGCATGGGTTCCGTAAAGTGTACAGCACAACAACAGTACTTAACGCCATAAAACCTCAGATAACTCATGGCCTTAACCGAAAACGCCCCTGTGAGAGAACGGATCTAGTAGCGGTGGACCTATCAAAAAGCTTTTGACACCGTCAGTCACTCCGCGTTACTAGAAGACATTGAGGCCTCCTCTATCCCACAGAGACTAAAACGGTGGTCGGCGAATTATCTGAGTGGTCGACATTCGTCAGTAATCCCCCGAGCAAACCGAGAAAAATTAATAAATTTTGGTAAAAACATGTAGCCATCTCTTCAGCTGAAGTAAGCACTAAACTATCAATATCTCTGGAACCCAAAAGCGCATATACTTCTACCTTACGGCATAACTTAGTGCTTATTTAGTGCCAATTTATGCCGCTAAAAATTTTTGGTTTTTTCTCTGTAAATTTTGGTAAAAAAATGTAGAAGCCATCTCTTCAGCTCAAGTAAGCACTACTCTATCAATATCTGTGGAACCAAAAATCGTGCGGCTAGCCCTAGCAGGGTGTCCAGATTCTTAAAAAAAAACCGGAATTTCTTTAAAAAAGGGCCTCGAGCTCAATACAAATTGTTGAATATAATTGTTATAAGGCCATAAAATAGCAAAAATAAATATCTTAAGGACGAGCATACCAAAAAGTTAAACATTCTTAAAATAGAATTATTAACAAAAGCCAATAAAACCAACAACCACATGACCAAGTGTGAATTGCAGGGGAATAGCTACGTTTGATTGTGTTGGCTTAGCAGCATAAATTGGCACGAAATAAGCACTAAATTATGGCATATGTGCCAAACCAATCGGTGAATATGATAGTGATTACTTCAGGACCTTATGTATGTGTGTAGGTCTATAATGTGTACGTGGGTGGAACGAGCCTTGGTGGGTGGGCGATTAGGCAGGGTGCTGCTGCTGCTCCACGGAGCCATTTACAATCGTAAAGAGGGGGAACAGCTGAACTCATTCGGCCAAATTCAATCTTTTGTTTAACCCTGCATTATTATCTTGTATGACGATGACATCATTACTAACCATGGGTGTTATCCACCCATAGTTAATTTTATCTGCTAAAGTGAAAATAATAAAAAAACTATAAAAAGTAAAAAAATATGATTTTTTTTATTAAGTCATTCCAAAAAAGTTTAATTTATGCTCATCTCACTAGAGGAAAATACAATTTTTTAAACTTAAGGTTGTATTCATTAAACGGCCACATTATTGAAACTGCCTAATGGCGTTTTCTTTTCTACAAAAAATGTTGCCTTTGCACTGCCCTCTCCTTAGTATTTGTGCGAAGAGTGCACCGACAAGGCAACATTTTTCAATAGAAAAGAAAATGACATAAGCTATGCTCCTTAAGTCCTAAGATTTAGAAAGCTGAAAGGACAAGGAATAAATAATTGTTTAATTTTTTTTTCTGAATAGAGTAAGCAAAAAACCTAATACAAATGTTTGCAACATGCTATTTTTTAAGTTGAAGCTCCATAGCATGGTTTTCAGGCGTTGCGGCTTGAGATGCTCAAGCCTGAAAGATGATTTAATGCTATTGTATAGAAGCTGCTCCACAACGAAAGTCCGAAATGCCTGAAAGATGCCAACTTTCGAACTTGTTTCAGGCTTTGTAGGCTTTTCAGGCGTCGTCTGACAGATATTCATTCGAACATTACAATGGCGTAATCGATAACACTTACCATATTTTAAAGGAATTTTACACAAAGTTTAGGCAATAAAATACAAGGAAAAATTATTTTTTGTTTGAACATTAATATGAAAAAGGGAACAAAAGTACTGAATCAATTAAAATCAAATGGTAAAAGAAGTATCACTTTTATCGAACTCTGATTGTATAGTCGATATCTCATTTGTCGGAAAACCTGGGTATTTGTCAAGAAATAATTTCTATAATTTGCTACTAAATCGTTTACTATTTTATAAAATAGTCATTTTAAATTTTAAAAAGAGAAATCTCAAAGATTAGTATATCTAATGAGAATGTTTGAAAATATATACTGCATGTGTAAAGTGACCGACGGAACTTCTTTCGGAAGTACAGTACTTCTTTTTCGGTCTTGTACTTCGTACTTCGAAGTACAGTCAAATGTACTTTGTGGAATATTTTGTACTTCAGTAGGGAGATTCTGTAACCAGTTATCGACAGTTTTCCGATCGCTATCGCACTTTTTGGCGCAAAAACATTTATATCATGCGATTTGAAAATTGTCGCTAACTGGTTACAGAATCTTCCCCCAAGTCCTGTACTTCTCCGATCTTCTGGACGATCGTCACATGACCTGGGCGATAAATTCGTTCAAACCATTACAGTCGCCGGGGACCGATGGCATCATACCTGCGCAGCAGCAAAGGGCTCTGAAGGTGTTGTGCAATTGGTTGGATCCTATTTATGCGAACTGCGTCACCGAGTAAATCCCCAAGCATTTCAGGGAAGTCAGTTTTGCGTTCTTTCCGAAGGCTGGAAAAGGTTCTCATGTTACCCCTAGGGATTTTCTGCGGATATTGCAGACAGAATTGTCGCAGCACGAACTGCTATTAGGCTAAGGGAAACCGGGTCCTTCTGTGACATAAAAAAGGAAAAGAAGACGTTTCTCTGCTGCAGCAAATGTTTTTATAATAATAATAATAGATTGCCGCTTACACATATGTTAGTGTTTGGCCGAGCTTCTCCTCCTGTCGGCCGCTGTGGTGTAGTGGTAAGCAGTGCGCGTTTTCACTCATCAGCACCTGGGTTCAAACCCTGGTCAAAGCAACATCGCAAAAAATATAGAAAAAAGGTTTTTTCTTAACAGCGGTCGTCCCTCGGCAGGCAATGGCAAACCTTCGAGTGCATTTCTGTCATGAAAACAGCTTCTCATAAAAATACAATCGCCGTTCGTAGTCGGCTTAAAACTGTAGGTCCCTCCGCTTTGTGTGACAACATCAAGGCGCACTCCACAAATCGGAGGAGAAGCTCGGCCAAATGTTTTTATAGGGCACTTTAAACACGTTACCACTCAAGGGCTAGTGAGGGGGGTTCTGACAGGCAATTGCGCGATTGGTATTCATGCGGTGAGACTAGGAATTTCGACTGATCCTTTTGTATCAGCTGTCAGGAGGAAGATGAAGTGGAATCATCTTCACACTTTCTTTTAGACTGCCCAACCGAGGCTAGGATGGAAGCAGCTTTGCTCGCACTTCTGAACAAACACTGAGCTCTTAGGGATCGAAATTAGCCGCGTTCGAAATTTCGTAATTGGCTCGCGGCGTTAAATTAACCCAACCTTACCTGTACTTCTTTGAGCTATGAAATAGTTGGTCACATTATCCATGTGCAATGTAAAAAAACTTCAAGCGCGAAAATATTGTTGTGGAGCTGGTCTCATGATAAACCTGAACGACTTCGAAAGCCGCAACGCCTTAAAAACCTGCTATGGAGCTTCAGCTTTAAGGCTGAGAAACATGTCATTATCACTATTTTCACCACCAAAGTCGCATTCTTCGTCGAAAGTACTCCCTAATAAAACCGAAAGCGGTGGCTATTGTCCCCTTTCATATATTCGGATATTCTTGTATACAGATAAAATCCGAAAAGTACGGATATCCGGGTATTATTCCAACATTTTCTTATCCTGATATCCATATAATATCCGTTCATCCATATCGGGGTCCGGATACCCCATTTGTGAGGATCCAAATCCAGCGGCTTTGGAGTCGCCAAAATATTACTTTTTTTATATAAGAAATATTGTTATCCAATAAAACACCCCTTTGAGGTACAAATTTCGAGTGACGAAAGCTGAACTAGAAGCACAAAATTTGTGACAAGGCGAATTAATATAAGGTGATAGCAGGAGAACAAAAACAAAAATTTACATGTATTTTGTTTTTGCTTTGGCGGCATAAACTGTCAAAATCTGTAAGTGTGTGTTTGGAAATTCAAACAAAAATTTTCAATTTGACATTAGAAGCCGTGAGGCGAAACACATACACAAAATCAGCTGATCTAGCAACATCACCTTATATAAATTCGCCTTGATTTTTGATATCAATTTCGTGACGAAAATTATACGCATTTTTTAACTGCTTTTCAAACGTACGGAAAATCGTGCTTTTTTTTAAGAAGTTTTACTTCTATCACGTGTTCGGTGTTGCACTCGTGCTATTAAACTAATGATTTTTTCTCAAGTAGTTTTGCTCAGTGGCAATTTATACATATGTATGTAAGTAGTAGCGGCACATTGGGTGAACTAAATGCATTCACACATGCATATTTATGTACAATTGTAGGTAATATGTAGCATAGTTAAATACTGTGTACATACCTGCAATTAAAATGGGGAAAAATGTTACAATTTCGGCATGTGACTGAAAAAACTCTAAAATACACACAAATTGTGGTTTCCAAGACATGTACGAAGTGATTACCACAGCTGCATCCTTCAACTTGTCAACTCGCGGGAAATTCCCCGATTTGCAGGGAATTTCGGTTTAAGTGGCAATCGGGGAATGGGCGATTTTTTTCGGGGAACTGGGTGTGTTATTTTTATATCTTAAAGTAACCAAATTAGATGGATATGTTAATTTTTAACCATTTGACCCTTTTTGGAGCGACATTTTTTCAATTTGAATAGCAATATCTCCACAACAAGAGTTTTGCCAGATATAAGCTATATACCAGATGAAAGCTAAGGTTTTGGGCTAGATTTGTGGAAACTTAGAATAAAATCGACTGACCAGTTTTTGAGAAAATACCCGAAATCTCTATTTTCAGCAGCCCGATTTTTAGTTTTCAGGCGATAACGTTATGACATATTTATATTTTATAAACACAAAAGATAGCGTTAGATAGCTTGTTTGAAGACCCTTCTACTAATATCCACATCAATGACATGGACTGAGTAGTGCGGCCTCAGCGGTAGTTTAAAAATTGCCTTTTTTCGAATTTCAGGCAGCAGCCACACCCACACAGGCATACCAATCAAAACATCCTGGAACAAAACCTCCTTAGTTTTTTGTGTACTTTAATTCCTGAAAGTTTGAAAAAATTAAATGATGGTACGTGCTAGAGGGCTGCATGAATGCATTCAACACGGCTTTTGAATTATACATGTACAAAACGAATGAATGATTTTGGCTTAAAATTTTTTGGAATTTAAGTGAATAGCTGTTCTGATATTTGTGTCGACATCACAATATTCAAACAAAGTGAAAATAAATTGAGTTGAAATAAATGACAATTTTTTGTATGAATATCCAAAAATTTTTTTTCTATGCACATATGTACAAACTATTACATACGAAAAAACTTGTTTGTAGAAAAAAACTTTTACCGAAGTGAGTTTGAATGATTTGAATGTTTTCTATTCATTCATTCACATTCTTCCATTTGAAGGTAGAAAATATAAAACAAAATGTATATTCATAACTTACAAAATTCCAAACGCTGAGTGTTTTGTATGTGAAGTAAAATATTCAAATCTGCTGTCCTCTGTTTGGCTAGAAGTTTGAATGAATTCATGCAGTCCTCTAGTACGTACAGACGCCACATACATACCAAAGCATCTCGTAGTGGAGACACGAACCAAAACACATTTACCTCTACATCTTTCCAACTAGTGGCCGGAACTTAATATATAAGGTATCGTTTGAAAAGTATTGGCCTATAGAATAACAGTAAATATGTTGGGTGTGCCCACATGCCCCCTTAAACCGGCAAAAGCAAAAATACGTTTTTTGTTTCGCAACACTTTAGCCTACTTTTTAAGAATCCAGGTAAACTATTTACGAAGCTTGTGAATATTTTCTGGACACACTCTGCAAGACCTTTTCAACGATATATCAAACATGTCGATTGGACGTCTGGATAAAAACTTCCAAATTTCGTGTATATATGTAATAATAAGCGAGTAATTTCAGCATGCTACTGTTGCTGCTTTCGTCACTCGCGCGCACTGCCGTGCACTGTGTACATATGAGGCAATTCACGTCAAATGTCCCAAGCGCGCTGAGCGGTGCAAAACAAGCTTGCTTTCGAATAGCTGAAAAGCAGACAGAAAATGAGAAAAATAATTCAAACACCATGATTTATATAGGCTGCGTTTCTTTATACATTCCGGATAATCCCATTTCACAGCCGGAATAAACAGAATGCCTTTGAAATATACGTTAACATATCATCAGGAACGTTCTAAAGAATAAGTAAACAAAAAAGTTTATTCCAAACGTTCTGAATGAATAAAGAAATTCAGCCATAGATTTTTGTAAGCGCTATCCGATGATGTTATGCGTTTTCCAAAATTTTCCCATTTTCACGGTGAAAATTAGCAACAAAATTTAATTTTTAATTTTTTTCAATTATGGTCATTTTTAATATTGTTTTAAGTCATCTCAATCGAAAGATCAGGTCTTTTTACATATAAATCATTAATAAAAAAAGGGACTTTTTTGATTTTTCCGAGCTATAAAGCGTGTTATAGCGGGCTATACCAGTCGCCACGCTCCGTCGCGTCACGTCGACTCCGTTCGTTTGAACGAATTAAAACATCATACTGTGATGGGAAATTTTTACAAAAATCATTATTTAAACACGCTATATCTCAGACGTTTGTGTATCGATCGATTTGAAATTTTCACACAATAAACTAAAAACTATTCCAAAGAATTTAAGTTTAAAAAAATTAATACTTATTAAAAACAAAATGCCGGTTCTTAGAACATTTTTATAAAAATAAATGGGGCGGTTGTATTCTTTTTCCTTTTTTTATTAATAATTTATATGTAAAAAGACTTGATCTTTCGATTGAGATTACTTAAAACCATATTAAAAATGACCATAATGGAGAAAAATTTCAAATAAAATTCGGATAGCCCATACAAAAATCTATATAAATCATGGTTTTTGAATTATTTTTCCCATTTTCTGTCTGTTTTTCAGCTATTCGAAAACAAGCTTGTTTTGCACCGTTCAGCGCGCTTGGGACATTTGACGTGAATCGCCTCATATATGTATTATTTACCTAATGCCTCGAATTAAATTGAATTGTATTGAATTTGCTTATACTTATTGAGTTTTATAAACCACATAACACTACCTTCAGTGTTCATTTGTTTTTGTTAATTTCTTAACATTAGTAGTCAAGCATTGTTATTGTAGAATAACAGTCTGCATGCGCGCAGTAGAATATAAAAGCGAGGAAATATTTTGTAAAGTGAAGCAGTTGCTAGTAGGCAGGCATACTTGTCGGTGGGCACATACTACCGGCAAACGAAGCGCACCTGGGAGTTTCCACCTCATTTTCGTTTAGGCTTATATTCGGCGGAGGTTACCACTCCCGCGACGGGTAAGGTTAGTGGAGGGATATTCACTCCCACTGCCTTTAAGCATTCTTGATAGGAATCCTAATTTAAGAAGTGTATTTAATTTATTTAGCGTAAACTAATTGAAAGCTAAGATTTATTATTTTGAAGAGGAGTAGGCATTTCCATTTCAGGAACCCTGAACGGAGTTAGCTCACCCCGGCACTATAAAGTTCGTCACACATTCATCCGGATATTCGTGTATACGGATAAAATCAGAATAGTCGATATCCGGTTCATATTCGGTCATTTTCTGATCCAGTTAATATCCGTTAATTTTGTTATTCAGATATCCGGGTAGTATTCATTCGGTTATCCGGATGTCCAGAGATTCTAAACAGTATTTGAAAACATTCGTGAAATTTTTCTCAAAATTACTGAAACCATCGAGTTGCACACTAAATATGTATAATAATAATATGTATTATTTAGTTTGCAACTCGATGAATAACGAAACTTAACGGATATTAACCGGATATCCGGATGTCTGTAAGTATTGGAAAAAACATGTAGCCATCTCTTCAGCTGAAGTATGCACTACACTATCAATATTTCTGGAACCAAAAAGCGCATATACTTCTACTTTACGGCATAATTTAGTGCTTATTTAGTGGCAGTTTATGCCGCTAAATTTTTTTTTACTCTGTAAATTTTGGTAAAAACATGTAGCAGCCATCTCTTCAGCTGAAGTAAGCACTACATTATTAATATCTCTGGAACCAAAAATCGCATACACTTCTACCTAACGCCACTATTTAGTGCCAATTTATGCCTCTAAATTTTTATTGCTCTGTAAATTTTGGTAAAACATGTAGTATCTGAAGTAAGCACTACGCTATCAATATCTGTGGAAACAAAAAGCGCATGGCTAGCCCTAGCAGGGTGTCCAGATTCTTTAAATAAAAAAGCGCAATTTCTTTAAAAAGAATCCTGACGCCATAAAGAAAAACTAAAAACGTAGTATTACAATATTTAGTGCAATGTATTAATACAAATATGTTTTAAAAGTGTATGTAAAATTGTTTGTTATAAGTTATTTGTGTTATTTATTATTATCTACCCTGAAGGTATTATATTCTTTTTCGGGGTTTGAAACTATTCTATAACAAGATGTCATTGTTAAAATAAAAAATGTGTTAATGTGTTTTGGACGACTTTTTTTTAAAAAGAAATTGCCCTTTTTTGTTTCAAGAATCTGGACACCCTGCTAGGGCTAGCCATGCGCTTTTTGGTTCCACAGATATTGATAGCGTAGTGCTTACTTTAGCTGAAGAGATGGCTAATGCATGCTTTTACCAAAGTTTACAAAGAAAAAAAAACAATAGACAATTACATAGTTTAGGAACAGCCTGCCTGAAACTATACAATAAAGCAAATAAGCTAAATTATGTAGGACTAAGGCCGTTTGCACCATGTCTAGTTAATTCTAACTCCCAGTTAAACATCTTTATCGACGTTATCGACACCTATCATATAACATGTGATTGATAAAGCAGTTGACGTGCTTAACTGAAGGATGTACCTCCAGTTAGACATGGTGCAAACAGCCCTAATACTTGCAATTTAAGTAAAAAATGTATTAATTAATTGTATTTATTATTTTTTTTTGAGCACATTGAACTTTGATGGACTTGGGCGAGCCTAAGAAGATATTGACCAAAAATTGTCATCTTTAACACAGATTGTTTTTAGAGCATAATGAAACATATTTTTGCTATTACCAATCAAAATTCTAAAAAAGCGGACTTTCGGCCCACGCTAATATTCAGCCCTGTTCTGCAATCCGAGTCGGAAGCGCATCGGAATCGGAAATCAATTCCGACTCGGAATTTGAATGGTGTTTCACACTCCGATCGGAACTTTTGTTTCGAAGTTAGGGCCTATGCCATTGATAGAAAAGTACTCTGGATAGTAAATTTTGGACAGCTATGAGGTGAATAAAAATGGTTTATCCGGCAGGGCTAGTGAAAAATTTTACTGCAAGCATTAGCTCTGTTTCTTTACGGATAATTATCACTAGTTTCTGCTGTAAAGGGTATCTTATCCCAGAAAACTAGCAGAAACTAACAGATTTCTCTTGTTCCTACGCCCTTCATTATTTTTGGGTACATAAATTCGATTAAGCGATGAATGTCTGTCCGTCCGTCGGTGCACACGATAACTCGAGTAAAAATAAACCCCCCAGTTAGAATTTTCATACGATAGACGATAAAGGCTTGCAAGCGTATCGTGCTCGTTTTATTGTTTTCATACGCTCGACAGATGTATTGTTGTGAATGGCTGTGGTTTTTGGCCACTTTTTACTGGGAACCAGCACAAATCAGCTACGCTAACTATCGGATTTCATAAGACAACATCGATTCGTAATAGAGAATAAAAGAATGCAAGCGTTTATCGAGCATCGTATGAATTCATAATAGGGGTAAGTAAGATATCTTGACGAAACTTGGTAGGTGTACTTCTTTTGAGCGTAGGACCGATGGTATTGATGGGCAAAATCAGCCAATATCACGCCTACCTCCCCTATAACAGCCGTTTTCAGAAATACGAAAACTGCGGTAGTTTAGTAACTACTGCTGCAGTAGTACTGCAGCTTATTCATTCAAAAGTGTATCTCAGTAACAGTTTTATCAATTTGTACTAAACTCGATATAATTATTTGTCGCTACAGACAGATTCAGGACAACCAGCTTTATTCAGTTCAAATTAACGATTAACTCATTTTATATTTACATCATTGTATAGGCTTACAAGTATGGAAAGCGCCATTTTGTTTGTTTACATTTGAAAACAGCTGAGATCACCTGATTTTCAATTCTCTCATTCTCCGCACAGAGTTACATTCAAGTTTCAGAAAAAACTTTAAAATGTAAAGTGAGAAATATTTTAGAAAAATGTGTTTTTATTCATTTGAATTCCGCCTGAAATAAAAAAAAAAATTTTTAATCAGAAGGATAAAATAGTATTGTGTTATTAATTCAAAAGTAAATAATTGTAGTTCAATGACGAAAGGGGGATTTATCCCCCATATTCTGCTCCCCCCTGGCTACGCCACTGCATAAATATATGTATACATATATATGTATATGCATTTATGACGGCCGCTGTGGTGTAGTGGTAAGCAGTGCGCGCTTCCACTCCGAAGCGCCTGGGTTCAAGCCAAGCAAATTTAGAAAAAAGGATTTTTCTTAACAGCGGTCGCCCCTCGGCAGGCAATGGCAAACCTCCAAGTGTATTTCTGCCAAGAAAAACAGCTTCTCATGAAAATACAATCGCCGTTCGGAGTCGGCGTATAACTGTAGGTCCCTCCTCTTTGTGTGACAACATCAAGGCGCACGCCACTAATCGGAGGAGAAGCTCGGCCAAACACTAACATCATATGTGTAAGCGCCAATCTATTATTATATTATTATTATGTATTAACGAACTCATTGCGCATTTGAGCTCTGCCACTACCAAGCAATATATGTATAAATGATGCAAGCGTGCTTCGCGTATCTACATCCATTCGTACATATGTACATATGTTTGTATGGATATATTTATGATGAAGCAAACGGGTTTCGTTGATGTACTGATGGGCATACATATGTATGTACTTATGGACTGCAATGTTTTCATATATGTAAATATGTTTGAATGGTTGTATATATATTTGTACGTATGTACATATGTTTGTGTATGTACATATACACAAACATGTATATATGCACATATGTAGTACAAACGAAAACAAATCTACTAAGCTGCTCGTTGATATATAGCATTGACACATTAAGTTAAACTTTTGGCAAATAAAATTAAACTCTACTATAGTACTAACCAGTTTTTGAAAAAGTAAAAAATACACTAAAAAACTGCTGTTGCTGTGCTAGGAAAGCATTTTTTTTTTACTTTTGACGCTTAGCCTTACTGCGCCAATATCAAGAGTTAACCTCCAGGATAGCCGAAAAGTGTTTTTTGGCTTTTCTGTTCTGTTGATTTGACTGCTCACTTTCAAACAGTGATGGGCAAAATTGTATTTACTAAGTTTTAAGTACTAAGTACAAAAGTATTTAGGTATTTTGTGTTGTTGTAAATACCAAAGTACTATTTACTTAGGTATTTAGGAGCTGCTAAATACCCAAGTACTATTTACTTAGGTATTTAGGAGCTGCTAAATACCCAAGTACTATTTACTTAGGTATTTAGGTGGTGCTAAATACTCAAGTAAAAAGTATTTAGGTATTTAGGAGCTATTAGATATTAAAGTAAGA
>NW_023458555.1:108630228-108671898 GCF_013731165.1 Rhagoletis pomonella | reverse complement strand
TTTTTCATGGCTAACGCAAACTTACTTTCACAAAGAATGTCACTGTTAAAATCCCCTGCTATAATAATGTTATTATAATCAAGGGTCAGGTTTTCAATAAATTCAATAAATGGTGCGTAGGCAATGTTCCTTTTTGGTCTGTACACACAACCATTAAGGATTTTTTCGTATTTAGATCTAATTTCAATGAAAATAGATTCGATTGTGTTGAAATTTTCTGAAGTACATTTAAGGGAACAAGACAGGCTACTTTTTACAAACACAGCAACACCACCACCATGCTTAACTCTATCTAAACGGAAAAATTTATAACCACTAACATAAAACGAAACATCATTATGCCGCGTAGATAGCCCTGTCGCTGATACACACACAACATTCACACCAGAAGACTCGAAATATAAATCTGAATTCATCGATTTTAGATGGTAGGCTTTGGGCATTGATATGACATATTTTTAATCCTGACTTTGCTTACTCAGGACGCGAATCATATTAAAAGTAGTGTCTCTGCCCTTGGAAAGATAAATCTGAATTCATCGATTTTAGATGGTAGGCTTTGGGCATTGATATGACATATTTTTAATCCAGACTTTGCTTACTCAGGACGCGAATCATATTAAAAGTAGTGTCTCTGCCCTTGGAATGCTTACACATCATTGAAAAAATAAGTAAAGAAAAGAACATTGCACTTTAGAATCATTAAAATGCGAATATTACCAAACGTAACGAAAGATGCGGTTAACACAATAATTAAGAGAAACTTTAAGTATCAGGAAAAGAGAAGATAAGAAAACGAGATACATGAAAAGATAAAGTTACAATTCGCCCTTAACATTAAACTAGAGAGTGATATGAATATGAGAAAACTAACTGAACACAAACTTAAATATACAAAATAATGTAGTCATTTATTGCTGTCTAACATGGCTGCAATGGCCTCTTTGGTAAGTACCTTGACAGCTGTGCCTTCAGGCATCACGCGGACGTATACTTCGCCTCTAACAGAGGAATGTTATGCATTTTATTCTCAATATAATAATAGATTGGCGCGTACACATAAGTTAGTGTTTGGCCTCTCCTCTCCTCCGACTTGTGGTGTGCGCCTTGATGTTGTCACACAAATATACAGGTCTTAATATTAATAATAGATTGGCGATTACACATATGTTAGTGCTTGGTCGAGCTTCTCCTCCAATTTCCCTCTTCCACACAAAGAGGAGGGACCTATAGTTTTACGCCGACTCCGAACTGCGATTGTATTTTTATGAGAAGCTGTTTATCATGGCAGAAACACACTCGGAGGTTTGCACTTGCTTGCCGAGAGGCGACCGTTGTTAAGAAAAAACCTCTTCTATTTTTTTTTTGGATTTGCTTTCCCCAGGGATTGAATCCCGGCTCTTCGGAGTGGTAGCGCGCACTGCTAAGCACTACACAGCATAGCAGCCGCCGCAGGTGTTGCATTTCATAAATTCTACTTCATACTTGGAATTTCATATACCAGTTGATTTTTTGACAGTATTTATTTAGTATTTAAAATTTATATGGCCCAACAAACGATGCCATTTCTCCTTTTGGCTCATAATTTTCTTATCTTTGTTCACAAACGGTCCAGCTAACTTAATATAATATAATAATAGATTGGCGCTTACACATATGTTCGTGTTTGGCCGAGCTTCTCCTCCGATTTGTGGCGTGCGCCTCGATGTTGTCACACAAAGCGGAGGGACCTACAGTTTTATGGCCAAGAGTTTTCTGCTGTCATTTAAGCACAGTAAGCTGATCAGATGGCACCGAGGCTCATATGACGGAATCGGGAGTGTGAAGTTTAATGAATGTCGAGCGAAACGAAGAAACATTTTCTGTACTCTTTCCAACCTATTTATAGGAATAGCATAGTATGGTCTCCAAATAAATGGCACACATTATAATTTAGACCGTACAAAAGCCGAAAACAGCATCTTAAGTGTGTATAAAGAGAAATTCGAAAAGCTCCTTCCTGCAAACGCAAGCATAGCAAGCGAGTTTTTATTATATAATACAGGCCACCAAAAATGGAAAAAGTTTTGGTGCGGCAAATGTTAAAGCTGTTTTTGATAGACTTTTTGGTGCTGATTCAGAATCCGTAAGTACAATGTTTTCATCAGCTCCAGAGGTGAAAGTGTCAAAAAATCGCGTTTTATGCAATATTTGAGAAGATCTACTGGAAACCCACCAGAAATTGCTTACAAAGCATTTTGTTGTGTTCCCTTACGGGGAGCACTTGGGCCTCGCTGTGTAGGTGGTGCTCAGGTGTCATCAGAACTACTAGTCCAACTAGTCCCCGGCGTCCAAACTGGCGCAGCGTATTTAAGAACCGGCCGGCCAATTGCCTTGTATGTTGCCAGCAACGATTCCTTTTCTTTGCCCCAGGTGCTGCTGGCGAGCGACTGGAGGACCTTGTTGCGGCTCTGTACTATATTGACAACTACGGTTGTGTGCGTAGAGTAGGAGAGCAGGCTATCGAAGATGACCCCTAAAATTTTCGGGTTGTTTACAGTCGGTATTGGTGTGCTATCGACGTATACACCTAATTCTAGCCTGACCTTCGTCCAGGTGGTGAAGAGGGTCGCCGTTGATTTCGTTGGGGAGAGTGTTAGGCTCCTTGCAGTGAAGAAGCGAGAAAGGCTGAGATCAGGGAAACTCCCTCAGGTGGCTGGGGAAGCTTCGAGATGTAGAAGTTAAATAATAAGGGAGAGAACACAACCTTGTGCAACCCCTTGTTTAATTCTTCTTGGTTTCGAGGTTTGATCTCTGAAGATTACTGACGACTGTTGACCACTCTTATAATTCGCCGACCATCGCTTCAGTCCCTGTCGGAATGGGGAAGCCTCAATGTCTTCTAGCAGCGTGGAATGGCAGACTGTGTCAAACGCCTTTGACAAGTCCAGCGCTACTAGGACCGTTCTCTCACAGGGGCGGTTTGGATTTAGGCCACGAGTTATTTGGGTGTTTATGACGTTAAGTGCTGTTGTTGTGCTGTGCATTTTACGGAATCCGTGCTGATGCTTCGCTGTGGTCAGGTGGGCAGGTGAAGTATGGCAGTAGCAGGGCCTCTAGTATCTTCACTACCGGGGAAGGCTTCCCCGGTTTCAGCAGTGGGACCACTCCCTGATTTCCACACATCAGGAATGATGGGAGTGACCATAAACGGGTTCAGGATCTCCGTTAGGTAAGCTACTCCCGTGGGCCCCAAATGTTTCAGCATCAACATACAGATTCCGTCGGGTCCAATAGCTTTGGAGGCTTTCGCCTTCCCGATAGCCCCCTTCAAGTCGCAGCTGGTGAAAACAAGTGGTGCACTGTTTTTTGGCAGCTTGTGCAGCCTCCTGGTCACTCGGCGTTTGGCCCTGTCTACCGAAAGATGCAGTGTGAAGTAGGTTGTAGGTGCGACGAAGCGCGACCTTCGAATGAGATTTCCACTCTGTCATCACGCTTCGTTGGGTTACACAAGGACCTCACGGTTGACCAGATCTTACTCACACCAGATGTGAAGTTACAGGCCTTCAAGTGCTCCTCCCACTTTTTCCGCTTGTGCTGATTTACCAGTTGCCGAAACTCCAAATCCAGGTCCCTTAGGCGAGGGTCCCCGGGATCGACCTGGCGTAGGTGGTCACGCTCATTCGGTAGTACAGCTGCATCGGCTGGGAAATTTTGGCGGACTTCCGCGATACGTCCAGACGGGATGAATCGAGCCGCTGCGGCAGTGACTACCCTGCGGAACTGGCGTTCGCCAGCATGTACGTTTGTGGGTGTGGGAAGGGCGGCGAAGCTGCTCTCGGTAACTTCCGGGAAGCCGCCCCAATCAGCTTTGTTAAAGTTGGTGTAGGTTCGGTGGTCCGCGGGAGCAAAGTCGGTGGGCTTATTGATCGAGATGATTATGGGTAGATGGTCTGATGCTAGTGTTAGCATAGGTCGCCATGATATGGTATTGATCAGACCAGCGCTAGCAATTGTAAGGTCTGGCGAGTTGCTGCAGCTACCCACAATCCTGGTGGGGGCGTTGTCGTTCATGGTGCTGAATGTCGAATCGTCTATCTGCTCAGCCAAAAGATTTCCCCTACGATCATTAGCCAGGCTTGAGTGCCAGAGATCGTGGTACGCATTGAAGTCACCTACTATCATTCGGGTTTCACCTCTGAGTAGCGCACCTATGTCAGGGGGATGTCCTGCCGGGCAGCAGATGACAGGGGGTATATAGACGTTAAATATTTCGAGCTCGACATCGCCTGACCGGACAGCAATGCCCTGACATTCTAGGGTGGTGTCCCTCGGGTCGATGTCTTCTTCCATAAGCCGATACTGCACTGTGTGGTGTAGGATGAACGCTAATCCCCCACCATTATCTCTATCGCGATCTTTACGGAGCACATTGTAGGCGGCGCAACCCAACAGGGTTGAGTTACTGTGCAACTTCGTTTCTGGAACCGCAGCTGTCAATATGCCATGCCGACCCATAAAGACTACTATCTCCTCAATCTTGCTCTGGAGTCCGTTGCAGTTGAGTTGTAGGAGTTTGCGGCCGTTGGAGCCGTGCAGGCTCTGCGAGTGTTGGGTGCATTGTGCGAGCGGGTAGCTGTGGAGGCTGATTGTGCCGTTTGGCTTGAGCAGCAGGAAGCCACATAGCTTGTGGTCCACTCCCGGTGAGATCTTAGACCAAAGCAGGTTCTTAGGTGACTCCCTCCGTTGCAAGAGTTGCACCTAACCGAAGTGGAGTTCGGATGGAGTCGATTCTGGCAAAAACAGCAGAAATATGTTTCTGGTCCGGGGTTGGGATCAACGCCCGCCCGGAGAAGAAGGATGCGGAGCAATCCGGCTGCAAGGAGATGCTCCATGAACGGACAATGAATGAAGGGTATCGCCGATTTAAGCGGGGTTAGGTCACCGAAACAACAGCCCTTGGTCGGATAAAACCCGAGTCAGTCCGGTACGTAGAACCGACTGTCGTGGGAATGTATCCTCGGGCTCATCGGTAAAACATAATTCGTAACTGAGTTCCATTTTCTTGCTTTTAATTATTTTAATAACATTAAAATAACATAATATTATGAAAATAACTATTTCTATCGATTTTCCGACCTTTTCAATGATTACAGTCAACTGAAAATAGTTGTGAACGGAAATAGCAATAAATAGTTGAGTTGCATACAAGTTGAGTTGTCTCAGATACAACTATAATAGGGACCTTATACTCTTGGGTTGTCAAATTAAAGCGCTTGGCCTGTTGATGTGCAAACTGGTTTTATTTTTTCTAATGGGTCGATTATGGATGGCAACGCAACCGCAGTTGGGTGGGCAATGGGCAACGCCACTGAAATTAAAATGTATATTATGAATAGCAACTAAGACTTGAGTGTAAATAAGCTGAAGAAACAGTTGAAAAAAGAAATAAATTATAGCAACTCAGTTGCCAGCTTTCAGTTGCCACTTGCCATCTATAATACCATTTCAGCCACTGGCCACCCAAATGAAGTTCGGTGGCAATCCGTAATCGACCCATAAACCTAATTTGAATGTATTTCAAGGAGAAAATTGGGATTTTGGGTTAGGGGATTTTGAGTTTGAGTAAACAGCTGATCTTTGTATTCGACTATTGAAAATATTAGGCGCGAATTTTTGGATATTCATTTTGACAGCTGCAAGTTTCTGCTAGCCAAAAAAATAAGAGCGTAAGAACGAGAGAGAGCTGCTAGTTTTTTGGGTTAAGAAACGCTTTCCAGCAGAAATTAGTGTCAATATGTGATAATTATCTGTTAAGAAACAAAGCTAAGGCGAATTTATGCAAGGTGGTAGCGGCAGCCCAAAATCAAGAACTACACTAACAATTTACACGCACATTGACAATAATTACAAAACAAAATTACATCAAACACATCATTTTGACATACAGTACAAATTCGCCTTGAAATCGGCGGCTCCGGTAAAACTACCTTATAGAAATTCGCTTTGAGTTCACACATATGAGCATAGCCTGATTAACATGAGCCATATAAATATACAATTTAATGTATTAGGTATATATACTCAATAAAAAATAACAAAATAATTATAGCTTGCAAAACATTGTGAATATTTAAAAATCATAAGGGTGTATGGAGATATAATGGAGGGAGTGTATTTATGTCCATACCTACATAATAGCTATGTATATAATTAATTGCCGGTTACAAATTTATTTATTTATTATTGTCGTTTATCGCAGATGATGGGACTAGATATCGCAGATGAGCAAATAGATGAAATGCAAGCGCATGTGGATGGTATAGACTTCGAAGCAGCTGCTGCTGAAGAGTGCTTGACAAGACATGATGTTATGGCTCACGTGCATGTTTTTGCTAAACAATGTCCCAAAGCGGCTGCTATCATTCATTTAGGGGCAACATCATGTTATGTGGGGGATAATACTGACCTCTTAATTTTACGTGACGCATTAGATTTGATTTTACCCCGAATTGCCTCCATAATACACTGTTTGAAGAATTTTGCTATAAAATACAAATCACAACCGACTTTAGGGTTTACACATTTGCAACCTGCCCAACTTACCACAGTCGGCAAACGAGCTTGCCTGTGGACTCAGGACTTCATGATGGATGAACGTGCATTAAGTCGGTGTCGTGAAGATTTGCGCTGTCGTGGTGTAAAAGGGACTACAGGAACTCAAGCTTCATTTCTACAACTCTTTAATGGGGATGGAGAAAAAGTTAAGCAGTTAGATAATTTAGTAACCAAACTAGCAGGCTTCGATAAATCTTATTCAATAACCGGACAAACTTATTCAAGAAAAGTTGACGTTGAAGTTATTGGAGCAATATCAAGTTTAGGTACAAGCATTCATAAAATGTGCTCAGATTTAAGATTACTGGCTTCACGCAAAGAGATAGAAGAACCGTTTGAAAGCTCGCAAATAGGTTCATCAGCTATGCCCTACAAAAGGAATCCTATGCGTTCAGAACGCTGTTGTGCACTGGCAAGGCATTTAATAACACTATTCTCCAATGCTGCTAATACACATGCAACTCAATGGTTAGAGCGTACACTTGATGATTCGGCTAATCGTCGTTTGACTCTTTCAGAAGGATTCCTAGCGGCAGATGCAGCATTGCTTACTCTCCTAAATATATCGCAAGGACTAGTAGTCTATCCAAAAGTTATCGAGCGACATATCGCGCAAGAATTACCTTTTATGTCGACCGAAAATGTAATAATGGCCATGGTTAAAGCGGGCGCTGATCGTCAAGTGTGCCATGAAAAGATACGTGTTTTATCTCAGGAGGCTGGTGCGCAAGTTAAGCAACACGGAAAGGACAATGATTTGGTTGAACGTATTCGGAAAGACACCTATTTTGAACCGATTCTTAACAAACTTGACGAAATACTTGATGCACACACTTTTACGGGCCGAGCTAGCGACCAAGTTGATGATTTTATCAATGACGAAGTTGAACCCCTATTGGAAAAATACAAAGAATGTTTGAAAAAAATACAAAACGTGCAATTGAATATTTAAATCTCATATCAAACTAAAAGTGTCTTGTTAAAAATGTATTTATAGAATAAATCATACATTTATATACATATAAGTATGTATAAGTGCATGCACATTATACCGTCCGTTAAACAAAAATAGTTTTGCCGGGTAGAAAAAGATGTATTTAGGTCTAGAGTGCAATCTTGTGGGTACGCAGTTACAGTTGCATGGCTATATTCAATCCCGACTCTTGCGTCCTCGTTCGCGCACTCTGGGCAATGTGAGCAACCCATGTGCGAGATGTGGTAACCAATCTGAGTGGAGCCTTGGGCCACTCCGACTTATTCGGTTTAAGGGCTCACTGAAGTCTGCAGCGTCTGTTCACCACTAGGTACGGCTGCAAGCGGGTGTCTGCTTGGAGCAAGTGGCTCGCTATATAAACGTGTATTTGGTTGCGAAACCACCCCCGTCCCAGCAATAGCTTGTGCTCTGGGCTTGGGACCCGCCACGTAGAAACCACTTTCAGTGAAGAAGCAAGGCAAAGCCTCGGATGAGACCCCCCCCCCCTTATGATGACGACCACGGCAAACGTTTGAAGCACTACGATTTGAGGGCATGCACCTGGAATGTCCGGACTCTTAATGGGGCAGGTTCCCCTGCCCTGCTGGTTGATGTCCCCGTAAGGACAAAAGCTGACATCACCGCCATCCAAGAAATGCGTTGGACGGGGCAAGGCAAGAAATGTCTGGGGTCTTGCGACGTCTACTACAGCTGCCATGTAAAGGAGCGCAAATTCGGAGTTGGATTTGTAGTGGGAGAGAGACTCCGTCGCCGAATACTGTCGTTCACCCGGGTGGACGAGCGTCTAGCCACAATCCGCATAAAAGCGAGATTCTTCAACATCTCGCTTATCTGCGCCCATGCCCCGACGGAAGAGAAGGATGAGGTATCCAAGGATCTCTTCTATGAGCGCTTGGAGCGCACATACGAGCGCTGCCCCCGTCATGATATCAAAATCGTGCTTGGCGATTTTAATGCCAGGGTGGGCAAGGAAGGGATCTTTGGAACCACCGTCGGAAAAATCAGCCTCCACGACGAAACGTCCGACAACGGATTGAGGCTGATTGACTTCGCCGGGGCCCGAAGCATGGTAGTATGCAGTACTAGGTTCAAGCATAAAAAGATCCATCGAGCTACGTGGCTGCCTCTGGATCGAAAAACGAGAAACCAAATCGATCATGTTATGGTAGACGGAAGGCACGCTTCCAGTGTTTTAGACGTACGCACACTCCGAGGCCCAAACATCGACTGGAACCACTATTTTGTTGCAGCCAAGATACGCACCCGCCTCTGTGTAGCAAAAAATGTGAGCCCAAATATGCAAGGAAAGTTTAACGTCGAAAAGCTGCAATCACAACAGACAGCCAGCGCTTTCGCTACTCGACTCTCACACCTGCTCTCAGAGAGCACTCTTCAACAAACCGACATATGCGAGCAGTGGAACCACATTTCCCGCTCATTAAGTACCACCGCCGAAGAAGTAGTCGGATTTCAGCGAGCCCGAAAGAACAACTGATACGATGAGGAGTGTCAGGAAGCTGCAGAGAAAAAAGATGACGCCTACAGGGCCACGCTGCGATCGGGCGCAACGCGCGCTATGTGGGACCGCTATAGGGATCTGAAGAGGGAAGCGGGACGTATTTGCTGCAATAAGAAGAAATACGTGAGTGCGAAGAGCTTGAAATGCTAGCCGACAGGAAGAATGCCCGAAAATTTTACCAGAGAGTTAGGCGACTTACGGAAGGTTTAAAGACCGGGGCGTACTCCTGTAAGAACAATAATGGCGACCTAGTAACTGATGTCCTGAGCGTACTTAAATTATGGAGGGAACACTTTTCCGCCCTACTAAGTGGTAGCAGCACGGAAAGTTGCGGAGAAGAAGAACCCGAGCCCGCAGTCGATGATGACGGAATCGACGTTCCACCGCTTGACTATGACGAGGTACGTATAGCAATAACGCGGCTGAAAAACAACAAAGCTGCTGGAGCTGACAGCCTGCCAGCTGAGCTATTCAAGAACGGCGGCGGGGAGTTGATAAGGTGCATGCATCAACTCTTGTGCAGAATATGGTCAGATGAATGCATGCCCGACGACTGGAATTTAAGTGTGCTCTGCCCAATCCATAAGAAAGGTGACCCCGCCATTCGCGCCAACTACCGCGGGATCAGCCTTCTAAGCATAGGTTACAAGGTCTTATCGAGCGTATTGTGTGAAAGACGGAAGCCCACCGTCAATGAACTGATTGGGCCTTATCAGTGTGGCTTTAGACCTGGAAAATCCACCATAGATCAGGTATTCACAATACGCCAAATCTTGGAAAAGACCCGCGAGAAGAGGATCGACACTCACCACCTTTTTGTCGACTTTAAAGCCGCTTTTGACAGCACTAAAAGGAGTTGCCTATACGGCGCTACGTCTGAATATGGCATATCCTCAAAACTCATACGGCTGTGTAAAATGACGTTGAGCAATATCACAAGCTCCGTCAGAATTGGGAAAGACCTCTCCGAGCCGTTCGCCAGAAAACGGGGTTTCATACAGGGCGACTCCCTTTCATGTGACTTCTTTAATCTGCTGTTGGAGAAGATAATAAGAGCTGCAGAACTGAACCGCTCAGGAACAATTTACTACAAGAGCGGTAACAAAAACCGCGAAGTCTGTTCGGCCTTTTCCAAGTTGGATAGGGAAGCAAAGCGAATGGGTCTGGTGGTAAACGAGGAGAAGACGAAGTATCTCCTGTCATCAAACAAACAGTCAGCACATTCGCGCCTTGGCACCCACGTCACTGTTGACAGTTACGATTTAGAGAAAATAGAGAATTTGGTTTACTTGGGAATCAGCATTAACACCGATAATAATGTCAGCATTGAAATCCAACGCAGAATCACTCTTGCCAACAAGTGCTACTTTGGACTGAGTAGGCAATTCAGGAGTAAAGTCCTCTCTGGACGTACGAAAACCACGCTCTGTAAGTCACTCATCATGCCCGTGCTGGTATATGGCGCAGAAGCATGGACAATGACAACTTCCGCTGAGGCGGCTCTTGGGAGTGTTTGAGAGAAAGATTTTGCGGAAGATTTACGGGCCTTTACGCGTTGGCGACGGCGAGTACCGCAGACGATGGAACGATGAGCTGTATGCGCTTTACAACGATATGGACATAGTACAGCGAATTAAAATACAGCGGCTCCGCTGGCTTGGTCATGTCGTTCGAATGGACACCGACGCTCCAGCTTTGAAAGTATTCAACTCGGAACCCGCTGGTGGTAGCAGAGGAAGAGGGAGGCCCCCACTGCGATGGAAAGATCAGGTGGAGAAGGACTTGGCTTCACTTGGCGTTTCCAATTGGCGTTAGTTGGCACAGAAGAGAAACGACTGGCGTGCTTTGCTGAAGTCGGCCAAAATCGCTTAGGCGGTTACAGCGCCAAAAAAGAAGAAGAAGAAGGTCGAAAGGAAGGGAAGAGGTAGTACACTACCTTTAGAGCTCAACCAGCTACCGATGGAGCGCTCTTCCATACCTGCCGTCCGTATCAACATATGAAATTGCTGTTAATTGAGACAGAGAACCAACGACAACGTCACGATCACGTGGTGGTGAGTTTTCGTTAACCCCACGTCTCCATTTTCGTGGGGACGTGGGGCAGCACGAGAATTCAAAAAGATTAGGAATGAAACATACCATGCCGGTATCAATACTTTTACTTAGAAGTAGGATCGCAGGAAAGTATCGATACCGGAATAATATCAGATCTTAAGTATCGATACCTATTCATATCGATACTTTTGGCTATGGAGGCATTCTGTACGAACAAAGTAAGTCGTTCCCACGACAGTCGGGTCTACGTAACCGGAACGACCCAGATTTATATCTGGCCAAGGACTCCACTCCAGCAACACTCCCCAAAAAGCCTTTTGGGGAATTTGTAGGCTGCTACAACAACAACAACAAAGTAAGTTAAATGATTTTTTTGTTATAAGTTAACGATTACCTGGTTTGACCGACCAAAGAGGGTGTTGACTAGAAATTTTTATCGAGAATGAGTTCAGCTCAATAAAAAAACGCCTAAATAACCACACTCTCTAACTGTCAAAATGCACAAATCTTTACAAATGTGCAAATCGTGTGATCCCTGCTTAAGATTTTTTTATAATCAACTTTTAACGGAGCTACTATACCCTGCTTTTAGAATTTTCCGTTAGTATTTTTACCGCGAAGAATAAGACCCTGTTCACACGACGGAAGCTAAACGCGCGTTTACAACTACCCGTATTTAGTTACTTTTTACTCAAGGTGTTCACATCCTAAGTTAAACGCAAATATAAAGGTGTTAGTATCAAAACGCGTGTCAAGCGCCCATCATGTGAACAGGGTCTAATAGATTTGCTCAGTAAGTTTATCATCGCGTTGAAATGTCTCTACTGAGCATTCATCCAGTTTACTCTTCCACTCGAACAGTTGGACCTTGCATACGTCGCCTTATATTGACTTTGGTGAAGCAATTGCAGCGTAAGTATATTTTTAGCATTATTTCGACTTTGTCGCCTCGCGATTTTTGCTGGCAATTAAGCAGCCAAGAAGAACAAAGCGCTTAGGAATAACAGTGGAGGAAAAATTGCCGTCTTCCCGGAAGTTACCGAGAGCAGCTTCGCCGCCCTTCCGAAGGGTAGTCACTGACGCAGCGGCTTGTTTCATACCATCCGGACGCATCGCGGGAGTCTGCCCTAATTTCCCGGCTGAAGCAGCTGCACCAGCAAGTATGAGTATGACCACCTACGCCAGGTCGACCCCAGGGATCCTCACCTAAAGGACCTTAATTTAGAGATTCGGCAACTGAAGTCCTGTAACTTCACTTCTGGTGTGAGTGTCCAACCCGACAAATCGCGACGACAGAGTGGGAATTTCATTCATTTCATTTACACTGCATCCTTCGGTAGATAAGGCGAAACGTGGAGTGACTAGCGGCGAAGTGAAGTGTGGGCCATCGGGATGGCGAAAGTCTCCAAGGCCATTGGACCCAACGAAATCTGTATGCTGATGCTAAACCATTTGGGGCCCACGGCAGTAGCATACCTAACGGAGGTCCTCAACCGGTAAATTGTCACTCATCATTCCTGATTTGTGCAAATCAGGCAGAGTTTTCCCACTTCTGAAACCGGGGAAACCCGCCGACAAAAAAGACTTATCGCTCGATAACGCTCCTTTCCCAGGTCGCGAAAACACTAGAGGCGTACTTCACCTACCACCTGACCCCAGCGAAGCATCAGCATGGCTTCCGTAAAGTGCACAGCACATCAACACCACTTAACGCCATACACCAGAATAACTCGTAGCCTAAACAGCAGCCGCCCCTGTGAGAGAACAGTCCAGATACCAGTTTGACACCTGCCATTCTACGTTGCTAGAAGACATTGACTCAAATAGGGGTCAGTGAATTGTATGAGTGGTCAACAGTCGTCAGTAATCTTCCGAGATCAAACCTCTAAACCTAGAAGAATAAAACAAGGGGTTCCACAAGGTGGTGTGCTCTCCCCCTTACTGTTCTACTTCATCATCCCGAAGCTCCCCCAACCACCTGAGGGAGTTTCCCTGATCTCATACGCTGCCGAAGGCTCGATATTGGCGTCTGGGAATGGAATTGATGACTGTTCAAAAGTAAAAGGCTATCTCTCCAGCCTTTCTCTCTTCTTCACTGCAAGGATTTTAACAGTCTCCCCAACGAAATGAACGGCGACCCTCTTCACCACCTGGACGAAGGGGGTCAGGGTAGAATTAGGCATTCACGTAGATGGCACACCAATACCGACCGTAAACAACCCGAAAATTTTAGGGGTCTCCTTTGATGGCCAGCTCTCCTCCACGCACGCAACCGCAGTTGTCAACAAAGAACAAAGCCGCAACAATGTAATGGCACTACGATACAGCAGTACCTTAATTGGCACTACTGTAATGTGGGTCATATCCCCAATACAAGCGAGGTTACGTTCCCCATATTCCTACAAGTAATAAAAAAGGAATGTTCATTCTAATTCGAAACGTACTACAAACGAAAGCGGTTACGCGAAAACTTGAAAAATTAAGACAAATTAGTAAAGTAAAATGTTCAACTAAATGGTGTGAGCTTAAATCGGATGTAGTAGCGCGAGTGGTGTAATTGGTTAGATTGGTGCCTTGTTTGCAATTGACACCCGCGCTACGAAGCCGTAACAAACGAGAGGTGTACCTTTACCCTAACACCCCAGCTGCGCAGATGAGCACAGGGTCATCAAAACGCAGGTCAAGCGCTATTTGTACAATCTTCGCTGGAGTTTAATGGTAAGCGTAGTGGTTTCTAAAGTGGTCTCAAGACGGCATCACAACCTGACGACCGTGACCATGAGCATATGCATGAACCAACTAACAAGATCACCCAGCACGGCAACCGTGTATTTGTAATTGCATTTGAGAAAAAAAATAATGGTTGATGACGTCATTTTTTAATCGGTTCTTTCATTCACACACAGGTTTCATTCCGTTTTATTCACATGGCGCCGAAAAATTGACGTCACTGCAAAAAAATAACTTTTTTCTCGCACGCCGTGCTGGGTGATCTTTATTCGTTCGTTCATGGAGCATATGCACCAATATGAAAGAAGTTTTCTGACACCCTAGACGGCAGTAAGCAATAACCATTATCTCAGGTGGCTCAGTGCTGAGGTTGCTGAACAAAGTTTTATTGCAGCAATAACGGGGAACAGTACATCACCACTCGTATAGCGCCATATAAAACGCCACGCTGCATCTTTGTAAATTGTATTTTTCCGCATAACTGCACGCTGCATTTGCACTAACTGCGCAACGGAGAGCCCAGTGATTTTCTTGACCTTCTTTGTCGGTTCAAAAAGGCATCTCGATTAACTGTTATTCGGAAGCTCGTTTCCAATGTGATGGTGATAAGAAAAAGGCTGACTTACGTTTGATGATTTTGGGATAATCGGCGTATAGTGGTCCGATTGCTGTCAAATAAATATACCAGAATTGATATTCACAACTTCTTTAGTTCCACATGTAACAACTTGGTTGGGGATTCTCCGGAAGGAATGTGGTGGAACAATGCCGATAAGTATTTTCCCCAGGTATACGGGGATTCACAAACCAAACCTGATACAAGAAAAAGAGCTGGGAAACGTCTACTGTCAGTCTTTTTTCCTTATACTTCGGTTCAGTTGATTTCCCTTTATTAGGCTATTGGTGAATATCGTGTAGAACACGCTTTATATTTTAATGTTTATTTTGATATAAAAACTGATACATAAAGCAATACCTCAGGATGGGTTATTTAAATTAATTATTAAAGAAAGTACTTCAAGTTTCCGATGTTGCGTGTTCAACCCGTCGTCGCACGTATCAACTCACTAACAGTTATGGTAGCGTTGCCGTCTATCACGTTGGTTGCAGGCTTTCCTGACCCTTCGAAGCGTCCTCGCTCGAAGTACTGTGGTTCGTCGTCGTCGCTATTGCCTGAATCGTTTGGGTCCTCAGGCGGTATGATGCAAATATATACGTATAATGCCGTTAACTTCCTTCGGAATGGGGTAAGTCATCAACCACATAGCGGTCGTTCGGTAGGACTTTAGTGATAATGAAAGGATATTTATATCGAGGTTCTAGTTTGCGTGATGTGCCGGTGCTTGCTGGCTCATTCGTGGTGAGTACTAAGTTACCTTCGTGGTAAATCTTCTGGCTAGAGTTTTGCGCATCGCATAATTTCTTGGCTTGTGCTCATATGTCGTTAACTCGATTAGCAGAATCGGCTCGTAGCTGCTTTAGCCCAGCATCGGTCACCATGTCACCATGATCATCTTGAATCACTTGGATGAGTTGATTATGCACAATGTCGCGTGGTGCATACCCATAAAATAGTTGGAAGGGAGTGCATCCGGGCGTCTTATTGGGCATAGTGTTGAATCTGGCGTAGCTTATCGTCCCATCGTTTTTCATCATCGGCTGTAGGTAGTAACATGGACAAGTTGATGCGATTCGTGCGCTCGACATGCCCATTAGCGCGTGGCGTACGCACTGCGTTGAAGACATGTTTAACGATATTGTCGTGGCAAAACTTCTGGAATGCTTGCGAGGTGAAAGCCGTTCCCCGATCGGAGACGATACGTTCAGGCATTCCAAGGTATCCCGTGACTTCTGACAACACCTGGATTACATAGCTGGTTGCGGTGCTCTTCACGGCGCGAATGATAGTGAACTTTGTAAAGGAGTCGACGATTACCCGGACGTGCTCGTTGCGCTTGGAAGACTTTGGGAATGGACCCAAATGATCAACGTGGATGGTCGTGAATGGTATCGGATTGGCGTTGTCGTAGTGGTATTTACGCTCTCGTCGTCCACCCGGAGTTTTGTTAAGGGCACATCTTACGCATGACTTGATGTAGCTCTTCACGTAGTTGCGCATGCGAGGAAACCAAAACAAATTGAGGATGCGCTTTATCGTCTTGTCAACGCTCATTTGACCTGCTTCATCGTGGCATTAATATAATACATGATATCTTAACTGTTTAGGAACGACCCACAGGAACTTATCGTTATATTTCCGGTATAAACATCCTAGTTGGATGGCATAATCAGCGTGGTCTGAATTCCTGCCATTTTGCATCTCGTCGACGATGTTCTTGATTTTCTCGTCTTGCAATTGGATACTAAATAACCAATGGGCTTTATCGTAGACGTATACTTAAACCTTTCAAGCGATTCCACAACAGCCAAGGCTTCAAGCTGGTAGCTGTGAAAATGCTTGCTGTGAAACGTTTGCGAGGCCGATGGAGCTCGTATGCAACTCGTGTTCGGCATCGATGTGGTAGCTCACCATTGTTGGTTTCGACGTTAGTGGGCGTTTTAATTTCATGAAGGCTGAGTCTTGTTGCTGTCCCCATACGAATTCGGTATTGCGCATCAATTTGCGAAACGGTTCGGAGATGGAATAACCAGCGACAAGCTTTCGATAGTAGCCGCTGAGGCCTAAAAACTTACGAACTTCTGTAACATTTCTGGGCGTCGGGAATTTGGCAACAGCGTTGGTTTTTATTTCGCCTGGACTGATGGCCGCGGGATGTAGCTGATGTCCTAGAAAGGTTATAGCTTCTTTGAACAGCTTACATTTCACGTGAGCCCACACGATCGACGAGGACTTGTAGTAGGCCTGAGAGTTTACCATACATCTCGTCGAACGAGTTGCTGCGAACCAGAAAGTCGTCCATGTATTGGAGCATGTCGCGCTTCTCCACCCGTTTCTGAATTTCTGCCATGAGTCGATTAAAAACAGCTGGTGCATTCTTGAGCCCAAACGGCATACGTTTGAACTCGTACACCTCATCAGTAGAATTGAACGCTGTAAATTTTCGACTATAGGGGGCCATTGCAATCTGATAGTAGCCACTATTCAAATTGAGCGATGAGAAGTACCGAAAAAGTTTCGCTCCTTGCATCCGTTCTTCGATGTTCGGGACCAGGAAGTTTTGTTTCTTGGTCAGCTTATTGATGCGTCGGTGATCGATACATAGTCGATCACTTCCGTCGTGTTTCTTAACCAGTACGACAGGGCTTGCGTGCTCCGATGTAGATTTCACAATGATGTCATGCTCCAGTAACTCGTTAACCATGCTGTTCACAATGTTTCGTTTTGGTTCCGGAAAGCGGTAGGGTGCTTTAGAAAAGATTTGGTTACTCTCAAGTTCGACACTAGCTTCGACTACGTCGGTTTTACAAATGCCGTTCAACCAATTCGATAAAACATTGAACTAGCTCTCCAGAAGACCTTGTATTTTAACTCGCTCGCTGGTGTTGCTAAAATAATACAAAAGTTTGGAAAATTATTTTCAAAAAGCGTGCCACCGCTCTCGACCTTCATCGTAACGTTGGTGTTGATGATAACTGGGCCCAGTAAAAAATCGTGCTGCATAAACTCGTCATCAGCGATGTAAGCATTCGCCCTGATGACAGCTTCGTCGATAACCATGTCCACGATTATAGCCTCGTAGAACTTACGTTCACCTCTGCAAATTCCTCTTACTTGTATACAGCACTTGCGTCGTTCAGCTTTTATATATTCGGCCACTGACTTACGAATGATGCTACACTGGCTGCCAGTATCGATGAAAGCGATGTATGGTTTCGATTATATATAGATGATTTTGTTGAAACATCCATACAAGTTCGTTGCCCCAAGTTTCCGTGACGTTGCAGTCGTTTTGTCACAATTACCACCATTCGGGTGAACTTTGTTGCACGTTACGCAGCGCTGACACTTCATTTGCGGCCTTGGTCCCATTTGCTTCGTTGTCCCGTCTAATTTCGCCTTGACCTCATCTCGTTTTCGTGATTCACTTTTGGTTCGCTTAGCCCCCCCGATTAATAGTGCGTCTCGCATCTGTTTCATCGTTGTAAATTTCATAGCTGCTATGCTGTGCTGAAGTTCGCGGTGTTTTAAATCTGCACTTGTATAATGGCAGCTTCGCTGAGTTTGTAGCGACCACCTAATGCTGAAGCTCGGAAACAATATTCCTTCACTATTTCTTTCGGTCGTCTTGTCCTGTTGGAAATAACGAAGTGAATTACCGCTTCGTCTTGTACTGACCCAAACTCATGTTGTAAAGCGCTAGCAAAATCAGCCCATGTAGTATGCAATGTGGGTGATGACCACATACGTGCAATGCCTTTTAATCTAGTGTATAAAGCCAATAATACGAACTTGTCATCCCATTGATACGCCTCTACTACTTTTTTGACTCGATCAATAAATTTGCTCTACGGTAATACTTTTGTATTTGCGATTTCTTTTACAGACGCGTGTCGCATATTCCCACTCGTTGAATGCGTGTCTCGCTGCCTCGAATGCGTGTTGTATTGTTGCATATTGTCATTGCGCTCTCAGTGTTTGCTGAATAATTCTCGTCTTCGTTTCGTGCGGCTGCGCTTTTATTGATTGATGTTGCGCTGTCAGCGTTCGCTGTGCCCTGCGCATCCTGCGATATGCCAGAACCAGTGGCGGTGCACTGCGCTTGCAAAAGCTGCGTCATCAATTCACGCAGTTTGTTCATTTCTGGTTGTAGCTGCGATATCATTGATGTATCAGATGCTGTTTAGATGAGGGAGGGTGGGACACCAGGTTTAGAGTTTTGGTCGAGTTAGAGTAGTAGAAGAGGTAGGGATTACCTCTGCGAGTGGCTATGTATCGAGCTCAACGAGCCCGTATGGTGTATAGGTGCACATCAAGCCAACCACGCACTCCATATGCCTGCTATGCGAGAGAGAGAGAGTGATATATGCGGGCAGGCTGATGAAGCGGTAGCGCAAGATGTGACCCTTTTACCATGTATCAATTGGGGGACTCCATTGGAGGAGTCATGCTCTAGCTGCCGTAGGCTGCTGTGCAATGAGCTGGGATTTATTCAGAGATTCATTCATGCAGAGCCCCAGTATGGCTTGTAAGCCGTAGCTTACTACGATACCAAAGACCACTCCGGGAGTGGAGTGGGAGGGATGCTTAAAGCATCGTGTAATAGCCAAGCTGGTTTCGCGTTGACCATCGGGTGAGGGAGGTGTCAAGCATAGGAGCGTTGACCCTTGTGATGAGCCAAGCTGGAGTTGACCATTGTGATGAGCCAAGCTGGTTTAGCGTTGACCATGGGTGAAAATGCCAAATGCCAACTTATCACTTCACTAAGTTCAGCGAAGAGATATTTGAGAATTGCATAAAAAATGCATACCTAATTAAGAAGGAGCGAATTACTTTTAAACACAGGTGCGTGTGTTTGTTCGCTGCACTTGGTTTTGGGCGGGAGTTCAATACAAGTACGTGTGTGTGTTCACTGCACTTGGTTTATACGGGAAATGCAATATAAATGCGTGTGGGTGTTCGCTGTTTATTGTTTATGCGGGAAATGCATAAGTCGCTTAAACAGATGCCTCTTCAATAACGTTGCCACCTTGAACGTCTACTTCGTCAGATTGCTCATATGTGCTGAGTCGCTGTATTAGTTGATCGCGCGTACCCATCGTTGGTAACTGTCTCTCTCGTACCAAATTCTTCAATTGCTCTACCTTTAAATCGTTGATTTTCGTAAATCCATTGTTCTTGCTATCGCCAATGCTGGGCGTTGTGTCGTTGCCTATTTGTCTATATGCACGTAGTAAACGGGGTTGTCGTTTTAGGCTTTTCGTACCAAAATTGGTAGGTTTTTTCTCGATGGTAGGACGCTTAAAATTTTGGTAGGTTTCTTTGCTCATAAAACAGAAAACATCTCTGGCTTGTTGTAGTGTGTCACTTTGTCAGCACTGTGAGCAGGCTTGTCAAATTGGGACAATATCAGTTTTACCCTCATTCTGTTTCTTGCATGGGTCCAACTGTTTGCCGTTATATTAAACACCTTTAAAAAAAATTGTTGCTTACTATTATAGGCAGAATTTTAACAATTACATTCGACAATTCTCTGAACTCCGTAGACGCTATAACAATTTCTTATCCACTGCGTATCTAAATCAGCGATGGGCAGAAAGAGCTTTTACTCTGCTCGCGGCTATACAAAATGTATATAAAGCACTGATGCACGACCGATCTAAAGGCATATCAGATGATTGAATTGATGGATGTAAAGGCAGATTTATAAATATATTTTTTCTTTGAAATGCAGTTGCGAATCGGTTATAGTTTCAACAATGAGAAGGTTGTTAAAATATTTTAAATGGCACTAGAAGAGCGATTCAATTACCTACTACATAACAAATCTATGTACGTGTTTAAAGATAATGTTATTTTTTATCATACACGAAAATTAAAAAGAAAACTTATTCTTAGTCATATTTCCAGTAAATCGTAGAATCTCAAAGTTTTTAACCGCATCTCGAAGAAATCAATGGCACAGATTTTGCCCCAAGCCTGGAGGCTCCTAGACCCGGACATTTGGCAAACCTAACCGTGAGGTTTCTTTTTACTTTGCTTATGTATATATACTTCATAATATACACATGTATGCAAATGAGCGTTGTATAAAAAATCTACGACAGAAATCTCATTTTAAGTATAAAAAACAGCACAAATAAATGTATGTAATGCTGTCAAACGCCGTTTTCTTGATTAAAATAATGGTAGGAAAGAATCCATTTTGGTAGGTTTTTGAACCAGCTCTTGGTAGGAAAGAAAGTTTTTCAGTGGTAACACTGTAGTAAATTCCTTGAAAATCATTTTTGCTGTTGCTGAGCTTGCCGGTCATCGTTGCCTACTTGCCTGTATCCGTTTCGTCGCAAATTCTCTGCTGTTCCGTTGAAAATGCTAACTCGTTGTGTCGCTGTGTCCGTAATACCTTTCGTGGCAAATTCGTTGTCGTTTTTCCTTTTATTTCAAGCAATGCTTGTTCGCCGTATGCGCAGTTGCTGCGCATACGATCAATTGTATGTATGTGGTGCACACACAAACGTTTTTGCGCATGTACAAAATCTAATACACAAGTTTATTTGCGAAGTGAATTCTGATCCCACTCTGAACTATAGAACATGCTTTATATTTTAATGTTTATTTTGTTATAAAAACTGATTAACAAAGAAAAACCTCAGAATGGGTTATATAAATTAATTATTAAACAAAATACTTCAAGTTTCCGATGTTACGTGTTCAACCCGACGATTGCGATTCGTTCCCTCTTCTGCCTCGTTCGTACGTATCTACTCACTGACAGTTGTTGCAGGGTTTCCGTCGCTTACAATCGACTATCTGAATGTCGTCAGCTTTTAATCAAATTTAATTATTCGGTTATAATTATTTCGCTCCGTGTCCAGTTCGGATAAGAAAAATTCTTTCTGAGCCTCGTGCTATGTGACCACCGATTCTTTGATCTTGTGTAAGTGGCATGTCAATTCGTCTCTATACAGATATGATGGTTCGTGTCTTAGATAAACATTGGTTACGTACATTCATTTGACAATCCCCCCCGTTTTGAAGTTTTAGCTTTGACAGTGTTTAGGCGACTTATAAAACACGTTTGTATTTATAGTACCAGGTTGACCGAGCCTTGCCCGGAGTACATATACTTTTTAAAGTTTTCAAGATTTGGATAGCTTTATAAAAATATTTTGGAAATAAAAAAAAACTTGGATCTCGATATCTATTAGGTAAATTTCTCACTCCCAAATTTAGGTGGCAACCCTATTCCGAAATATGCTGGAACGAATGGTACATATCTTGAGCGTATACATATGTACTGTGTCTACTTAAAAAAAACGTGCTGATTGAAATGAACAAAATAAAAATTTTTATTATAAGAGGCGTGGCATCCCCCATCTCACCAAAGTTCTCAACAATACCTTTCATTTTATATCTATATTGCGATGTTTTAATTAAATTGTGTAGAATCGAAAATAAGTGGCAACCTTACACTATTATCTTAAGGGATAACATTTCGCATATAGGGAAAGCATTATTTAAGAACCTTTTCTTGGTACCCATGAATAGTAATATTTTACCTTTTTCTCTACAAAAAACTAAATAAATATGCGATTCAAATTAGGTGGCAACCCTACAAATATTTTTGAATTAGGTATCTTTAAAATACCTTCCAATTGATACCCATATTATGATGTTGTAATTAATTTGTAACTAAGTTCGAATAGGTGGAAACCTATGGTTGGTTCCGTGCGCAGAAGTGGAAAACTTTTGACTGCCATTCACCTGGGAGTGGCCAGAAGCGATTCTTGTGCGTACGGTTCAAATCGCAGCTCACAACGTCCGGATATTTATATCCACGTATCCTCTGGGTAGCAACCAAACACCCGTTTGGGAGCGAGCTAAAGTGAGAAGGCGTAAAACTTCGCGTGCGCTGGGTTTGGGTCCCGCCACGTTAAAACCCCGCCCAATGAAAAATTCCAACAAGCCTCGGATGAGACCCCCTTTTTCTGATGACGACCACGGCAAACGTATAAAGGACTATGATTTAAGGGTATGCACCTGGAATATCCGGACCCTTAATGGGGAAGGTGCCTCTGCCCGGCTGGTTGATGTCCTCGGGAAGACAAAGGCTGACATCACCGCCATCCAAGAAATGCGATGGACGGGGCAAGGTAAAGTAAGCGTGAAGCCTTGCGACGTCTACTACAGTTGCCACGTAAAGGAGCGCAAATTCGGTGTTGGATTCGTGGTAGGAGAGAGGCTCCGTCGCCGAGTACTGGCGTTCACCCCGGTGGACGAACGTCTAGCCACAATCCGCATCAAAGCTAGATTCTTCAACATCTCGCTCATCTGCGCCCATGCCCCGACGGAAGAGAAGGATGAGGCGTCCAAGGATCTCTTCTATGAGCGCTTGGAACGTACATATGAGCGCTGCCCCCGACACGATGTCAAAATCGTGCTTGGCGATTTTAATGCCAAGGTGGGCAAGGAAGGGATCTTTGGCGCCACTGTCGGAAAATTCAGCCTCCACGACGAAACGTCCGATAACGGACTGAAGCTGATCGACTTCGCCGGGGCCCGAAATATGGTAATATGTAGTACTAGGTTCAGGCATAAGAACATCCACCAAGCTACATGGCTGTCTCCAGATCGAAAAACGAGAAACCAAATCGATCATGTTGTGATAGACGGAAGGCATGCTTCAAGCGTTTTGGACGTACGTACACTCCGAGGGCCAAACATCGACTCGGACCACTATCTTGTTGTAGCCAAGATACGCACCCGCCTCTGTGCAGCAAAAAATGTGCGCCCAACAATGCAAGGAAAGCTTAACGTCGAAAAGCTGCAATCACAACAGACGGCCAATTTATTCGCCACTCGACTCACACACCTGCTCTCTGAGAGCACTCTTCAACAATCCGACGTACGCGAGCAGTGGAACCACATTTCCCGATCATTAAGTACCGCCGCCGAAGAAGTAGTTGGATTTCAGCGAGCCCGAAAGAACAACTGGTACGATGAGGAATGTCAAGAAGCCGCAGAGAAAAAAGATGCCGCCTACAGGGCCACGCTGCGATCGGGCGCAACGCGAGCCATGTGGGACCATTATAGGGAACTGAAGAAGGAAGCGAGACGTATTTGCCGCAATAAGAAGAGAGAGGCCGAAATACGTGAGTGCGAAGAGCTTGAGATGCTGGCCGACAGGAAGAACGCCCGAAAATTCTACCAGAGGGTTAGGCGACTTACGGAAGGTTTCAAGACCGGGGCGAACTCCTGTAAGAACAACAATGGCGACCTAGTGACCGATGTCCAGAATATACTTAAATTGTGGAGGGAACACTTTTATAACCTACTGAATGGTACCAGCGCTGAAAGTAGTGAGGAAGACGAACCCGAGTCCCCAGTCGATGATGATGGAGTAGCTGTCCCACCGCCTGACTATGACGAGGTACGAATAGCGATTACGCGGCTGAAAAACAACAAAGCTGCTGGAGCTGACGGCCTGCCAGCCGAGCTATTCAAGTACGGCGGCGAGGAGCTGATGAGGTGCATGCATCAGCTCGTATGCAGAATATGGTCAGATGAACGCATGCCCGACGACTGGAATTTAAGTGTGCTCTGCCCAATCCACAAGAAAGGCGACCCCGCCATACGCGCCAACTACCGCGGAATTAGCCTTCTAAGCATAGGTTACAAGGTCTTATCGAGCGTATTGTGCGAAAGACTGAAGCCCACCGTCAACGAGCTGATTGGACCTTATCAGTGTGGCTTTAGGCCTGGAAAATCCACCATAGATCAGGTATTCACAATACGCCAAATCTTGGAAAAGACCCGCGAGAATAGGATCGACACACACCATCTATTTGTCGATTTCAAAGCCGCTTTCGACAGCACGAAGAGAAGTTGCCTTTATGCCGCGATGTCTGAATTTGGTATCCCCGCGAAACTAATACGGCTGTGTAAAATGACGTTGAGCAATACCACCAGCTCCGTCAGAATAGGGAAGGACCTCTCCGAGCCGTTTGATACCAAACGAGGTTTCAGACAATGGGACCCCCTTTCGTGTGATTTCTTTAATCTTATGTTGGAGAAGATAATAAGAGCCGCAGAACTGAACCGCTCAGGCACAATACTTTATAAGAGCGTACAATTGCTGGCGTATGCCGACGACATCGATATTATCGGTAAAAACAAGGGCTACGTCTGTTCTGCCTTCTCGGGATTGGATAGAGAAGCAAAGCGAATGGGTCTGGTGGTGAACGAGGACAAAACGAAGTATCTCCTGTCAGCACACAAACAGTCAGAGCATACGCGTCTTGGCACCCACGTCACTGTTGACAGTTACAAGTTTGAAAAAGTAGACGACTTCGTTTATTTGGGAACCAGCATTAACACCAATAATAATGTCAGCCTTGAAATCCAACGGAGAATCACTCTTGCCAACAAGTGCTACTTTGGGCTGAGTAGGCAATTGAGAAGTAAAGTCCTCTCTCGTCGTACAAAGATCACACTCTATAAGTCACTCATCATGCCTGTGCTGGTGTATGGCGCGGAAGCATGGACAATGAAAGCATCTGATGAGGCGGCTCTTGGAGTTTTCGAGAGAAAGATTCTGCGAAAGATTTACGGACCTTTACGCGTTGGTGATGGCGAATATCGCAGACGATTTAACGATGAGCTGTATGAGCTTTACAACGATATAGACATAGTGCAGCGAATTAAAATTCAGCGGCTCCGCTGGCTTGGTCGTTCGGATGGACAGAAACGCTCCTGCTCTGAAAATATTCAACGCGGGCCGCGATGCTGGGAACAGAGGAAGAGGAAGGCCTCCTCTGCGTTGGAAAGACCAGGTGGAGAAGGACTTGGCTTCACTTGGCATTTTCAATTGGCGTCAGTTAGCATAGAAGAGATATGACTGGCGTGCTGTTTTGGACTCGGCCAAAATCGCTTAGGCGGTTACAGCGCCAAATAAGAAGAAGAAGAAGGAAACCTTATACGAGTCTTCTCGGAGATAGCGCATATTCCGATAACCTAAATAAGATCTAAAACTATCTGTGTACATAATTTTATCAAAATCGTTGGAGCCGTTTCCGAGAACGCTATGGATATATATATATACATATATACAAGAATTGCTCGTTTAATGTAATAAGATACAAGCATGTGCAGAGCTGTATGCACTTCTAAACTGGCGCAAAACAAAACCTACTAAAGTAGTCAATTGCTTGCACCCCAAACCATGATCAACACACAATGCTCAACAATCCCTCTTGATGCATCAAAACTCCTCCGGAGTTGTTTCACGGGGCTCTGTATGGCTTTCGGCATACAGAGGTGGTACAAGAGTTACCATTGGTCATAGCGTCTACCCAATTTTTGAAATTTTTGAACACTCCCGCTTGACGCACCCCCCTGTTCCAAAGATTTTAGACGGTAAAGCACTAGCGCTATAAGCCGTAGGGACTCTGAATGATTTACAACCGAGGTGGTAACTAATGGTTATCATTGGCCCCGACGCCTACCCAAAACATTTTTGCTTGAATAAATTTTTTGCTTGCTTAAATTTATTTACATAAACTCATCCTAGTCCTGTTATGTCTATTATTTGGCCAATAACAATAATCGATCACCTGCTGCCACCAACAACAGCAGCATATACCGATACACATATGATAACGGCGACCGACGCTATATAAATAAGCAGTATATCACCGCTATGAACCGCTATGTGCACGGAAGCCCGCCAACGGTTAACGAAAACCATGCCACCAAAAACAGTCGTGCAGTTACTAACAAGCACACAATTTCACTCGCTAGTCAACGCAAAACCACAAGACATCGTAATTCATACAAAAATGGTAGGACAACAACAACAAAAGACTTCATGTACGTTTTTGAAAGCAGCAATTAGCAGGTTAAGGCGATGGGTGAGACTGCAGCGAGGGATCCAAGCAGCGGGTGGTTCGTTTAGGTCAGAGGTTTCCAGACCCATTTCAAAACTTTAATGGTTTCGGTGGACCCCCGCTACTAAATTTCACATATTCGCAAAGTTCGTCAACAAATGTGAAGATTAGATCTAACGATGTAAATTTGCATCGCGAAATGAGTTCCAAGCTAAATTCGGAGCGGCAAAAATAAAAATAAAATATTTTCTTGTGTTCTATTTATTAAAATAACGTGACACTTGCAAGTTCAAAAACAGAGCTCGAGAAGAAGAACGGAATCTAGAAAAATCGATGGCAAACAACCAAGCAAGCAAGAAGCACACAAATTGCTCCACCGTCTCATCCTCTTCAAGGATGGGCAAATGGAGTTGTCATTTACGCCTATCGCAGTCAGATGTTTGTTCCACGTGAAGTGAGCAGTCAGCAGTCCAACAAGTTGTATGTAGTCTCGTCTATCAAAGCGAGCAAAAAACTAAACAGACCTTCGGAGATTGCAGGTAACATTAGTGGCATCCCCTCCATGCCTCCCAGTCTTTGCTGAGGGAAGTATTCGTCCATTTTCTGATGGTCGCTTCGATGGCCGAGGTAGGGAGTGCTATAGCTGGTTGCGGATCGAAGAATGCCTGGTCTTGGCCAACTGTGGCCAAATGGGCAGGTGTCTTATTACCAGGTACTCCCGACTGACCTGACACCCAGAGTAAAGCAAGCTCCTTATGTTTATCAACATAATTTAATAGAGACTTGCATTTCCGTACCAGTCTGAAAGTACTTAGTTAGAGGGCTGGCCAATGCCTTAAGTGCAGTCTGGCTGTCCCTGCAGACACGTAAACTCCTTGCCCTCCAGCACCTATTTTCCACCACGTAGTCCATGGCTTTGAATGTTGCATATACCTCAGCCTGGAAGACCGAAGCATACTCGCCAAGAGAAAAGGGAAGCTTACTACCATTAACTTCGAAAAAGACCCCAGATGATGACTCAGAGTCAGTTTGGAGCCATCAGTAATGTATGAGTCCTGGCTCAATGCTGGAATTAAACCAACATTCAGCCTCAGGGAACTCAATATTATAGAATCTCTTGAACAAACGTAATGGTGGCGTACTAGCCTGAGGCATTGAATAGACCCAAGTGCTCAATCCAGGAAATTCCGCCTCGCCCCACTGAGAGTTATGCCAACATCCGTTTCTTTTGTCTTCAGGTGGCCTTTAAGGCGTCCACACGTATGAAGACACAAAGTGAAGGTAAGTGCAGAAGTGCGTCATAGTCCGGGAGCTAGCGAAAGTAAAAACGTGCCAATTTCATCGCCAAAGACAACATATCGGGGACTTAGACTTACTGCTGTAGATTAACAAACAACAATACTTACATCGCACCGTGAGACCTTTTGGTGTCAGGAGCAGTAGCATTATGTAATATATAATTGAAAAATTACCTTATTTTATCGTCGTTGGCCTTTTGTGTGGTTATCAATTGACACTGGACGAAGTTAAAAAATGATCACTTACACTTATTTACCGAGACAATGTACCGCTTACAGGCGCGCGAAAACAGACCTATGACATCGCACTTGAAATTTATCATGAACATAGAGGAACGTATTATACATGTAAAAATAATGTACTTCCACCACGTAGTCCATGGCTTTGAGTGTTGCATATACCTCAGCCTGGAAGACCGTAGCATATTCGCCAAGAGAAAAGGGAAGCTTACTACCATTAACTTCAAAAAAGACCCCAGATCCTGACTCAGAGTCAGTTTTGAAGCCATCAGTAATGTATGAGTCCTTTCTCTATGCTGGAATTAAACCAACAAACCAAAGGTAATGGTGGCGTACTATCCTGTGACATTGAATAGACCCAAGTGCTCAAACCTCTGCCGCCCGAAATTCCGCCTCACCCCACTGAGAGTTATACCAACATCCGTTTCTTTTTAGTCTGCAGGTGGCTTTTAAGGCGCCCACACGTACGACGGTAAGTGCAGAAGTGCGTCATAGTCCGGGAGCTAGCGAAAGTAAAAATGTGCCAATTTTATCGCCAAAGACAACATATCGGGGACTTAAATTTACTGCTGTAGATTAACAAACAACAATACTTACATCGCACCGTCAGACCTTTTGGTGTCAGGAGCAGTAGCATTATGTAATATATAATTGAAAAATAACCTTACTTTATCGTCGGTGGCCTTTTGTGTGGTTATCAATTGACACTGGACGAAGTTAAAAAATGATCATTTACACTTATTTACCGGGACAATGTACCACTTACAGGCGCGAAAAAATGTCAAAATTTTTGCGAAAATAGACCTATGACATCGCACTTGAAATTTATCATGGACATAGAGGAACGCATTATATATATAAAAATAATGGGCTTACATCGCATATGCGGGACAAACATATTGTAAGTGATCGGAAAAGTTACAAAGTCGTTTCACATTAACAAGTAGAACCTTGAACTCTCATTCTGTACTACATCTTGTTCCTGGTAGCACACTTTGAAAATACATAGATTATTAACAAGATACACTGCAATAGTGGAATTCACGCTTCTCTTTATCCGTTGTATCTTGCATAAGTGTAACTGGATGAGCGTGTGATTTGTTATTGCAAGAGTACTTATTGTACCACTAGCAACAATAAATTACTCCCCAGTAGAATTCTTATGCATAGTTGTAGTAACATTGAACCACTAGATGCATTTTGAAGTTTTCTGACAGCATTTTCATTCGATTTTCACGAAGAAAAACATTGAATGTACTAAACGTGCGCTCGACGTTAGTTGATACAAGTGACGCTTCTAAATCCGCTTCTCAATGTAATCCAAAATAAATTTTCTGTTCGTTTCTTAAAATGACAAACTTATGTAAGGCAAACGTACTTAAACAACAACAAGGACGTTCGCTTACAGTTCGTCAGAATTTGACTTTATTTATGGAAATTCATGGCCGCTCATGAATTGTTCACACTTTTTCACTCATACAGCATGCATACCCCATGAATGCACACACTAAATTTACTTACACTTACGCAAGGTATACACAGAAGCGCAAATTCCACTAATATTTCACACAATCGTAAAATTTTGTGAAAAGCAAAAAAACGGATTTTGAACGGAAAAAAAATTTCGAAGCGAAACGCGCAAGATGGTTAAATTAAAATTGGTTTTATTTGTAATCGTGAGTCTGATAAAGTAATACTAAGTTCGTACAGAAACTTAATTGAGTCAATTCATATTTTATTTGAGCTACTGCTTTTTGATGGACGTTGGTATAATCGTTGGTAAGTCGTATATTAGATCTGCAATGTATGTATATAGATATATGTCTAAAGTTGTAAGGTTGAAAATGATTTATTCGTAAGTAAATATAATGACTAAATAGTGAAATTTAAAGGGATAATGGTTAATTTAACATAACTGCCCTAAGACCCTAATACCTTTACTTGTATTCGAAGCTTCCACAGAAGATAACGACGAACTTTACAAACACTTTCAATCCTGCCCAATCTTCATTATTGATACAAATTTTTACCAATTCAAGTATTCGAACCATGTTTTGTTTTCTGCTTTTTATTGTGTGAAAAATTATACAAATAAAATTTGATTCACAATAAAATGTTTTCTACTTTAACTATACAATACTAATTACCTGACATTACCATATCCAAACTTACTTTCTTTTAAAAGAATGTCCAAATCAATTGCCATTTCTAAATTCAGAACTGCAGAACTGAACCGCTCAGAAACCATTTACTACCAGAGCATACAATTGCGGGCTTATGCCGATAACACGACATCATCGGTAACAAAAACCCCGAAGTCTGTTCTGCCTTTTCCAAGTTGGACAAGGAAGCAAAGCGAATGGGCTTGGTGGTAAACGAGGACAAGACTTAGTATCTCCTGTCATCAAACAAACAATCAGCACATTTGCGCCTTGGCACCTGCGTCACTGTTGACAGTTATAATTTCGAGAAAGTAGAGAAATTCGTTTACTAAGGTACTAGAATTAACACCGATAATAATGTCAGCATGGAAATCCAACGCAGAATCACTCTTGCCAACCAGTACTACTTTTGACTGAGTAGGCAATTCAGGAGTAAGGTCCTCTCTTGCCGTACGAAAATCACACTCTATAAGTCACTCATCATGCCCGTGCTGTTATATATGGCGAAGAAGCGTGGACAATGACACCGGCCGACGAGGTGTCTCTTAGAGTATTCGAGAGAAAGATTTTGCGGAAGATTTACGGGCCTTTACGCGTTGGCGACGGCGAGTACCGCAGACGATGGAGCGATCAGCTGTATGAGCTTTACAACGACATGGACATAGTACAGCGATTTAAAATACAGCGGCTCCACTGGACACCGACGCTCCAGCTCTGAAAGTATTCTGGTTTCACTTGGCATTTCCAATGGGCGTCAGTTGGCACAGAAGAGAAATGACTGGCGTGCTTGGTTGAACTCTGCAAAACTCGCTTGGGCGGCTATAGCGCCAAATAAGAAGAAGAAGAAGAAGAGAATAGATGTATAACCTTATCAGTCACACAGTGTTATTATCCCGACGAAATCCTTGACTGTGGTACCGGGTGGGGAAGGGTTCATGACGGTAGGAAGTTTAGTTTGGGTTAAAGTCTCACACTGACGAGGTTAAGCTTTCGACGCTTCCTTCTCGTAAACATGCGTAGTAAAGAGTTAACTGTCAATGTTATTGTGGCTTGTTAACATTTTATTTTTAATATTTTTTTATTGAGCTTTGTACCACGATTGTTTATTAGGAAAAATTGAAAAAGCAACAAAGTCTAAGCGGTAGAAGTTATAGCACTATTTCGGAGATCACCACATCTCCTCATCAGACTTCTTTTTTCTAGACTTCAGCAGGGATCGAACCTGCGAATTCGATGTTCAAAGTCAGAAGCGTTAACCACTGAGCTATGTACATCCCGTAAACTCTTGTTAACTATTTAAATCAACGAATAGTTTTATATCAACTTTTTTGAACACTATTTGTTACAATAATTCTAAGCTATAATGAACATACGCAATATAAACATAATTTAAGGAAGTTATTGGTTTTGAATTTTTTTTTTATAGTCAACTATAATGTGAAAAAAATCAACTTTTACATCGCGGGCACCCTTCTCTTAACATTCAAGGAAAATTGAGTAGTCCACTTGCAAAGTGCGTTATGTAAAATTTTTTCGGTTTTTAGTTTTTGCTGGATTACGTACCAGTATTTAAAGTAGTTTCATGTCCACTAACAACACAGTGACAAATCTTTTTATATTCTGAAAAAATAGCATAAAATGTTAACTCTTCTTCCAAAAGTCGCTATCATACTTATATATAAACTTTCAAAGGTATCCATCTTCTGATGAACCTAGAAAAGTGCTTTAGGTCGTGTAGACTGTTAATGTTATCTTATGTCATGGTATGTTATGTTATAATTTTATTAGGCTCTTATTTATCCAAATTTTTAGGTAATAATAAAAAAGATTCTATTTAAATGTTACTTGTTGTCGTAGTCGTTTTTTCAAATGTATGGCTTTCTATTATAAAATCACATAACTGTGTTTGCAAGTGAACTACTCAATTGACAACCATGCCGATGACTAATTTTCAACAATAACTTGACTGTACTAAAAATAACTTGTAACTTCTAAATTTTCAGGTCTGTGTCGTTAAGCGAGTTTAATTTCGCAGATAGCTCCCAATCCACGAGTTTGGTTGAAAAACATTGTAACCATAATAGCAGAAAATAATAATTTACTGAACTAAATGTAACAGGTCAAAATTAGTTTAAATTAGTATTATTTTGATAGACTAGGAACTATTTTTTGCACGTACATATATTTGTGGGAATCTAATCGTAGTAATAAACATTGAACATGCGGAAACTTTAGCCCGTAGTTGAAGTCGGTATTTTTTTAGTTATATTCAAACATTAAGTAGACACTAAAGTTAGTTGGAGCTTTTTTGACAGGTATCCCATTGAAAATTATTTCAAAAAGCTGCAATTAACTTTATAGTCGACTTAATTTTTCCCAAATCCGTGTCTAAGTATGAGTAAATACTGATTACATGTTAATAAGTTTGTTAAGGTGCCGAGTTTCTCTTCCATCGATGTACTTGGTAAAAATGTCCGCACTTTTTGGTGGATACATTTGGATGCAGTTTTCGATTTTGTATGGCTACTATAAAGGCTGAGGCAGTGTCAACACTGATGGAAGGTATGCCATTTTGCGATAGCTGTGTTTCTTTGCGGATAGGTTCGCTAATTGTCACTAGTTCCTGCAGGTTTGTTTGGTTTTTTTTTTTGGTTTGGAAATACTTGGTATTATGTTCTTGGATGTAAACTAGCCAATTTTTAAAGATTTTTTTGCGGTTAAGTCCGGTAAAAATACGCCCAAAACGCGGATGTCAAGATATAAAAGCCCACACAAATATTGCCCTGATATAACTTATATCTAGCGACCAAAGCCCAGCTGAACAACAATAAATTTTACCCTGTGAAGACGGCCAGTGAAGAAGCAAAGCTGTTGAATGACTGCCTTCACCCCGTTCGGAATTTAAAAAATTGGGGCATGGTAACCTCGGACAGCCTCGAAAATTATTTGGCATTCCTCTTTGCACTGCGGCAAACTCCAGTTGGAAGAGTAACGGGACTAGTTTAAATGACGCAGTGTCCGTTATTCTTCCAAGTGGAATACCTAATTTCCCGCAGTGCAAGGGTATAAAAGCCCCTGGCAACTCAACAGTCGGCCATTGACGATAGTGTTTTCATAGAGTAAACTCGGAACGGTTGAGTAACGAAACAAAAGAAAAAAAGCGAATTAAAGTGTGTACATATTTTCCCCAAGGAAAATTGGGAAAAAATTAATAAAAGTGGTGCTTTGTGAAAAAAGGGTGAAAAGCGAAGAAACCCCATTGTGCCTGGCTGAAAAAAAGGAAAAATAAAGAAACCCCACTACAAGGGCCCACCATCACCCAGCCCAAAACCAACGGGAGCCCCGTTACGGAGCCCTATCAGCACCGATCTCGCCGAGGAACACCAGCATAATTGTCATCAACAGCGAACAAGGTAAGTCTCCTTTAACATTCATAGTTATAATTTTGTGTTACACATGGCAATTGACCAATTTAACCCAGTATACATTTGAAGTCACATACTACGTTCACACGTCAGCTATTTGCAAATAAAAAAATAATTAACTCAATGTTTATGCGGCAAAGTTTACCATTTTGTAAATTGTTATTTGCAAATAATACGTTCGTATAAACGTAGTAACAGATGAGTCCTTAACGAGTTCCGTTTCGGAGCCTTTACGCTCATAGGAAGCTTATTAAAAGTCCGAAAGGAAGCAACGGTTGCCACAGCAGCAGCCGCATCGGCGGCCACAAGCGCCACTACAATAACCGCCATATCCGCGGTCATAATCGTGACAGCAACAGCAGAGCGCAACACCAGCAACAACAACACCCGCCATAGCAGCGGGAACAACAACGCGCAACACCAACAACCGTCATCAACCGGGGTGAGCACCCGGGCCAAAGAAGAAGATAAATAACCTATAACTAATTATAACAAGGGGTACAAAGTGATCCATAAAGAAACCCATGTACATGCAAATTAGTACTAAGAGGGGGAAAAAAATTATATATATATATATACTAGCTTTTACCCGCGGGTTTCACCCCACGTCAGAAGGAATCAAAGGGGTCATGTAACTTGTGGTTCCGAAGTTATGGCTGATAAAAAATTCCAAGCCTATGTTAAGTGCTACGCCCCCTTTTACAAACTCATTTATATATAACTTACTATAAGCCCCTACCATAGATATGTCTGCATACCAAATGTCATCTTTATGTGAACTGAAGTTATAACTGGTAAAATATTCCACGCCTTCGGGATTTGCTGCCCCCTTCCCCAGTCTCATTTTTAAATATGCCGTACTATAATCTCCTATGCCTCTGTTATCTGCCACGCCCCCTTTTACAAACTTATTTATGTATATATACCTTAAGAGCGTGTGTGAATCGGTAACAAAGTTCGCGGCAAGTAAATTTTTGACAATTTTGAGGTGAATAAAATTTCAGTAGCCCATAGGGCTAGTGAAATTTTTGACAAATGCATAGAAAATTTTGACAATTGCAAAGATTGCTGCTGTGTGTAATTTTTCGTAAAATAAAAGCTTAAGTTGATGAACTGCAATCAATGATGGTAGATGTTTTCTTAAAATATTAATTGCACTCAATTTGTAATAGTTTATTGCGCATAAATCTGCGGTTATGAAAAATTTACTGCTGTCAAAAAAGATTTCATTTCACACAGCAGATTGGCAAAACTGTCTCACCATAGTAAAAATATTATTCAACAGTTTTCCCCATAGAACTTTGCTACCGATTCACACACGCCCTAAGATAAGGATCTACCATAGATACATATGTTTGCATACCTATTGTGATCAAATACCCATTGTAACATACTATTGTGAACTAATTTTAAGAACTTCAATTATCTGAATAACCTCTCTACCTCTAACTTCCTCTCTTCCGGTGCGATTTCTTAACGACGTGACGTGTTTTCTTCCACGCGCTTATAATATCTAATATTATTACAGTAGGTTATGGGCCCTTGTCGCGTAAAATAAATATAAAATTTACCCAAAGTTGTATGTATAGAATCCTGTAAACAACTCATCTTGTCAATATATAAAGTGATTAATTTACAAAACGTCGATAAAATGGCAGGCAATGGTGGAGTAACGTTCCCATTCGAAAAGCTTCGTGGGCGCGAGAATTTCGACACGTGGAAGAGGCATGCTAAGTCCTACCTCGTGTTGCGAAACTCCTGGAAGATAGTAGAACAGGGACTATCGGAGAAGCGTGAACAGAAAGAATTGGACTCGGATAAACGTGCGATGGCTGAAATCACCCTAATGGTGGAACCCAATAACTTTGCTCACATTGCGAAAGCTGGAAGTGCGAAAGAAGCTTGGAATGCAATCGTCGCGGCGCATGAAGATAATGGACTCACGCGAAAAGTCGAACTTGTCAAGCAATTAGTACAATTGAAGTTCGGGAAAGTGATAACATGCAAGACTATATAAATAATGTAGTTATGACGTCCTTAAAAGTACAAAGTAGTAGTGGACTCAATATAGATGAAGAATTAGTAGCTTCACTAATGTGGGCAGGACTTCCTGGGGAATTCCGCTCCCTAGATATAGCGGTTGAAAATACAAACTCGAAGTTGACAGTAGACTCAGTTAAAAATTTACTACTACAAGATGCAAAATTTGATAAAAGGAGTAGTGAAAGCGCGTTTAATTGTAAAAACAACAAAAAAGACAAGTTTAAAATACAGTGCTATTCGTGCAAAGATCTCGGACACTATAGTAGAAATTGCCCATATAGAACTAAAAAATACAACCCTTCTAAGAACAAGAGCACAAAAGCAATTCCCTTTGCTTCCTTTTTGACAAGTGGCGAAAAATCAGCTGACTGGTTCGTAGATTCAGGTGCGAGTGCGCATATGATTAACGAGGGTGAAGTACTATACTAACTAGTAGTACTATAAAATACCTGTTAAATTTTCAGGCGATGCAAAAATTATGTTAAGCACGGGTGCAGACGCTACAGTGAAAGACGTAGAAGAAGTGCCGGATTTATGTGCCAACTTATTGTCGGTACGACAAATTACAAACAATGGGAACAAAGTGGTGTTTAAAAGCGAAACATGTGAAACCTTCAACGAAAAAAACGATCTTATTGCAACGGCAAGTGTAATTAATGATTTGTATAGACTCAACACTGATAAAAAACAGTGCAATGAAATTGCTATGACTGCAAGTGATTCCTTTCATCTCTGGCACCGTGGTCTTGGCACAAACATGGAAGCGATTCAAAGATGTACAAACGGCGTGAAATTTCAGCGCATCGATTCGTCATGCGTTGTTTGTGTAAGGGCAAGCAAGCCCGTATGCCATTTTCCAATACTCGTTCACAGAACCTTCTCGATCTTATCCATGCCGATGTCACGGGGCCCATAAATGTAAAATCAATTGGTAGCGCAAAATTTTTGGTAGTGTTTATTGACGACTACTCGCGTAAAACATTTGCTGTGCCGATCAAAAAGGAATCAGAAGTTCTTGTGGAAGAATCTTGTGGAAAGTCAATGCGAACGCAAGACAAAAACGTTAAGAACGGATAATGGAACGGAATTTATAAATGGTGAATTTAAGAGTTTTCTAGAAAAGTACGGTATACTTCATCAAAAAACTTGCCCATACACACCGCAACAAAACGGAGTTACGGAACGTATTAATCGATCTATAATGGACAGAGTGCGGTGCTTGTTATTAGAATCGGGGTTAAAACAAAACTTTTGGGCTGAAGCAGCCGTGACTGCTGTTTATTTAATGAACTTGCTGCCATGCAGGGGTAACAAAAAATGCCCAGAAGAAATATGGAGCAATAAAAACCGAGTTTAAACCACATTCGTGTTTTTGGGTGTAAAGCATGGTCCGCGTTCCTAAAGAAAAACGAGCGAAGTTAAGTGATAAATCGGTTGAATGCATTCTGTTAGGATACAGCAGTGAAAGTAAAGGTTACCGGCTACACTTTTTAAAAACTAAGAAAATAAAAATTAGCCGAGATACAGTGTTTTTTTGAAGATTTTACAAAAAATAGCACTGTAGATTTTGAAAGTAAAAACATAAAGTTATCAGAAGCTGTCAACTCAGGGGAAGAAATGAATGTTGAACTGCCAGATGAAAGTGGTGAGGGAGAAGAAAAGGGTGTTGAATTTCTAGAAGAAAGTTCTACTGATTACGAGAGTATTGATTCCCTAGATGAGCAACCAAACCAGCTAGTTCCTCGGAGGTTGAGGCGAATTGCGAGCAAGCAAAATTCAGATTACAACTTTTGGGTTACCGAAAATTCAACAGAAACCGAACCTGGTACAGTTAAAGAGTCGTTGACTGGAGCAGATTCACGTCAGTGGAAGGCAGCTATGCAAGAGGAGATGGACTCCATTATAGCAAACAATACCTGGCATCTCACCGATTTACCTAGTGGCAAGAAGGCAATCGACACGAAGTGGGTGTTCAAATTAAAAACTGACAATAATAGTAGGCCAATTCGGTACAAAGCAAGACTTGTGGTGATAGGGTTTTCACAAGTTAAGGGCATTCACTACGATGAGACATTTGCCCCTGTCGCAAGGTATACCTCCATTACTGCCATATCTAAACAAAAGCGTCAGCGTTGTCTGGCTGTCAAAAAATTCTCATGCCCATACAATTTGTATGAAGCATACCGAAACAACGCGGCGTCAACGCTGAGCGGTTGAAAAATCCGATTTTGACAGGGCGTTAGGTATTGAAGTTGGCTGCAGAAAAGGGCGGAACTGTCATTTTCGTGTTACACACAAACAAACCTATGCTTATTGTTGGTGTTATTTCTGCGTTTGACGTAGCGTTGACGCTTTTGTTTAAGTATGGCACTTCGGCGCTAACGCTAAGCGTCAGAAACCGCTCTGCCCAACGCTTTTGTTTAGGTACGGCAGTTAGATATCTACTAACACTGGCTGCGAAACATGATCTATTAATTCATCAGATGGATGCGGTGACTGCTTTTTTTAACGGCAATCTTAAAGAAGAGATATACGTGACGCAGCCAGAGGGTTTGAATGATAACAGCGGCAAACTGTGAAAGTTAGTAAAATCACTCTACGGACTTCAGCAATCAAGTAAGGTATGGAACGAAAGGTTGAACGAAGAATTACTAAAGCTCGGTCTTCAGCGAAGTAATGTGGACTAGTGCATTTATTATCAAATAACTAATGAAGCACTTTACGTGGCGATTTACGTCGATGATGTGCTAATTTTTGCAAATTCTCTGACTCAGATACAAAAACTGAAGGGCCAGTTAAGCAAATTGTTTAAGATGAAAGACATGGCGGCGGGGTCTGTTAAGATAGATCAATCACAATATATTCGCAACATACTTGTTCGCTTTGGCATGAATCAATGCAATCCCATAGCGACACCAGTAGATATCAGCCAGAAACTATCGTCTGATATGTCTCCGAAGACCAGAGCTGAACGCGAAGAAATGGCAAATGTTCCATATATGCAAGCAGTTGGTAGTCTTTTGTTTGCGGCGAAGGTAACACGCCCAGACATATGTTTTGCTGTTAACCTTTTAAGCCGTTTCAACACAAATCCGGGCAAAGCACACTGGGTAGCCGTTAAACGTGTCATGCGTTACCTTAAGGGTACAATGGAAAAGGGTATTACTTACACAAAAGGGCCAAAAACCTTAACGGGATTTTGCGATTCAGACTGGGCAGCTGATGTCGACAGCAGACAATCAACAACCGGCTATGCCTTCACGTTTCAAGGCGCAGTGGTATCGTGGGGCACGAAACGACAGCGTACTGTTGCGCTTTCTACGACAGAAGCCGAATTTTTAAGCTAGTATCAGCAATCCACGAAAGTATTTGGCTTAAACGTTTAGAAAATTAATTAAATATAAATTTTGAAAGGCTCACAATTATTCACTCAAACAATAAGAGTGCCATACGTATTGTTCAAAATAATTCTTATTCCTTCAGAACAAAACACGTAGACATAAAAGCTAAATTTATTCGCGAAAAACTTGGTAATAATGAAATTGAAGTAAAATATTTGTCATCAAATGAAATGCTAGCCGATATGTTAACGAAAGTTGTTAATGCAGAAAAACAATTATCTCTCGCTAATAAATCAGGGCTAAAATAACTTGTAAGCTTGATTCAACTTTATTTAATTTTAATAAATATTATGTATAACAATGGTCATGCAGTGAGGGTATTGTGATTGAATACCCATTGCAACATACTATTGTGAACTAATTTTAAGAACTTGGATTATCTGAATAAAACTATATCTCTACCGGTGCGATTTCTTAACGACGTGACGTGTTTTCTTCCACGCGCTTATAATGGCTGCATTTCTTTATTCATTCTGAACGTTTGGAATAAACTTTTTTGTTTATTTATTCTTTAGAACGTTCCTGATGATATGTTGACGTATATTTCAAACGCATTCTGTTTATTCCGGCTGTGAAATGGGATTATCCGGAATGTATAAAGAAACGCAGCCAATATCTAATATTATTACAATAATACCAAATTTCTAGTTTAGATTAAATAATTCACGCCTATGGGAGGTGCCACGGCCCTTTTCCAATGCCGCCCATATTTTCCCATGAGTACGGAATTAGTTTTATTTATCTCGACAGCAAGTTCCAATGCTCTAGCACAAATATTTCAAGAGATATACAACATGAAAATTTTAGTTAGGATAAGAGGTGCCACGCCCTCTTTTCCAGTGCTGCCCATTTTTGTCTATAACCTTCCCGGGCTAAAAGTAAATAAGTGTGCAAAGTTTCGTGCGATTCCGTGCCGCGGTTCAGAAGTTATAAAGTAATAACCTAACAGACATTCACATTTATATATATAGATATATATATATATATGTACATATATATGTGTGAATATATATGTATATAGGCAAAATTCAACTAAACTAAAACAATGTGGAGTAAGCCAAATAAAATAAAAATAAATTGGGTTAATCTAAATAGAACCCAAACAACAAAACCTGGGACTAAATACTTATGCTGACTTAAATAAAATAAAACGGAAATTATATAACTAAAAGAACCCAATATAACTAACCAAAGATAAAAAGAAAAAATTTTGTTTACAAAAATTCGACTAAAAGAATTTTAAATAAATAAACACTTAGAAATAACAAAAGAATGGCTACTTATAACAACGAACTTAATATAAATAACTAATAATAATAATGACAATAAACGTAACTATACCGGACTTACTTACCTGACGTACTATAAAAATAATCACCCGATTTACCAACCCGACTTACTTACCTGCTACTAACTTAATTAAAATTCTTTCAGAATAACTTAACTAGACTTAGCTGCTACTACTTACAATACATTTGCTTTTTGTTAAATCAATATACACTACCTCCCTAGACTTTCCTTAACTTTCTTGATTCGTTTTCAACATACTCTTATACTACGTTCAAATTGACGAGCTAAACATGTTAAATGGGCTTGAACCAGTTAAATGAACAAAACATGTTCATAAACAAGTTAAATCGCATACAATTGTTGGAAAATTGAATCAGTTAAATCATTTAACTCGTTTGAAAACCAGTTTAACGCAGAGTTGTATCGGAAAGCTTTCTGCTCCGGCCAATCAGAAAGACCCAAAAGCTTTAATTTGACCTCTCAACATTCAAAAAATTTATATTCTGAAAAATATTAAAAATTAAAATTTATCACAAAATATCAAAATTGTATGCATGACTGCCCGCCAAAAAAGAGGCCAATGCGGCAATTAGTTATTTCCCATGAGGTCTCATCGTACGCAGAGATAAATAGTGCATACGAACTAAACATTTTGAAGTCCCTAATTAATCCTTATGCGTTAATATCATGAAGCAGACATTCACCCAAAACAAATTGAAACACAAAAACTTGATTTTGAATTTTTTTTCGAATTTTTATTGGTTATCAAATAACCGTCAAAGTTAACTCCAAATGTTCAATGTGAGCGATTGTGTTTTCCAAAATGCTCTGTTTCATTTAACAAGTTAAATGGGGCCAATTTGAACGTAATATTACTTACCCTAGTCTTAAGGAGAATTACCACCTACCTAGCTATTTAAGAATACTTACTTTTTTGATATTAGGATTTAGACGTTAGGAAATAGATCTAAGAAATAGGATTAATTTAGTAGTAAGAGAAATGAATTTCGAATAAATTTGTCGTATTAAAATGGGAATGCTGATTCGACTCATTATTTAGGAAGGCATGTAGGGACTTTTACTAATGGGGCTGCTGATATTAGGGTGCGACAGAAAATTGCTATTTATTTTCCAATATTCAGATATCCAGCTTGTAGCAAGAGGCAGTGGCATGTGAGGCTCACTAAAATGTACTCATCATGTTGGAGCAGCTACGGGTAACGGACCATTGAATGTGTTGGCTGAACCTATGATTACCATAACCAACGCAGTCTCCAAACAAATGCGAGTACTGAATTTATACGGTAGCAATTCATACAATTGCTATTGTATGTGTGTAAGATTCATATTTGTGACATTCTATATTTTGATGTTAGGTATTTTTGAGGAGTACCGCTCAATCTTGGGTGTGC
>NW_023458555.1:108610242-108630218 GCF_013731165.1 Rhagoletis pomonella | reverse complement strand
GCGAACTTTTAAGCTATGCTAGGAATGCTTCTCATTTTAATGTGTTTGTTATTGCTAACGCTCCCGTTTTCACAAATTATACGCATTTTCACTAGCGAAACGAACCGAAAAACACGTTAACGCTAATGCGCCTTTAAAAAAATTAAATCGCGTTTTAGGTTGCCAACTTGTCTACACACAGAGCAACAAGTTGACCAATCTGCCTCAAAAATTAAACATTTAATTAAACCTGACGAACAACTTGACGAAGGTTTGCCAACTTTCCTACACACGGCTTATTTACAGCCAACTTCTAGCGGTTGGTCAACTAGTTGGCCGATAAATCGATCCGTGTGTAGGGCCTTTAAATGAGCTGTCTGGGCGGATGCGTTGGCAGGCATTGGAGTCTCTATAACTAAACAAACCTTGTTTGTTTTGGAATAAACACTTAAATATATTCAGAAATTTAGAGTTTTCCTTGGTAAATGCACAAGATTCACGTTTTTTAATAAAAAAATACGATATGAGTTTCCAGTTTATAAAAACACAAGCGTCAATTACGTACTCAACTATTGATATTATTCTTAACTAGCAGACCCGGTGAACTTCGTCCTGACCAAAATTAGATTTTTAATTTAAACATTTTGGTCCAACATTTTCTCCGACAATCCACATTTACGATTTGAACTGGCACATTCATCCTCTAAGAATATGGTTCGGTGGTCGTTTGCCGCCTTAAATAACCGAAAGAAAGTGTTATATCAAAGAACGTAAATCTATAAGAAGAGACAACACGTTATAATTGTAGCGAATGTGAACATCAGACGCGTGCCTTCTCTTTTCATCCAATCAAAAAACGTATTTGGGCAAAAGAGAAGGCGCGCTCCTGATGTTAACACTCGCTACAATTATAACGTGTTGTTTGTTCTTATAGATTTACGTTCTTTGGTTATATCCACGAGAAGTTCCCTGGTGGCAACAACGATCCGGATCTATAGCGAATGTGCCCTAGAAATTTTAGCTTATAGTTGGCAATTTCAAAATGGATGCGTACCTTCCCAGTAGAACTTGGGAGCATCGTACGATTGCTCGGTGAGTACTCCCTTGGGAGTATACGAATACTCCCCATTGCTCTCTATGCTTCTGTGTATAAGCATGTAATTTTGTATACTCCCTTTAACATTGGATGTTCTAGGAGGGGGAGTAATCCCTTTTACCTCCTAAACGAGCAATCGGGGAGCACACACAGTATTATCATCCCACAAACCTCCTAATAGAGCAATACGGGAGTACTCCCATAGTTACCTCCCAGAAACCTCCCAAAAAGACAACAAGGGAGTGCACATAGAAAACATCCCATATTCCTCCCGAACGAGCAATAAAGGAGTGCTCCCATTAGAGACATCCCGAAAGCCTCCTGTAGGAGTAATAAGAGAGCAATGATAACGAACATTTTACATTAGCCAAATAGATTTTGCTATTTATTAAATTTTTTTATTTAACTTTTTAATCACGTGCATTTGTGCAATGTTATAAGATCTTAAAAATAAAACATAAATGATACGTCTTACATAATTGCTTAATTTTAGAATTATATTGCAGAGAAATCATATGAAATTAAAACATAATAATAAAACGGTAAGATAAGATTTGAATTATATGCACCTATATGAACATATAAGTATGTACTCCTATATGATTTCCTGGGTGTCAAGGATGCTTGCCTGTTCAGGAATCCACCAAGCGGGGAAATTGTGAAGGTGACTTTGCTTATCTGACATCTTTGTCACCCATGCGATGTTTAAACCCCGGGGTCACACTTAAATGCTGACATTAATTTGCGCAATCTGAAAAGTATTTAACGGTGCATTTATAAGTAATACAATACATACTTAATATATTTAAACAAAAGTTGAAGTACATACCAACGGACTTTTATTAAAATCTGTGTGCAATCCAAATTAAATTATTGTGTCCTCCTTATGCTTCTATAAGAAATATCTTCTGTTGTTTTTTTTTGTATGATAAATATTTTCGAAAACGCAAAAAGACAACAAGGGAGTGCACATAGAAAACATCCCATATACCTCCCGAACGAGCAATAAGGGAGTGCTCCCATTAGAGGCATCATGAAAGCCTCCTATAGGAGTAATAAGAGAGCAATAATAACGAACATTTTAAATTAGCCAAATAGATTTTGCTATTTATTAAATTTTTTATTTAACTTTTTAATCACGTGCATTTGTGCTCATTTTACAAGACCTTAACAGATATAGTAAGTAGGAGATCTCTCATTACGCTCCTAAGCGAGCAATACAGGAGGACAAAACCGACAAATCTCGTTTATTGCTCCCAAATCATGCCTCGGGGAGTATTATTTCGTCGCTCGCTTAGGAGATCTCCTAAACGAGTAATAAAGGAGTACAAAACCGACAAATCTCCCTTATTGCTCAGAAATCAGGTTAAGGGGAGTACTCTTTTATTCCTCATATAGGGAGATCTCCCTTCAGGTTCTAGTGGGAAAAGCCAGTTTCACAAAAGCAATTTGAGTGAAAAATGATTTTTTCTGTCAGGTTCTTTATTAAATCCAATTAAAAAAATAAATTTTCATTAAATTGCTTTCATGAAACTGGCTTTTAAGGTATTTCAACAGGTGGTGATTTGAGGATTATCACTGCACGACTCAACCCTAGTGTCTCCGAATGAAGCTTTTACGCATATTAATGTTGGCAAATCACATCCATTGGGCCAATGGTAACACACAAGAGTTCGATATACTCAATGGTGCAACAGGTCGATTTAGTCTGACATTCACGGAACCTTTTCTCTCTTGTCGATTTTTAGTTATAACTTGACCTCAGCACCACTTGGCAGCTCTTTTTTGCAATTGGACTGCATTTACCGTTTCCAATACATGTTTTGAATATTCGCCAAATCTGATCATTAAAAAGATTTTTAGTAATAACTCAACTCCAACGCCAACTGACGGACTAAATTGTGAAACTAAACTATCCAGAGACCCACTCAAACATACACACAAAACTTTGTTAAAATCCCTCCAGGCATTTAGGATTTCACTCACAAATATACCTACAGAAGAATTATATACACATTCAAAGATAAGTAAAAGTCAGTATGTAGGTACTTTGCCACGCCCTCTTTGCAAAGAGCCCATTTTTCTCAATGAGTATTGATTTCGTATATCCCCATACGAAGTGTTCCAGTACTGTACCATGAACACTTCCAGAGATATGCAGTGTGAAATTCGTCTTGTATGGTAGGTGCCACGTCCGCGTTTCCAATAGCGCTCCAAATTTCCCAAGTTCCAGTACTCTACCACGAAGAATTCTAGAGATGTACAATAAGAAAAGTTCGACTTGTATGGTAGGTGCCACGCCCCCTTTTCCAATAACGGCAATTCCTCCACGAGTATACGATTGTTTTTATATGTCTCCATACCATGTTCCAGTACTCCACCATGAACACTTCTAGAGATATGCAGTATGAAAATTCGGTTTTTATAAGAGGTGCCCCTTTTTCTATTAGCCCCAATTTTTCTACATGACGATGTGATTGATTTCATATACCTCCATACCAAGTTTCAGTACTCTACCATGAACACTTCCAGAGGTACTTATTATGAAAAATCTGGTTTGAATGGGAGGTACCACGCCCCCTTTTCAAATAGGCCGAATTCTTCTCCAAGAGTATGCCATCGATTTCATAAAGGGTTGCCAGATTTTTTATGTGCGAAATCAGTACGTTACACTTTTTTATGCTAAAAAAATCAGTACTTTTCAGTACATTTCTATTCAAACCAAAATTTTGAATCTAAGTAACAGAAAATACTGCACAACGCCAGAGTTCTTCTTTTAAACAATATTTGGGTATATAAATCAAATATAGTTCATAAAAAACAAAAGTGTTATTCATTTTAAAATAAGTGTACACATCATTATACATAGGAGCCAATAAATGATTTTATATTTATACCATTTTTGAATAGCAATAATGAGATCATTCCCACTTTCAGTGTTTAAATAGTCAAAGAATTCTATACATTTCATTTTAAAATTACTTTAATTTGACGTTCTCTTTCAAAAATTTTAATTAGAAGCCGGTTTCTCTATTTGCACCAGGAAACAAACTTTAATCTTAAGATCCCCTCAACTGATTCGTTCGAGTGTGGTATTGAAAAAAACAAACTTGAAACACTTTTTCAAATTGTGAAAAAGTACCACTTTTTAAGGACTTCATCTATATTTCCTCATGGCTTAAGTATTTTTTTCAACTACGCAAAAACTTTGAAAGACTAAGAATTTGCTAAAAAAGAGTTGTAGGTTGTTATTAAACTGAAAGTTATTTTCGAGATAACTAACAACACTCGACAAAAAAATGTTAGCCTTTTTAAATAATTTAAGCCCCATCATAATATCGCAACTGGTACGTAATGACCCGGCGATATGCCCATAAAATGATTGATCTTTTGTAGTTTATCTGATTGTATTAATTTCTTGGGCATGTCAAACATTATCTAAAAAATTTCAACTATAATTAAATTATTTTCTTCTTTATTTTTACAGTACAGTTTAAGAAAGTTCCAACATTATGAGAAAACCTTAAGAAAATCCTAAAGTATTTTGTTTTAATTGAAAATTCAGTACAAATCAGTACAAATTTTGAAAAATCAGGACATCAGCGTACTGATTGAAGAAATAAATAAAATCAGTACAATGAGTACTGTACTGATAAAATCAGTACGTCTGGCAACCGTAATCTCATATATCTCCATACTAAGTTCCAGTACCCTACCATGAACATTTCCAGAGGTATACAGTATGAAAAACTCGGTTTGTATAAGAGGTGCCACGCCGCTTTTCCAATAACTCCAGTTTTTCTTCATGAGTATGTGATTGATTTCATATATTTCTGTACCAAGTTGAAAAATTTTACCACGAACTCTTCCAGAAATATGCAGTATGAAATATTCGGATTGTATGGGAGGTACCACGCCCTCGTTCCCAATAGCTCCAATTTTCCCGCGAGAGTATGCGATTGATTTTATAAATCTCTACACCTAGTTTCAGTACTCTACCATGAACATTTCCAGAGATATGTTGTATGAAAAATTCGATTTGTATGGGAGGCTCCACGCCCCTTTTATTTATCGAGATTTTTGTTAGCCGATAACCATATTTTGAAAGTCTGCAGCAGATATCCGAAATTTCAAAAAAATCGGTTCAGCCGTTCTCGACTTTTGCGATATAGATATACGGATAGGAGTTGGTGCTTTTAATATTGCGCTCACTTACGTACAAAAAAACGAAGCAGCAAGGTTTTAAGCGTAATTATATATATGTATACATATCGTCGTTTAAAGTAGAAAACCGCTTATCGTCATTCTGCACAACCGCGTAACTGACATTGGCTGCCAAAAATTGGATTTGCTCACACAAGCTCTTGGCTCAATCCTTATCCATTCGTCCTGAAATATACCAGCCAGAAATGCGATTGCTTTATAAAAAAGAGAACCATTTTGAAATATGAGTGTTTTTACGCTCTAGAAAATAATTTCTACAACTTCATATACGCGGTTTAGCATTTTGCTGATACGCGGTTTTGCATTTTGTTGATACGCGATTTTGCACTTTAAACGACGATATTTATGTACATAAACATGCATATACAAATGTAAGTGGCCACAGCAATGTTAGTTGCTCCTTGTGGCAACATAACCGACTCTACATACATAATTGCCTACATAATTTCTCCATGAACTGTACATACATATCGTCGTTTAAAGTACAAAACCTCGTATCAACAAAATGCAAAACCGCGTATCAAGATAAAGCAAACCGCGTATGTGATGTTGCATAAATTGTTTTCTACAGCAAAAACACTCATATTTCAAAAGGTTCTCTTTTTGATAAAGCAATCGCATTTCACAATGCCTGGGTTCAAACCCTGGTCAAAGCAACATCGCAAAAATATAGAAAAAAAGGTTTTTTCTTAACAGCGGTCGTCCATCGGCAGGCAATGGCAAACCTACGAGTGTATGTCTGCCATGAAAAATAGCTTCTCATAAAATACAATTCGGAGTCGGCGTAAACCTGTAGGTAGGGATGCAAACGACACATCGATGTTTTTGAAACATCGATAATATCGGTTCAATTTTCGATGTTTACAATTTACTAACATCGCGAAATTGACGATACATCGATGGAACTTTTACCGATGTTTTAAACATCGACTTTAAGGAGACTCTCCGACTTGCTTTCGGTATGTTTGACTGGCCTTAACTTATTATTCATTCAAAATTTTTTTGTTATTTATGGCCTTATAACAATTATATTCAACAATTTTATTGAGCTTGAGGCCGTTTTTTATGAAAAATGTTGTGGAAATGCAACAATAATTTACAAAGGCTGCTATTTCGGAGATCACCACATCTCCTCTGTGACCGCGGTTGAAGAAGCCTGATTAGTAGATGTGGTGATCTCCTAAATAGCAGCTATAACTTCTTACTATTGTAAATTATTGTTGTTTTTCCACAAAATGTTTCATAAAAAACGGCCCCACGCTTAATAAAATTATTGGATTCATTCTGAATGCTAATAACCTAGCCGTTAAAACAGAACCAAACACCCCTTAGAATTTCAACAAGATCAGGCCTAGAATCTTTAGGCCCGAAGGACCTTACGATGGTATGCATTTTGATTCTAATGATAGAAAGGGTATAGAAAGGATAACAAAATACGGGAAAATACATTCATAATTATTAAAGTATTCAATATTGCTTTAAATTGAACTAGAAATTAACAAATTGCAAAACATCGGAAACCATCGATATATCGATGTTTCTCTGGCGATGTATTTTAGCCTCGATGATCTTTTCTCCGACGCATCGAAACATCGATGTATCGATGTTACTGCTCAAAATTTGCAATCCTAGCTGTAGGTCCCTCCGCTTCATGTGACATCATCAAGGCGCACGCCACAAATCGGAGTAGAAGCTCAGCCAAACACTAACATATGTGTAAGCGCGAATCTATTATTATTATTATTAATCGCATCTCTGGCTAGTATATATCAGGACGAATGGATAGGGATTGAGCCAAGAACTTGTGTGAGCAAACCCAATTTTTGGCAGCGAATGTCAGTTACGCGGTTTTTCAGAAAGGCGATATACGGTTTTGTATGACAATATGCACATATTTGTTTTTTAACATAAGAATAAACATTAACGTTAACATTAGCACACCGTCTTCAAAAGAGTCACAACTCAAAATTTGAAATTTTTTGAGATTATGCGCTAAAAATGCATACAGAGCTTTTATTTCCCTTTCAACAAAAGCTGGAGCAAATTTTTGTTATAATTTGTTAAAAAAACCTAAGGTAAAGTCGCCCTTGCCCATATGATTATCATGTGCTAAGAAATAGTTTTTCGCATTTTCTGACAAACGCTGTTTTTTTTTGAGTTATGACTCTTTTGAAGACGGTGTGCGATATATGAATACATAACCCTTCCCAGCAAAAACTTTAAACTTTTTTGGGAAGTACTTATCTTTGTATGAATTGAGTAAGGCAATACAAGTCGACTCAATACAATTTTCGCTTGTCCATTGCAATTTGGGGTAACCGCTTACCTTTTCTTTTACAGAATGCAAGTTTTAACATGTGCATGTCATCGAATAAATGTAAAATTTCTTGCCATTGCATTACCTGTAAAGTGTTTGCTGGGTTGCTTTGCGATATATTCCACGAATTAACAGCAGAGAGGGCTCTCATTTGTGATTTGCAGGTGAGCAGCGCTGTTATGTGGGCATGTATGTATGTTAGATTCTATAGGATTTTTAAAGTCCTGCAGTTCTATTTTTAAGAAGTATTTAAACTTTCTTCTTTGCTGAAGACCAGACATGGGCACATTTGCCCGTATGGGCTTTTTTGCCCAATGAGAGTCACTGCACACGCATACTGGAGTAAAAAGGCACACACTCTCAAACGTTCGCCACATATATGAGCAGCGGTGATCACCACGATCCAGAAAATAAACATCGCACCATTCGTGGACCGCTAACCCTCTCTTCGTCGATTTGACAGCATCCACCCAATCGCTGACATCATAATATACTTTTGTTTACATTCACTGTTGCCAACTTCATGCTTTTCGCACCAAATTTAGTGGGTATTCAAAACGCGAAAATTTTTGAGTTTTGTGCTTGGTGCGTTTTTGGTGCTTTTGTTTTTAGTTTGAAGACTTCAAATTAGAAAGTCTTAAAAAAATGGAAGCAAAATTTATAGCAATCGTAAGTGTGGTAAGCAATTTTCCAAAATTTAAACAAAATCATGACACAGTGACAATCATAAGCGACAACGAAATATGTGCAGAACCTTCAATCATGCCAGAAGAAATCGACCGTTGGGCAAGAAACATTGATTTTTATTAATTTGAATCGGCACCCTTACAATAAAATTATGTATTCATATAAAGTCCATGAAATACACCAATAAAAACTTGGTGCTTTTTCAAATTCAAAACTTGGCAATACTGCCTTTTGTTCGATGCTTCTTCATTTTCTTGTCGAGTTTGTCTTGCTCTCTCATTCTGGAATATTTTGACGTCACGGCCAGTTGCTCTCAGCTCGATTGGCGCAATCTTAGTTGTGTTTTTGTATTCTCCAGCAAAACATATCCACTAACTTGCCAGTAACCAAATTTCGGAGAGTAAGCCAATGTTTACTCCCGATGAGTGAAATATGCAAGAAAGTACGAAAACGTAAAACCAGCAAAAAGTTGCTAGTTTTATGAACAGCTGATTAATTCGTTATTTCCCGGTACGATTTTCTTAGAAAACTAATATTTTCCATCTTATTATGTATTTAAATAGGTTTATTTTGTCAATTGGAACTCTAAAAGCACCACAAACAATTATTTTGTTAATGTGAATACTTTAAGCATCACGCCATCAGCTGTTTTTCTTACTAGCAGATAGTTGCTAGTAAAAATTTATCCAGTAAAACTCCAGTAAAACTTGCAAGTTGAGCTGTTATTTTTGCTCTCTCAATTTTCCCTCTTTTGCTAGTTTCTTGGAAGTTTTTGCGTACGAAAACGACATCCAGTAAAAAACCAGTAAAATTAGTACTGGGTTTACTGGGTAGTGCGTACGCGAACAGGGCTCTTGTATTCTATCATTCTTGGGTGATCACTACCACAAGTACATGCCAGTGATCGCAGAGCAAGATTGTAATTGCTAAAAATTGCGTTGAGTTTTGGCAATTTTTTCTTTGACAGTGTAAAGCAGTTACTTCAAAATATTTTTCGAACGTATTTTGCAAACTTGCGGAGTGCTGCCAGCTTTTCCGATTTTGACAATTCTCAAGTAAACAACGCCCCAGAAACTTTGGATGCACTGAAATTTGCTAACACTTTCACAAAAATCGCCGTTTTTTAACTTTTTGGCTATTCATTCTTTTTATTAATCATATATATTGCTATTTAACATAATAAAACCAGGTTTTCTGTCGAAAAATTTATTATTGAGAAAATTTACTATTTTACAGTTTATTTAATCCTCCCATTCGGCTTTGTTTACTTTTAGTTGAGAAATTCAATGCCGCCGGCAATGCGGAATCTTGTATTATATCATTCTTGTTACCATATAGTGCTTAGTGTTGGACAATTTTTGCTCTTATAATTACGAAAATTATGTGGAGCAAAAATAAAACTAGGTACCCAAAATCGCGAATATGTAGTAGGTTTAAGACCTTGTGTGGTAGATGCAGTGATGCCAGACATTCTCTGTTAAAAATCCCACGAAAATTGGAAAAAAATCCCTCAATTACCCACAGCTTAAACATTTATCCCACAAAATTCCCAACGAATTTAAACATATACATGTTTAAGTTGTAAAGAAGTAAAATCCATTAAAATAATAATAATAATAATTGGCGCTTACACATATGTGCTTCTCCACCAATTTGTGGCGTGCCCCTTGTTGTTGTCACACAAAGGGGAGGGACCTACAGTTTTACGCCGACTCCGAATGGCGACTGTATGTTTATGAGAAGCTGTTTTTCATGGCAGGAATACACTCGGAGGTTTGCCATTGCCTGCCGGGGGCCGACCGCTGTTAAGAAAAAACCCCTTTTTCTGCCTTTTTTCACTCATTCATTTTTTTGCTCACTCACTAAGGGCCTAAAGGAATTTTTTGGTGACTTAAAAATTGAAGCACATTCATGTGCTATTTAACATTTCATCAGATAATTTGTTCCGCTTTTTACACGAAACACCAGTTACAACTGAAAAGATTCTTTCTTACTCAGCGCTTGAATTGGTTAACGTAAGAAAATTTTCGAAATCGTCCTTATACTTTTTAACAATTATATACCATTTCATTCCACATCACATCTTCAGAAAGATTAATTACGTAAGAATGTCGAATATTCTTAAATTTGGATCAATTATGCAACAATAACTGCATCAAAAGAAAATCCCTTATTTATTTGAAATGTCCCTTTTTTCCCTTTAAATAATTTTTGTTGCAAAATATCCCTAAAATAGAGAAATTACCCACAATCTGGCATCACTGGGTAGATGCTCAAAAAAGTGGCAGATCTACCACAATTGGTAGCAGTCCGATCACTGGTAAGCGCGAGCTGAAAGTGGGATTATGTTAGTGTGCCAATTACGTTTGAATGATTTTACGTTCACTTTGTTACGCTCTCGCATGTATACGCATCAGGGTAGCCAACTCATTTTTGAGAATTCCCCGATTTCGACAATAAAATTCCCCGATTTTGCCCGAAGTTTGTATGTATTTGATATATAGATGGTCTTTCTGTCTACTTTAATTCATATATGTATTCGTAAGTCAAACCAACTTTTTATAAATTTAGTTAACAAATAAATAATTACAAATGTATCTACATATAATATTTACATACATACATGGTCGAAATAATTTTAGTAGCACCAAATTTTTACAAGTTTTCACAATTATTATTATTTGTTATTTAATTTGAGTTATTTTTTTATAAAAATATTGATCAATCTTTAACAAAAACCGTATAAATCCAAGTTTTAAACTTTGCGCAATATTTAAAAAGAGACTCAATAAATTTTCGTTAAAATTTCGGGCTATTTAATTAAATTTTCTAGAAATATTTTGAGTATATAAGTGGCAGTTTCAAGTAGCTAAAAATTTTCCTTTTTTGTGGTTTTCTTCCATATAAATTGTGTTTATTCGTTATACCTATGAAAGCAAATGCGACAAAGACAATTCGAAAAAATCAACGGTAACTTGCATAATTTGCAGGGTTGCTTAATCAGTACTTTTAGTAGCAATTGTATTTCTTATGCAACGTTTTCAACTCATTATGAAATTAGTGAAACAGAGAAGAAAAAAATAATCGACACCTAATTCCTCACAAAAAACAGTTCAAACTATCCCCCACGTAAACTGAAATTCCCCACAAAAAACGGTATATTCCCCGATTCCCCGCAAACTGATATTCCCTGATATGCATGTAATGCTTGCACCGGCTACACACGACGAACATATCCGCGCACATGCTCGGCTTGCGATGCATGTTCGTCGTTTGTAGCGTGGTTTGCGAGCATCGCATTAGAAACAAAAACAACAACCTCATTTAGTGTTGATGCTTGCAGTGTGCACATCGCGGTTAAATGCGTCCACGCCATGTGCGTTAATTGACTTTTTGATAAATGAGGCTAATTTACTATATGTATATGTATGTACATTAGCGTGGTCCAAAAAAAATAAAGTCGGAGTTTTAATGCCGGCACACCCTAGGATTGATCTATATCGAAAAAATATACCCCTATTTTTTTATTTTGAAATCCAAAAATATTTAGAGAGTGCTCAAAGCGCTCAAATGGTATAAAACTCTTGAAAATCAATATTTTTCGACCCGAAAACTGTGGTTCTCTTCAGGAGACTTCCAGTATTAATATCCAATTGTTTATTTAACCTTTTTTTATGATTAAAGATTTTTTATTGGTCCCCTCATTGCATTTTCTTAGGGCTTTGGAGAACCTATAAAATATAGTTACCATGAAAAAATTGTTAAAGAAACAATCGAGTATTATTACTGGGAATCTTCTGAAGATAACTAAAGTTTTCCGATCGAAAAATATTGATTTTCAAGAATTCTCCACTATTTCTACGAAAAGAAGTTTTTTCTCCATATAAAATACATGGAAAACTTTGAGCGCTTTGAGCACTACCTAAATTATTTTTTATTTCAAAATAAAAAAATATGGGTATATTTTTTTCGGTATATAACAATCCTAAGGCGTGGCGGCATTAGAAATCCGACCTTATTTTTTTACATACTTTTTTGGACCAATTTAATGTACATACATACAAGTAAAATATAAATAAATTTAAGTAACACATACAAAAAAAAAAACCTAAGTCATAAGTATTTCAATTGCATCATCCGCGTCTTTCCTTTCCATGTTTACGCTTTGAGTACAAAATCACTTACGAGCCGCTTGCCGTCTGTAGCAAACGATAGCGAGCATGTTGGCGCACATGTGCGCGGATATGGTCGTTGTGCACGATCCAGAAAATAAAGGTCGCGCCATTCGCGGACCGCTGACCCTCTCTTCGTCAATTTGACAGCATCCACCCAATCGCTGTCGTCATAAAATACTTTTGTTTACATTCACTGTTGCCAACTTGATGCTTTTCGCACCAAATTTAGTGAGTATTCAAAACGCAAAAATTTTTGAGTTTGGTGCTTGGTGCGTTTTTGGTGATTTTGTTTTTAGTTTGAAGACATCAAATTAGAAAATCTTAAAAAAATGGAAGCAAAATTTATAGCAATCGTAAGTGTGGTAAACAATTTTACAAAAATTTAAACAAATTCTTGGCACAGTAACAATCATAAGCGACAACGAAATATGTGCAGCACCTTCAATCATGCCAGAAGAAATCGACCGTTGTGCAAGAAACATTGATCTTTATTAATTTGAATCGGCATCCTTACAATAAAATTATGTATTCATATAAAGTCCATAAAATACACCAATAAAAATTTGGTGCTTTTTCAAATCCAAAACTTGGCAACACTGCCTATTGTGCGATGGCTTCTTCTTTTCCTTATCGAGTTCGTCTTGCTCTCTCATTCGGGTATATGTTGACGTCACGGCCAGTTGCTCTCAGCTCGATTGGCGCAATCTTGTATTCTATCATTCTTGGTCGTCGTGTGTAGCGAGTGTTACGCTCTTTAAGCAGGCGTTCACTCTCTGCCCATGCTTGCATAGAGTGATCGGGCTCATACCACATTGTGTAAGATCTGCCACTTTTTTGAGCATCTACCACACACGGTCTGAAGTCTACCACATATTCGCGTTTTTGAGTCGTTTTATTTTTGTTTGACATAATTTTCTTGTTTTTAAGAGCAAAAACTGTCCAACACTAAACACGATATGGTAATAAGAATGATATAATACAAGATTCCGCATTCCCGATTCCGCATTCCAAACGCAATATTTTCACACAGTATCTATTACGGAATTCATAGAATATGCTGCTAATTAGATGGCTGTGCGCAAAGAAACATTTTGCTAATTAAATTAATTAACTGCGCATAATTTGAAATATTTACAAGTGACATTGCGTGATTACTTAAAATATTTGAACATAGGTACAGCTTTATATGCCATACCGTGCCATTAAACACAGCAACACAAATTTGGTGCTTTTTTTGGGAAAATTGCGCTATTTTCAGTGTTTTGGTGCTTTTTTAAATAAAAAACTTGGCAATACTGACCACTAACTGACCTTCATGATTCAATAAAACTGGCTACACACGACGAACATCTGCGCGCACATGTGCGCCAACATGCTCGCTGTCGTTTGCTACAGACGGTGAGCGGCTCATAAGTAGTGATGTGCCGAGTCGGCTATTTTTGGTACTCGAGTATTTTGGTACTCATTAAAAAAAGAATCGAGTCAGGATTCGAGTCAGATACTCGGATCAAGTATTCGAGTTCAGAGCTCGGTATTCGAATACGTTATAGATTCGACTGCTGAACATGCACCCAACCGAAATGCCGACTTTTTATTTAACATGATATTATTATTAACTCCAAGATAGTATATCCGATTTATGTAGATCCAAACATAGAAATCTAATTCTTACATACTTACAAATAATAATTAAAATTAAATAAATATAGGGTTCAATAACAGTTGCTTTATTTATCATAGTAGAACTAGAACTTAGTAGTATGTCATAAAAAAAATATCCAAAGTAAATAATGAGTTAAAAAAAAATAAATCTTCAGTACCTTAAAAGTTCAACTAGTACTTCAATTATAATGCCAATATTCCATGAGATCTAGATTCATAAACAACAAAATTACTCCTTTGGAATTTAAAATTCCTTTCATCTTTGGCAATTAATACCTATAACGATATTAAAATTAATTTAGTTGTGTGGTGTATTTGGTAAATATATATACATATATATTTTTTTTTAACGCTAAACCGCCATTTATATATCAAAAATACCTGATTCGGTGTTTGATAATTATAAGTACTCGAGACCCGTACTCGAGTCTGTGTATGCGAATACTATAATTTGCTTACTCGAGTACGTGAGTACTTCTAAAATACTCGAGTCAGAACTCGAGTCGACTCGACTCGGCACATCACTACTCATAAGTGATTTTGTACTCAAAGCGTAAACATGGAGAAAGGAAAGACGCGGATGATGCAATTGAAATAATAATGACTTAGGGTTTTTATGTATGTGTTACTTAAACTTATTTATATTTTACTTGTATGTGTGTACATACATATACATATAGTAAATTAGCCTCATTTATCAAAAAGTCAATTAACGCACCTGGCGTGGACGCATTTTTCCTCGATGTGCACACTGCAACCATCAACACTAAATGAGGTTGTTGTTTTTGTTTCCAATGCGATGCTCGCAAACCACGCTACAAACGACGAGCTGAAAATAAAATTTTTTTTGATTTTTCCCGAGCAACGCTCTTTAAGCAGGCGTTCACTCTCTGTCCATGCTTGTATACAGTGATCGGACTCATACCACATTGTGGTAGGTCTGCCACTTTTTTGAGCATCTACCACACAAGGTCTGAAGTCTCCCACATATTCGCGTTTTTGAGTAGTTTGATTTTTGTTTGACATAATTTTCTTGATTTTAAGAGCAAAAATTGTCCAACACTAAACACGATATGGTAATAAGAATGAAATTCCCAGCAGAAAGATTCCGCATTCCCAGCGCCGATGAAAGTTCGCAAGTAAAAGTAAAGAAAGCCGAATGGGAGGATAAAACAAACTGTAAAATAGCACATTTCTCAATTTTTCGGCAGGAAACGCGGTTTTTTTGTGTTAAATATGTTGTGCAAAATATATGATTTATTAAAGAATTAACACCGAAAATTAAAAAAAAGGAAGATTTTTGTGAAAGTATTAGCAAAGTTAAGTAAATCTAAGGTTTCCGAGGCGTTGTTTACTTTTACTTGAGAATTGTCATAATCGGCGAATCCCAATTAGCTGTTCTGGAACGTATCACATTTGCTCGCTACTTCGTGATATGATAAAAATAAAAGCTTAGAGAACTCCGCAAGGTTGCAGAAATCTCTTAAAATATAATCGAAAAATATCTTAATATGGAGGGAGCTGCTTTACTCTGTCAAGGAAAAAAAAATGCCAAAACTCAACGCAATTTTTAGCAACTTCAATATTGCACTTTATTATACTAAAATTAAATTTTTATAGAGTATAATTAAAAAGTTTGCCATTTAGGTGAAACCTTGCAGAATTTTTTAAATTTTTGTACAAAGTTTGAGCCAAGCCCAGAGTTCTACCACATTTTTTCCCAGGTTCTACCGCACAGAATTTTTTTAAAGCCCGATCACTGCTTGTATATGAGCAAATTTGACATCGCTATAACTGTTGCCTATTTTGTGCCTTTCGCAATAAATTAAGTGCGTTTAGGGAATTAAAACGCGAAAATTTTTTAGTTTAGCGCTTGTTTCGTTCCTTGATACCCTTTTCAAGGTAATTTTATAATAAAAACGTGATTCTATGGTGACATTGTATTTATTTTGCTCATTAATTTATTCATTCCAAACGTACGGAAAACTTTATCCGTCGCCTTACACATATGTTAGTATTTGGCCGAGCTTCTCCTCGGGATAATATGCTCCCAGATAATCCAAACGCAATATTTTCACACAGTATCTATTACGGAATTCATAGAATATGCTGCTAATTAGATGGCTGTGCGCAAAGAAACATTTTGCTAATTAAATTAATTAACTGCGCATAGTTTGAAATATTTACAAGTGACATTGCGTGATTACTTAAAATATTTGAACATAGGTACAGCTTTATATGCCATACCGTGCCATTAAACACAGCAACACAAATTTGGTGCTTTTTTGGGAAAATTGCGCTATTTTCAGTGTTTTGGTGCTTTTTTAAATAAAAAACTTGGCAATACTGACCACGAACTGACCTTTATGATTCAATAAAACTGGCTACACACGACGAACATCTGCGCGCACATGTGCGCCAATATGCTCGCTGTCGTTTGCTACAGACGGTGAGCGGCTCATAAGTAGGGTTCGAAATTTCAGACTTTGGTATCGATACTGAGTACTCATTCTAGCTGAAATTAGTCAAGAACGTAAACCTACCGGTACGTGAAACCGAATCAGCTGACACGATCTGTCTAACCAAAGCGCCATGTAAATGAAAACTCAACACCGCAGAATTTTTCTGTAGTTGTAGCCCGTAGCGCAGAAATCTGCGGAATTTAGATTTTTCCGTGTCAGCTGATTTCTCCTTCTTTAGATGGTTGCCACTTCGTCAGTTTTACAGATGGTAAAAAGGTTATAAGTTCCTATTCAAAATATGTTTAAATTATTTGAAATTTACTATTTAATAAGGATTTTGTTGAAAACTAAGTAGTTTATATTTAGCTAAAATCTATTATAGCACGAAAAATTGTAGTTGAAAGGGTAAGTTTATAAAAAGGCATTGATGAGTGGCAACAGTGTAGTAAGCAACACTGAGGGCTCCAGTAATCGACAAAATTCTGCGTATACAGACTGCGTTTAAGTATACGTTCTGCGTTCTCGACTAACTTCAGCTTCTGGCATCGAGCTCATGGTATCGATACTCTAAAAGTATCAGGGAAAAAGTATCGATACTACTCAGTATCGGACTCATTAAAATACATTTTTTGGGATACTAAAATTATTTTATTCTTCAATCGTAAATCTAGTTATTTCCTGAAATTAAAACAATAGAAATTTAAAATATTTGATTTTTATTTCATTGCAGAACTTACTTTCACGTTAGAAGTAAAATGTACATATATATATATATATATATATATATATATACTTTCACGAATTTCAAGTTTTATTGAGAAATTTTTGTAAAGTTTTAGTATGCATTTTTGTAGTCTATTCAATTTTAGTATAATAATGTGCAAGTTTGAATTAAAAGTCAACGGTAGTCGGCTACACGTAAATTTGAATAGGGTACAAAACTGCATTCCCAAAAGTTTCTAAAAACTCTGCATTTTCGTGAACTTTGCGTAAAGTTTTATGGCCTTATTCATACAAAATAAAAAAGGTTTATAAACTGAAAAATGTATGAAAATGTCATTTTATTAAGCTCTTTAAACCTACTTTATTTTTTATGAATAAGGACACTAAACCTTCACTTATTTGGTTTATGCTATGCAACAGAACACGCAATTGCAGTTTATTTTAAGTGATAGACAAAATTGAATGATAGTAATCCATATAAGCAAATAAAGCAATGGAAGAAAAAATTTAAAAATTGTGCGTTTTAAAAAGTATTCGATACTACGATTACTTTGAAAAGTATCGAGTAAAATCACCAAATAAGGTATCGAGTATTAAAGTACTCATTTTTATACCCTCAGTATCGATACTTACTCAATATCGATAGTATCGTTCGAACCCTACTCATAAGTGATTTTGTACTCAAAGCGTAAACATGGAAAGGAAAGACGCGGATGATGCAATTGAAATAATTATGACTTAGGGTTTTTTATATATGTATTACTTAAACTTATTTATATTTTACTTGTATGTGTGTACATACATATACATATAGTAAATTAGCCTCATTTATCAAAAAGTCAATTAACGCACCTGGGGTGGACGCATTTATCCGCGATGTGCACACTGCAACCATAAACCCTAAATGAGGTTGTTGTTTTTGTTTCCAATGCGATGCTCGCAAACCACGCTACAAACGACGAGCTGAAAATAAATTTTTTTTGATTTTTTCCGAGCATGCTCCAGAACCGCATGTGCGCGGATATGTTCGTCGTGTGTAGCCACTGTAATACAAGGTTGGAGAAATAGCAGGGTGTCCAGATAGTTAAAAAAACCGCAACTTATGAAAAAAAATCGCCAAAAATCGCCAACTTTTTTTAGTTAAATTCATGAAATCGATTTAACAAATCTTTTATTTAAAAAATGAGATCTTTTTGTAATATAGTTTTTAAAACCAAAAACGAATGTAATACCTTCAGAGGGTAATAATAATTAACACAGATCACATATATAATAGTGATGTACAAATAATTTTCATTTAAAATATGCATACTCTTTAAAAATATTTGTTTCAACACATTTTACAATATTAAATTAAATTAATTTTATTATAACTCGTATTAATTGATTAATTGCTCAATCCGCTTTTAAGCGCTCGGCGCTAAAAATAAAATAAAAACCTATAACAAGGCGAGATCAGCTATTTCTACTATTTCCACTTAAGCGAATTTTCTTTACTACTTCAATGAGGAAGGTATCCGAATGCCTATAAAACCAAATAATGGAGGAGCACTTACCACGTAGAAATTACTGCAAGCGAAATTTTTACCGAATGGTATCTAATTATCTATATAACTACACTAATTGATAGCCATTATCGTTGTTTTGCGAGATGAGCAAAATAAATAAAAGCGTGTAAAATTAGGTAATTATAGGGCCAGTACAGGTAAACGTAATACTTTCTTTGATAATTGATAATAGTTGCACAATTTTTAAGGCAGGTATAGGTAATGTGCAGGTATGTTAAATGCATTTTGTACGGTTGCACGTACAGGCGCGAAGGGACTGCAAATACAAATACAAAAAAAAAAAAAAAAACCCTTAGAAGTTGGCTTCCTGGAGGTTGGTAGGTTTGGTTTCGAGTTTTATTCCTTCATCCATATTTAGTAAATCTTTATTATTATGGACCTATCTTCTAGCCATATAACATTTATATGAATTGTTTTATTTAGTTATGTTTTTGGCTTCATTAAATAGCATTTTTTTCATCATTAAAGTCATTCATTCTTGTAGTTTATACCAAAACCATTTTTTAGTACACATGCTTCTTCTTCCTTGCATTCACTACATGCTCAACAACAGCTGCCACTAACAGCTGTTAACGATACTGGTTGACATCAGCGCCTACCTCAATATCCGGAAAACGGTTCTCTGCCTTTCCTTTGGCGACCGTCGGTGTGTAAAGACCGAACAAAATTTCAAAGACGAACAAAAGTTATTAAATATAATGGTGAGAAATCGGAGGCATACTAATCGTGGCATATCGCACTAATCGACTAAAATCCCGTGAAACCATTAACGTTAATCGAGCGCTAGAAACTAAAGTAACGTGTAGCGCGTCCTATTTCGGGCCTAGTCGAGCGTTTCGAGTTTCCCGGCGCCTTAAGAGACTCAACTTGGGCCAGCAGCCACGTGTAAACACGGGCAGAATTAGAAGTGTTCGTCTACGACTTTACAGAGGACGATAGGGTCTCAGGGACCTATTGAGATCCTTCATCTACCATCTGTTTAAAACTACACGCCGTTCCTTCAAGCCGCTTTGAGTCAGCATCTAACTAAATTCGTTATTTTTGGTACACTTGTAGGCTGGTGTGATCTATTATTTAATGGTG
>NW_023458555.1:108581910-108595242 GCF_013731165.1 Rhagoletis pomonella | reverse complement strand
AAATAAAATTTATAAAAAAAACTACAAATGAATGATGTAACTTTTTTATAGATACAATCTGTCTCATTTAGGTACATTTATTTTGTGATATTAGGTGCAATCTGAAATTTCCATTTTGCATCCCTGGCCCTCACCGTATATGCTGAGAAGGCCTTCGACGCATCGTGGGAGAGTGGAGTCAACAGTCAAAGTAAGTTGTTTTAATTACTCTTACTATTTATCTCTCATATTATAGTTTTTTTTTCTACATACATATGTATAGTTATATATTTGTACATACCTAATTCCTAGCATATGGATGTATGTACGTAGGTACGCATCACGATTGAGAGATTACATTCGTGGGTACGCATGTAATTTCGTGCTCTTTTCTTTATGCTTTATCCGCCACAATAGGTGAGCATATGCATTTGCATGCATATATATGCATATACATATTTATGATTATACGAACATGAATTCTCATCGCTTTATACATAAATAGTATATTTATGTACGCATTAATGCTACTTTCAACTTTTGTTCTCGCTGATCTTAAAACGTTAGATCCCTCACGCTCATTTTATGTGTTCTTGCATATGTATGCATACTTACATACTGACGTACATACATATATGTATACATAGATACATATATATGAATGTTAGCTAGGTCAATGACCTACGAAAAATCAGCGGTTGAGGTAGGTCAGTTCATCACTGATTTAACTAATTAGGCTGAGTTCTGGTCGCATCTTTTATGAGAATATTTTAAGTTGCACTGATTTATTTTTTTTTGTCCAAAGTAAGGAACTTAATATTATAGTAGAATATTAAAATACGATAAACTTATAAAGACATTTTTTTTTTCTCTAACAAAAGGAGTACTGAAATTTATTAGTAATAGTAAAAGTTAAATTTTAAAATACGTAAAAGGAGTTAATAAAATAAATATACATACTTTTAAAAACATTATACAGTAGGTTAGTAATAATATGAATTTATATATAAAAATAAATGTATGGTAAAATTAATCGCTAATTTTATTAATATTTGCGGTCTGACGCCTGTGGGGTTTAGGTAGGTCAAATGGGGCTTCAACACCAGCGAAGTAGCCAAGGTAGGGTGGGCAATGGGGCAGCCAACAAACGTTTCTCGATGTGCTGCTAGGTCATAGAGTCCTAGGCAGGTAGGTGTGCCGGTGTAACAGTGGTATATAGAAGGTTGTGTGTGGATTCCAGTGTGCAAGGTAAATAATCTTGTTAGGCTATCGGCTAGGGAGAAGGTAGTTCGGCCCTGCGGCTGTGTTTTTTTGAGCCCACGAAGCTGAAGCTCCGGGATATATGCGAATGCACATGCCACGGCAGTAGGGCACCAACGAGCCCTTCTATATCACCCTAACGTAAGTTCGTAACAATCTATGTATCGGAGTAGTTTCCTTATAAATGTTAAAAATAATGCCGCTAATGCGCATTTTTGGGTAGGTTTCTTAAATGTGCACTTAAACATAAAGGCAGCAAAGGAAAATATACTGTAAATTAATTTTTTTTAATTATATTTGTTGCATTCAAAAATTACGTGCTCAATATCTTAAATTGAATTACATTTGGTGGGCGGGCACAAAAATGATCCTCCACTGCACAAGAAAAAACCTTTATTAATATTTGCACTTTCGCTTTTATGGAGTGGTATACTAACTTGTAAGTATGCAAATTCTCCACTTGACCAAACTAAACGCTGCAGTGGGGAAAATACCCTCACCAGCGAACGTGGACAAACACCAAGAGATCCTGACCAGCACAAGAAGAAATCTTTATTAATAATTGCACTTTCACTTTTATTGGGTGGTATACTTACATACTTGTAAGTAAGCAAAGGCTGCACTCGACCAAACCAAAGGTTTCACTGGTGATAATACCTGCACCAGCGAACGAGAACGGACACACAAAGTGATCCTGACCTGCACAAGAAAAAAATCTCCTGTGAGGCGGAACGAATTCGGTTTCCGCGCGAAATTTCAGGAAAGCTTTTAATGATCAAAGTAAACGTTCGCGCCAACTCAGCGCTGTACGAGGCTGTTAGCAAACGCACATTGTACAATGGCCTTGCGCGGCTGAGTTCCACGTCTTCTTGACGCCTGACAGGCGAACGTTAGTAGTAAAGGTAATTTTGTTTGCTGTACCTATTTCATAGCGTTTTCTTTTCTCAAAAAAAGTTCTGCCCCTTTATATGGGAACTCTTGCTTTGGATTGCCCTGAAACCTGAGAAAATGTTGCGTTATTTATATGAGAATGAAACAGAAAATATACTAATCCATCACAATATATTTATAGAACTTAATATAGCTGAATTATTCACTTGGCCTGTAAGTCTTTAACAATTTTAAAGCAAACACTTATTTCTGATAGGGAAAATAATTGCACTTTTACAAGATTAAATTAAAAATCAACCATGCAACTCTCACCCTCACGTTTATTTGAGGGCAGAAAGGCAGCACTTTCGCCGGATCAGAGCGCAACTTGCTGAGAAAAGAACACGACGCCTTGTGAAAGGGCTGAGAAAAGAACATGAGAATGTGACAGCGCTAACACAAGGCAGAATAAGTGCAGCCTTTTTTCGAGAAAAGAAAACGCTATCAGTTTCTAACATTGGCTATTTTCTGTTTTGAACTAAATTTTTTTTTTTACTTTTCCAGAGGGGTTCCTATGAAGAACAAGTTCTAAAATGGTTTGAAGAAATATCGTTGAATGGAACCGATAGTGAGAACAATTTGGAAGAAGATTTCAGTGAATGCGCCTAATGAATAAAAACGAAGCAGTTGCTTTTTCTTAAGATTTCAAACTTTTTGCTTGATTTATTCAAATAACTTTACGTAAAGGATCTGAAAATTTAAGAAAAAAGCATTGCTTAGTTTTTATTCATAAGGCCCAATGTGAAACAAAAAGTCGATTTCTTTTTTAAGTACAGGTCACAATAGAAAAGATAAACAACTAATTCCTTTAAATGTGAAAGTAAATACGAATACCTTTAAGATAATTTATGAATTGTTTGAGTGCGTTCGCTTTTAAATGTTTTTTTTTTTTAATTTTTTAAAATTACTCCTTCCAAAAATATTATAAAGTATGTGTTATTTTTAATACGAATTATTTTTATTAGTATTAAAAAAAATATTAAATTATTTTATTTTTTTACTTTAAAAACATAATAAATATGTTTAAGCCCATTTTTTAAACAAATTTAAGGTTTTAGAAAGACAGAATTTGTACTTTTTTCAAAGTAGCCTCACAGGCGAAGTATTAAAGGAATAAAAAATAAGGTTAGTATTCTAGGGTTAATATTTACACTTTCACTGTTACGGGGTGGTATACTTACTTGTAAGTATGCAGCGGCTGCTCTTCACCTAGCACGCAAAACTTACCTGCAACCGCTGCTGTAAAACGCAGGTTATTGAATAAAATTTTTAAATAACTCCGATACCCTGCAAAGAAATATGTAAATTATTGTTTTAATTCAAAATAGTTTTATTATTTTTGATTATTTTGCCATACCTACTTGAATTTGCGCAATAAAAAAATCAATTTTCACGAAACAATCGATGAAAATATCGGCAGTGTTGCCTGTTGAACTTTTTATACGAAGACAATATTTCTCCTTGTATTTTAGTAGTAGTTTCTATAAATCAGCAAAGAAAGCAACACAGGTCAGAATGCAGGAGCGAGACAACTGCCAGGTTATACAACCTTGTATTATTGAATCATGCTGACCTTCATCGAGCGCTCTTTGCTGGGTTTGGACGGCAAAATGGGAGTAAAAATCAAGTTTTCGTAGTATATGTGTATTTCTTATCTTTATAAAAAACAATTCATTTCTCCTCGTATCACTGTATTCTGGGAGTAAATAAGGGGCTAAAGCTGCCTTTACAAGGGTCGATTTCTGTAGACTGGACTAGAATCGACTAGCCAAACCACTTACATTTTACGGTTGAGATGTCATTTACACGGGTCGAAAATCTACTAGAAACTCGACCCGTGTAAAGGCGCCTTAATCCAGCGAGCAATTATCATTAAAGTTAAAATTCCTTGTTTAAAATTAATAAAAAGTTATTTCATTCTTTCTTTACCGGGACAATTGTTACATCGGTGGGCAACGACGCAATTACAGAACTTTAGACAGAGCAACCTTTTTCGATCGGGTTCAAATCGGGTGATTGTGAGGGCCTATTCACGAATCCACGTGTGCTGTAGCTCACCAAGGTAACAATCGTGTAGATAAAAAGGTAAAAGATAACTTTTAATTTGCTATTAAAAACCCCACCACCTTTCTATTTGAAGAGTAAATCTATTGATGCAATAAAACGGAGCCGATTTTCAGTTGCGCGGAGTAGAGGACTAGGTTTCAAATTAATTCGACCAAACGGAACAAATCTACTCCTATTGGGGTACGGTCCGAACGATGGCTTATTGTGTATATAAGGGAAATTTACGCTCTTTGTTTGGTGCACAAAGTCAGTATCACCGCAGCCGTACTGCCAAGGATGACATGATATGAAACTCTCTAATTTTGCTTCCGAGAATCTAACTTAAACTCTGACTTGGCAGCACTGCCAAATAAAGTTGGACTGAACATCTGACAAGAAAAATAGCGAGCTGCCACTAGATACGCACAAAATACACCGACTTAATTCCATTGGATTTCCTGCAAACACATTACAAAATTATGCTTAAAGATAGTGTTTGCAAGAAAAAACATTTTATATTGTAATTCTTAACACTAAATAATTAAAAATATACTAAAAATCTAAAATATTTGCTTGTTTGTTTAAATAAAAAAATTCACAAAAAATTCCTCAATAAAACTCCCAATATGATTTTAGCTGATGTGGCAATATTTGGGGATGTTATAAAAATGAACATTTTCGCAGCGCTCCCACGAGAAAAAGAGTTTCGTATCATGTCATCCTTGGTACTGCGATGAACACGATGTCGGTGGAGGTATAAATAATTTTTTCGCAACTTTTCATACCCTTCCTCCCGTAAACTGTTTTTCCCTTTCTCTATCCCGCGCTCGCACTTTCGCTGCTGCGCGGGCAAAACAGTGCCCACCTCTGCTCAAGACAACCTATAACCAAAATTTCCAAAAAATCGGTACAGCCGGTCTCGAGCATCGCGAACAGAAGAAAAACGGCTTTCAAAATATATATTAGTATAGATTAAACATTGATACTATACTTAACCTACATTTTGTTCATAAATAACACAGTTATATATATTTTATTCTCGAAAAGACGTTTTTTCTAGTCATGAGGCGAAACTCCCCGCAGTAAGCGTTGCTGTGCGCGCAAAACGAAAACGCTGCACACAACCCAAAAGTACTCTTCGAGGACCAATTGGTGAAAAACTGTGAAATATACTGTAGTTTTAACGAAAGAAAGATTAACGAGAAATATTGTCCATCGCTTACAGCCGCACTCAGAAACGTTCCTTAGTTTACCTCTGACGGGCACTTAACTATCACTCATCATGCCCGTGCTGGTATATGGTGCAGAAGCATGGACAATGACAACATCCGATGAGGCGGCTCTTGGAGTGTTTCAGAGAAAGATTTTGCGGAAGATTTACGGGCCTTTACGCGTTGGCGACGGCGAGTACCGCACACGATGGAATGATGAGCTGTATGAGCTTTACAACGATATGGACATAGTGCAGCGAATTAATATACAGCGGCTCCGCTGGCTTGGCCATGTCGTTCGAATGGACACCGACCCTCCAGCTCTGAAAGTATTGAACTCGGAGCCCGCTGGTGGTAGCAGAGGAAGAGGGAGGCCCCCACTGCGATGGAAAGATCAGGTGGAGAAGGACTTGGCTTCACTTGGCGTTTCCAATTGGCGTCAGTTGGCACAGAGGAGAAACGACTGACGTGCTTTGCTGAACTCGGCCAAAATCGCTTAGGCGGTTACAGCTCCAAAAGCGAAGAAGAAGAAGCATTTTGTATTCGTTGAAGCTTAATTTGATATTTTCGTCATTCTTTACCAATGAACTCCCTTACAATATAAATTAAAATTTCTAATAATTGAACAGGGTTCCGTGATTTCAAATCCTTTTCGATTTAAAATCCGATTTTAATTAACAAATATATTTGATTTGTGATTTGGTTTGTTGGCCAAATAAAAAAAAAATAAAATTTAGGCTGACTTCCAAAACGTATCAATACAATGTTTGGACCCAATATCGACATCAATAAATGTAATAAATAAAACTACTAAAATCTATGTTTTATTTAATAACCGGCCTGGAGCTCAAAATTAACGAATAAATGTTTGGAAACTGTTATACTGCGGTATTCAAACTGTTTGTATATGCAGATTTGCGACACATTGCAACCATATACATTGCATATTTAAATATTCAATATAGCAATGAATTAAGATAGAAAAATGTAATCTTACCCTTCGACGTCGGTCATTGTTTACTTCGAAATGTCATCAAAGCATCAATTTGCTTAGCGATGCTCAGTTTGCTTTCTGTATACGCATCTATAAATTTTATGATACATTTTGGGACATAACACATCGTCAAAAATTACACATTTGCATTTAGGAATGCGTGACTTTGTATAGTTGCTTTGCAACTGACATTTTGGAACCCAACCTTATTTGTGATTTGATTTGGCAACCAAATAAGAAATAAATTTTATTTGCGATTTGCTCGGTCAACCAAATTAAAGAAAAGTTTTATTTGTGATTTGCTTGGTCATAAATTTTATTAGTGATTTCATTCGTCAACAAATTAGAAAATAAATTTTATTTGTGATTTGATTCGTCAACCAAATCAGAAACCAAATTGATTTGTGATTTGAATCGCCCTCCATATCAGAAATCAAATTTATTTGTGATTTGATTTGTAGAGCGAATCATTTGATATGTGATTTTTCAACTTAATAATACTCTTTTAAGCAACGCAACTATTTCGGGATTTTTGGGTCCAATTCGGAATTTTTGGGACTATTCCGGGTTTTTCGAGACTACTTCGAGATTTTCAGGACTTTAAGGACTTTTTCGGTATTTTTTGGACTACTTCGAGATTTTGAGGATTATTGGGAATAATTCGAATTCGGGGTTCTTGGGAATATATCGGGTTTTTCGGGACTATTTAGGATTCTTCGACACTATTTCGAGTTTTTTGGGTTTGTCGGGACCATATTGGGATCTTCAGACAACTTCGGGGTTTTTGAGACCAATTCGAAGGTTTTGGGGTTAATTTGAGTTTTTAGAGACTACTTCGAGATTTTCGGGGTATTTGGACTATTTCGCGATTTTCGAGACTTTTCGGGATTATTTCGGGGTTTTCGAGACTACTTCCGTGATCTTTGGTGTTTTTTGGGATCAATTCAAAGGTTTCGGGACTATTTCCAGTTTTCGAGACTACTTCGAGATTTTCGGGGTTCTTGGGACCGTATCGGGATCTTCAGGACCACTTCAAGGTATTTGAACTATTTCCGGATTACTTCGGGTTTTTCGAGACTACTTCCGAGATTTTCGGTATTTTTTGGACTATATCGAGAGTTTTGGGACTACTTCGGTGTTTTCGGAACTCTTGGGAATTTCAATATAGTCTCGGGAACCCCGAAAATCTCGAAGGAGTCTCCAAAAACCTGAAATAGTGCTGAAAAATCCGAATTGGTCCCAAAAATCCCGAAGATTCCGATATGGTCCCGAGAATACCGAAGTTGTCTGGAAAAACCAAAAATAGTCCAGAAAATCCCGAAGAATTCTCGAAAATTCCGAAATAGTCCACAAATCCCAAGAAACCCTGAAAATTCCGAAGTAGTCTCGAAAAACCCGAAATAGTCCCAAAAATACGGAATTGGTCCCAAAATTCTGAAAATCCCGAAGAAGTCTCGAAAATTTCGAAATAGTCCCAAAAACCCCGATATATTCCCGAGAACCCCGAAAATCTCGAAATAGTACCAAAAATCCGACTTGCTGCCAACAATCCCGAAGTAGTCCCGCATATCCCGATATGTTCCCGAGAACCCCGAGAATACCGAAGATGTCTTGAAAAACTCGAAATAGTCCAGAAAATCCGGAAGAATTCTCGAAAATTCCGAAATAGTTCAAATATCCCGAAAACCCCCGAGAGAAAATTCCAAAGAAGTCCCACAAACCCCGAAATAGTCCAAAAATCCCGATATTGTCACAGGAAACCCGAAAATCTCGAAGCAGGCCCGAAAAATCCGAATTGGTCCCAAAAATCCCGAGAACCCCCAGAATAGCGAAGTTGTCTTGAAAACCCGAAATAGTCCAGAAAATCCCGAAGATTTTTTGAAAATTCCGAAATAGTCCAAAAATCCCGAAAAGTCCTGAAAATTCCGAAGTAGTCTCGAAAAACCTGAAATTGTCCCGAAAATTCCGAATTAGTCACAAAACTTTCAATTCAGAAATAAATTTGATTTATGGATTTGTGATTTGACTAAATCAAATCACGCAACTCTGTAACTGAACGAAATACAAGAAAGCCACAGTTGTGGGAGTAACCGTGGTATGAAGCTCCAGATCATTGGAGAATAGCAAGAACTTCTTCACGGACATAATGCTTTCGTTAGGTTATATAAGACTGCAATGCAAGACATGTCTTTAGTTCAGCTATTTTGCTGGACTTTGGGGTTTCGCTTCTGACGACCACAAAACCATAATTGGGGCAGGTAAATGTGCCACAGGAAGCTGTCAACGTGAATTGTTGGTGAAAATGTTTCAATAAAAAAATTAATTTTGGGCGGGACGAAGTTCGCCGGGTCTGCTAGTAATATATAGATATTTAAATGTTTAAACAGTTGGCAACCCTCTGCAAAATTATTACTTCTGGTTAAGAGGGCAACTAAATGCGTTTCATTCCCTGTGTGCGCTGCAATATTTTACTCGATATATATTTAAGTCACTACAATTTGAAGCGGGTGCGACGCCTCTTAAAAGTTTTTATTTTTAACTCAATCGGTGAAGCTGTCCTTTAAAATGGTGTTTCAATCATTCAATTTGATTTTTTAATAAGTAACTATATTTAAACAACGTGACTATTTTTCGTATATACGTGAGCTTCCTCCTTCAAAATGAGATATCATAGATAGATAAGTTTAGTATATTTAATAACCATGTGTCTCGATAACCAGTCTACCGTGAACGACCTAATTATTACATATGTACATACATATGCACACATCTTCGAAGTACAAGTGTCGACTCACTTTTGACGCGGGAAATGTGATGCATTTTAGTTTAGTTCTCATGGAAAATATGATTGTTATTGTTTTTTTTTTGTTTGTTAATATTGCATAAGCCGTTGTGCTTATTTCGTTCTTAGAATACTGGAGAAAATAAAAATTCTTAGGTGTTGACTCACATTTGACGATCATAGTACTTAATGGTAGGTACACTTTTTTAACAATAAATTTGAACAAAATCAAAAACCTTTTTTTCGGAACAGTCCCGGGGTCCCGGAATTAAAAGGGATCAGTAAAATCCCGAAAATCCACATCCTTAGTATATATCATCTTATAAAAGGTCATACGGCTAATAACACGGTGCTACAAAAAAAATGACGATATTACCCGAAACAAAACTTAGTGTAGGCTGTAGCTATGTCGAGTACAACACGAAAAAAGGTCTTTTATAGTTCCTGAAAGCTCCATTTTTATTTGATAAAAAACGGGGTTTTCATACTTGAGATAAACTTATCTATTAACAGCTTGACTATTTTTCATCCGATTTCAAAAATCAAACATGTTTTGAAAAGAGGATTTATAGATTTTCAAAATAATGCATAACCGTATATTATTAAATTTAGCTTGTTGGCACGGTTGCCACTTCATCAAAATTTTGTGTATCACAATATACAAGTAAAAAGGCCCAACATAAAATAAAATGGACAATTTTTTCCGTCTAACAAAAATATATACAGTGACTCAAACAAGTGACCACGTGTTGTTTATGAACAGTTTCAAATTTTATACAAAATTTTGGAAAATTCGCCAAATTTTCATCAAAATTTAAATTTTTAATCTGAATCTTTAGAAAATTTTTGGGTATACAGTTTTATAGCCCATACAATTTTACTCCACTAAAGAGCAAGTTTCAATCACCTAAAAAATCGCGTTGAAATAATGCGCTTAAGCACCGTATTGAAAATTTTTAAAATCCGGAAAACCTAGACCGTGCTTCTACTTAAATTGCTTAACTTCTACAATTTGTATGCAATCGCATTAGGTGAGGTGTCGAATTATTCGAAAATAAATGTACTTTTGGATAAACACTACTTATTTCGCAACTTTCATAGAAATTTTTGAAATTAGCTTGACCATCGGGTGGAAGAAATTAAGAAAAATAGGGATTTTTCTTTTTCACAGCCACAAAACTTTGTGAAAAAAGTTTTCACAGTGAAAACTTTTAGACATATTAATTTATTTCCATTTGAAAATGAAAAATGTTTTCACTTCACGTTTACACAGAACAGGAATTGGCCCCCAGTACTGATTTTTCAACTCGTGCTTAGGGATAAAACGATACCATACCTCTTTACCTGTATTTGGAAGTAGCATCGAAAGAAAGTGTCGATACCTACTAAGTATCGGGCTAAAAGTATCGATACCTACTTATATCGATATTTGTAACCACATACTTATGTAAGAATTGCTTGTACAAAAAAACACTATCACATACCTATGAATCTTTGTCAAAACAGCTTATGTGACTATCATTTTTGATTTTATACGAATGGTACTTAATCTTCGGCCGACCGCTGTGGTGAAGTGGTAAGCAGTGCGCGCTTCCACTCTGCTGCGCCTGGGTTCAAGCCCTGGTCAAAGCAACATCGAAAAAAATATAGAAAAAAGGGATTTTCTTAACAGCGGTCGTCCCTCGGCAGGCAATGGCAAACCTCCGAGTGTATTTCTGCCATGAAAAACAGCTTCTCATAAAAATACAAACGCCGTTCGGAGTAGGGATATATCGATACCATCAATGTATTACTCAAATCAGGACTTGTACAAGGTCTCGATACCTACTCAGTATCGGAAAGGTATCAAGTACTTGTACATAGACTACGATTTTGCATATTTTTCAAAGTAATTATATTGTTTTTTCCACAAAAAAATATGAATTTTTACAAGATTATTGATCTTTTAATAATTTTTCAGACAAAAATTTATGACGACAATTAATTTTCTATAGTATTTGATTTCAAAAAACCATGGAATACATTTTTACAAGATTAAAATAACTCCTTTTTTGTTATATTTCCCAAAAACTTGAACTTTTCCAAGTGTTTTCCTGAAAGGCGGTTTCGAGATTTCAATATAGTTATATCTGTTTTTGAGAAAAGCCTCTCGAAAGGGACAGATGACCCAACAACCTTATGTATAGACGCAGCGTTGTCGTTGAGAATTTTCAGAAAGTCGAAAAAAAGGGTCACCATATTATTTTTGCTTTTTTTTACTAGTAAAAGAATAAATTTGTTGAATTTAAAACGAAAATAGTGGGACAAGCTTTTCACAAAACGAGGTTGCAAACATGCACATAAATCGAGAAGAGTTACATTTCCCTTAAAAGTTTTAAGTGATGCATTTTTTCATACTTACAGGAGGAAATATTTTTTGATAACATGGTTCTGTTAACATTTCCTAAAAAAGTCTTTGAAAATGGGCAAAGGTCGCACATAATTTTGGAAAAGGGTCAACAAATCTAAGTTTTCAAAAAGTCGGGTCAAAGGGTATTGGCGCTCAAAAAGGATCAAATTGCCGCTTTAGTTGCACAACGGCAACACTGTATAGACGGCCTTGCTTATATAGCTGCGAAAATGTATTGCGCATATCTTCCTGTTCCTCTAATGGGTTGCTTTCCAAAGAAGACGCTGAAGCATAATAAGTTTTGCGCTTCCGATAGAAGTACTTTTTTTCGATACCTACTTGGATCGCAGTAAAAAGTATCGAGTACAAAAATACTTGGTAAATTGAGAAAAGTATTTACTTGTATCGATTTATCCCAAGTTCGGAGTCGGCGTAAAACTGTAGGTCCCTCCGCTTTGTGTGACAACATCAAGGCGCACGCCACAAATCGGAGGAGACGCTCGGCCAAACACTAACGAGTAGGGATACATACGAGTATAAGTACATACTCGATAATTTTCTCAATTTACCAAGTATTTTTGTACTCGATACTTTTTACTGCGATCCAAGTAGGTATCGAAAAAAAAGTACTTGTATCGGAAGCGCAAAACTTACTATGCTTCAGCATCTTCTTTGAAAAGAAAACCATTAGAGGAACTGGAAAATATGCGCAATACATTTCTGTTGTGTAAAACATGGTTGCATTTGTTGTCTGCAAACATATCGATAGAAAATTCCTCAAAATAAAAATCCTCAAAAAATACTCAAGCGCACCCGAAGTTTCTCACTTTTTGAGGAATTATTCACAATGTGGTCACACTGATTTGAACAATGTCCTTCCACGGAGGGCGAATAGACAAAATTTTCGTGCTATCGTGCATCTAACGCCGAAGATTATTATCGAAAGTCAATATTTATACCGCTATTTTGCTTGATCGGAATATTTGACAAACATTGTAAGTAAAATTTAAGTATTTATATATACATATAAAATGTTTTAATAAACCCAACGTATACATTTTTATTTTATGTTTTTTTTTTATAAAATAGTATAGTTGTTTTATAACAGGGGACTCTGTAAATGGACCTTGCACCAAATTCACTAAATGAAACTTACTAAAAATAAATTTATATCACATACCACTTTACTTCGCACTTTATAAAAATTACTCGAACCTCTATTTACATGAAGAATAAATGATGGTTCAAGCAGGTTGGCGTCTTGTGTAGGGCTGCCAAAACCGGGACACTTTAGGAAGGGCCTCTCGCTCCATTCCCTTTCATTTCGACGTGCGAAAGGATGTAGTAAAATTTTACTTTGACAAACAAAAAGAAAAACATAAAAGCATGCGATCATGAGATCACTACAACGTACGCCAGCAAAGCAAAACCACTTATCACAACTAAAGCACAGAGAATTTTTCACAATGCATGAACCGTTTTTTATTCTTTATAAAAATACAGTTAATACTAAATACATCAGAAAACATAAAAATTAAACTTCTAAACTTTGTGCTAAACTCTGAAAAATTCAATAAATTTGCAACATCCTAATCAGACTTTTTATAAAAATTTTGAAAATGAAGTTTTGCAGCCTATTCAATTTTAGTAGATTTTTGGTATTGTTTTTACTGAGACTTTCTTCCATACAAACTATGTTCGATAATTCTTTTTATACGGAAGATACTGTCAGCAAAAAAAA
>NW_023458555.1:108578236-108581900 GCF_013731165.1 Rhagoletis pomonella | reverse complement strand
GTCTTTGGCCGCGCTTAGGGATTATAACCCTTACTAAGTAGAACTCTTTTTTCTGTATTGCCGGAAAAGAAGGGCTTAAGTATTTTTGCGCAGAACTTCTCTCTGCGTTGGCGGCCTTCGGCCGTGTTTAGGGATTAAAACCCTTAGTAAGTAGAAGTAAATAATTCATATTAGAAAAAAACGAAATTATGCATATGCACACTTTCGTTAGAAACCCGAAATAATGCATATAACAAAAACCGAAATAATGTATGCATGCACAATTTCGGTTCAAAACCGAAATAATGCATATGCGAAAGATGAAGTAATGCGGACATACACAGTTTCGGATGAAAACCGAAATAATGCATATGTGAAAGATGAAGGTATGCATACATGCACAGTTTCGGTTGAAAACCGAAATAATGCATATAACAAAAACCCGAAATAATGCATGTATGCACAGTTTCGGTTGGAAACCGAAATTATGCATATGAAAAAATACCAAAATTATGCATATGCATACTTTCGTTTTAAAAGCGAAATAACGCATATGAAAAAAAACGAAGTAATGCATACATGCACAGTTTCGGTTGAAAACCGAAATAATGCATATGGCAAAAACCGAAATAAAGCATACATGCACAGTTTCGGTTGAAACCGAAATAATGTCGAAATGCACAGTTTCCATATGCGCAATTTCGGTGCCCCCTTAATATCAATATTAAGGGCTAAAATTTTAAGGGAATCCTTTTTATGTAGTTTCCACAAAATTTAGTAGTAATAAAAATTACTGGCGAAAAAAGCACTGTCTGATTTTTACACTTATGCATTATATCAACGTATGAATATTTTAACTTACTTTATTCCTTTGAGATTTGTAAAAATCTAAAGAATCGATTAGTGCTGAATTTTATAATTCTCTGTAGTGATGATTTTGGGCGCTAAATTCGTTTTGCTATGGTTTTCCGTTTTTATTGAAACACTATTTATTTTTGTTTTCATTAAATGTTTGAAATGTATGTAAAATACTCAGTTGAGTGTTTTAGAATATAATAGCCACTTCGGACTTTCTTAAACACATTTTTATTGCATTTTAGTACGACTGGACAAGCATTTTGTATGACACGGAACAGTCCGCTGGCGTCGCGTTTTTATTTTGCTGTGCGGTTTTTTGTGACTAGGACTAGACATTAAAATTTAAATTTACCGCCACACAACCAATCTGTATGCACCACGTTGAAGCTGGAATCGAGTTTCGATCAAAAACTAGGCGCTGCTGTCAATAGCAAACTAACTTGAATGAATTGAAATTGCCGTTATTTATAAGAAAAGTCGGCTCGCACAAAACTGCAACAAAAAACAAGCATAGTCGAAAAGCTACCCAACGGATCGGTCAAATCACATCGTAAAACTTTTTTGCAGTACGTAGCTTAAATTTACTCCTAAACACAACACCAATGTGAGAAACATTCACATACCATGTACATACATATGCACATAAGACTGTAAATAAGACATGTGACAGCATATGTACATACATATTTATGTGAAAAAGCATAGTTATTTAGTGAACCTTTTGTCTCTCAGTTGATACGGTTTGATACCCGTTGTCTCAAATCTTGCAAATCCATACATACATACATATGGATGCACCTTTTTTTAACACTTTTGGCCAAAATGCGCAGTATGTGAATTTAAAAAGAGTAGATATGCAAGCACATATGTATATACGAATGTACTTATATACTTTTTGAGGTATTAACCCTGCAAAAAATTGTGCGACTAATCTCTAAACAGAGTATTCCGAGATTACTCACGATCGGGTACAATTGGGCATTAATTAGTCGCAACTAGTCTCATACGGGTACTAATGGAGATCAATTGGTCTCGGCTCATCCCTTATGGGTATAATTGGAGATCAATTAGTCCCCAACTCATCTCTAACGGGTACTATTAACGATTTAATGATATGTACGCCCTTAAGCTCGGAACACTTTGACGACAGCAAGCGACAAGCAGCATCTGTCAAATTTTAAATACACACGTTCTTACGGACACAATTATTTTGACGACAGCACGACATCTTGGCTGCAGGACTGCAATTGTCGACGTCGCCAAATTAAATCTATTTCTAATTTTGCCGGCGACAATGAGTAGATGTAGTGCTGCAAAATTAAATTGTCGCAAAATTAATCACATATTCTTGATTGTTCATGTTTTTCTTATTTACTTAAATAAAAATACACAATTTGTGAAATAAATATACCAAAATGTAAAACTTTAAAATCAGCTATTTGCTATGTCGTTGAGGTCTTCAAAATGTTTAAGAAGCTGGCTTCAAGGCGACATTTGTCGACAAAATGATGTCGCTGTCGTTACGTCGTGAAGTTGCAGTCGTCAAAGTGTTCCGAGCTTTAGTCATGAAATTTCATGTGCGGCCTTGGCACACAGAGAGAGTATTCGCCTAACAAAACTGAGCAACCCGGTTCGAATCTCAGCTGGCGCAATTTTTTATTTTTTAAAAATGACTAGTCGCTTTTTATATCCTTTCGGGTATAAAGGTGAACAATTAGTCTCTTCATAGGACATGCTCGAACAAAAGCGATCAGTTCATTCCATATAAAGAGATCAAAAGTGGTATTAGTCGCATGCTCCTTTGCGATTGCTCCCGGAGTCATCCCGGATTAGTCTCATTTTTTGCAGGGAATCTACGTGCATCTAAAAGCTACATATGTATGTATACTAGTGTCCGACCGAATGTTCGGCCTGATTTCGGTATTCGGCTATTCGGCTGATTTCTTATCTTCGGCTTCGGCCTTCGGCCGAAAATGTCGAACAATTAGGCAATTCACAAGGGGTTGTTTTTGTCACGAAGTTACCTTATTCTACGACAGTTGTTAAAATTTTGTTGTTGTTTCGCATCTCTACATAACACTTTTGAAAATGTAAAGACTCCATATTAAAAACATTCAGATCACATACTTGCGTTTTGCTGTGATTTTGCAGAAACATAGGCGCTATTCGGAAGTTTTTCAACAGAAAAAAGTCAACTGCGATTTGCAATGTTTACCAGAAAGAACTTACCCTGTGGAGTGAAGCGTCAAAAAAACAAACAAGCTTGAAAAAGCATTAACAATTGCATCCTTGACAATACCAATAATTTTTAGCGGCGGTGGAAAATGTATGTTTGTAAGGTGTTCATTTTATTTAAAAAATGATAAGAACTAGTGAACCCGCATGGCGCTAAGACGCCCAAATTGAATTTCAAAAACTTAAATAATAATCAAATTGTTAACCAGAGTTATAAGAGATCCAGGTGTCATATTTCACTTAACACCTTGCAGCCGTTTGTGAGTGAAGATAAGTTTCGCATAGTGCAGGTGTTTAATTTCATCAAATTTCGAAACACCCTATACTGGTGAAAAGAGTTCTTAATTAAAAAATAAATAAAACTTTATCACACATCTACAGGCTAAGGTCTTTAATTTGACCTCTCATTTTTGAAATTCCTTTTCAAAAGTATTCTTAAACTAAAATCTTCTTAAATCTCTTTCGTCTGACATTGTGATACCACGGTTGCCAAGCGTCCCGTTTTCGGCGGGACTGTCCCGGCTTTAAGAGCTATGTCCCGGTCTCGGTACAATACCTGCCGGGACGCAAAATGTCCCGGTTTTCGGCAAGA
>NW_023458555.1:108544391-108578226 GCF_013731165.1 Rhagoletis pomonella | reverse complement strand
AAAAAAAAATTCAAACCCCCTTCGATGGATACATTTAACTTATTAAATAATATGAACTTGACTTTTTTAACAGGTGGTAACCGTCTTCCAACACCTTAAAATGTTCTTTGCGTTCAAACTAAAGATTTCTTATTACTTCTTCGTATGGCATCCACATTTTGATATTTCATATAACTTGCGTATAAGTAAATAAAATTTGACATTTCAAGCAGATGGTAGCCCTGTTCAAAATACTACAACTTTATGAAACCCCTTTCGTTTGGCACCCATATGGTGATATAGACAAATTTCTCTTACCTAATTCCCTTAATTTAAATTGAATTTGAATTTTTAAACGGGTGGAAACCCTCATATAGTTCAGTTAAGAAACAGCTTTTCAAAACCATTTCGATTGATACCCATTTTCTCTTTTCAAAAGACTAAAACCTTATTGCACATCTGCCGTCCAAGCCTTTTAATATGACACCTCACTTTGGAAAATCGAACGAACCGTGCAGATATGATGGCACTGATTATTGCATAATTTAAGTTTAATTGTTCTACAGTAGCAACTCTTTTTGAAAAAAAATAATAAAACTAGTTTGCACATCTACAGACCAAGCGCTTTAATTTGACACCTCATTTTTGGCGCGAACGGTGAAGATCTTTTGTCCTGGACAAAAAATTCCTTCGCGTATTATACATATACCAAATAAGACGTACCACGCAGCCCGTTCATAGTTTGTCTAGCAGTGTGCGCAGTCGATCCATCTTGTTGGAACCGCAAACTCGGATGCTGTTCTGCCATCGGCCACAAAAAGTTGTCAATTAAAGTTCTGTAAGAAGCCCCAGAAATCCTTTTTGGCGTTTCATCTTCATTCTCGAAGAAATATGCAGCGTTGCCAGTTTTTCCGTTTTCCGGCTAGTTTTAGCCGGTTGCGATAGCCAACAGCCGGAGAAATTTCGTTTTAGCCGGCAGCCATTTTACAAAAAAAAATCAGCCAATTTTGCTATTTGCCTTGTTTTCTTAAAGTGCAAATATATATGTTTCCATTTTTGACTAAGAGATCCAAAGTCTGTTAGAAATGGCTACTAGTCTCATCACAGAGAAAATTTTCATGTCAGGCAGGGTTATATAAAATTGGGCCGATTTCGGTTATTTTTATTTTAAACGAATATATATTTTCTAAAGAAGTCCGTAGCGGGGATTTTCTTCATAAAATGTTTGTTAGATATGAATGTCTTAAATTTAAGTGTTAAGTTTTATTCGCAAACTTAAAATATAACGAATTGTTTCACTGTTTGCTTAACACGCGTTTATGTTTGGATATAGTGCAAACACATAGAATAAATATTACAGGTATTGTCTTACCAGATAGCGCATATTCAATTCGCCTTAATTACAACATATCATTGTTGCCCACGCTTAAAGGTTTAAGGGAAAAATGGATATATTCAAACACTAGGAACATATATTTATGTATTTTTTTAAACAAACTTTTTTGCTGAGAACTTATTTAACTTCCAAATAAACGAAGACCAACTTGAATTAAAAGAACCAACACTTAAAAGCGTCAAAATGAAAATAAAAGAACACAAATTTCTATGTAAAGCAAAATCTCTGGGAAGACAATAGGTTTACTCGTCGAAAATCCAGCGAGAATTATCACTCAAAATATCAGATAGTGAGGAAAAATGCTAGAGTCCTCGGTTGCATTTCAAATATAAAAAATTTGTATAGAATTTTTAAAATATGGTCAGAGGGGCCCAAAAACAGGATCTACTACATGTATATTTCTTGTTTGTCCGACTTTCTTCTACATACGTTTCAATTTTCGTGTCATAGTAACTGTCGGTTATCCTAAATCGGCTCTGGTTGAGATTGCATTCCGATTACGAATACAGCCGAATTACGAATTTCAGCCGAGTACCTTTCAAATCATTGGAATTAACTAAATGAAATAAGTAAACCAGTATCTACTTAAATTTTTCGTTTAAAATCGCCCAAGTTTGTAAATTTTTAAATTTAACGAGCTTGTTTATTCAAATTATCGTCGAAAAAAAAATCCAACCATGTGCCACAATCATATGTTTTTCCTAATTGCGAATTCTTGCTGGCAAAATCTTTTCCGGCTTGAATTTGCAACTCCAAGAACTAGTCTTTCTACTTGCGATTTATTTAAATAAAATTTACTTGAAACAGTTTAGTCGTTTTTAGCCGGTTTTTTTACCAATTTAGCCGGATGGTCCAAAAAGTTCGAGCAACACTGGAAATATAGGCCGATAACTTTTCGGCCATAACACCGCACCAAACAATGCATCTGGGTGGATGTAACGGTGACAGGTAACAGTATCAAAGAAATAAGGTCAATTGACACTATTTCGTATACTGGCGTGAAATAAAGTCAATCTTCCAATAACTTACAAGTATAAAAATGTAAATTATCGAGGGCTTATATATTAAGTTCCCTGTCTCTGCAATTTTCACAAAAACTACTTTGTGATGCTAAAACCCATCTGAGACTTACCTGTAATCACTGATGTTAATTCTGATTTGCAATTTAAAAGTGTAAAATCTTCTGTCAAACGTTATACAAGGTCAGCATTAAAATCACCACCGATGACAGTTATATCTTAGGTGGATTTTGATATGAGAATCTGAATTTTGTGAAAAGTGTAGATAGAGGGTATTATTGAATATAGGCCCTCGATATGTAAAATATATGAATTATATAAAAATTTAAATAAGTATACAAAAAAAAATTTACTAGCGTTATAGAACGGGGGAAACGGGAAGGCGCGGATGCGGGCCGCCGCGAAGCTACGCAAATTAAATTTTTGAAAGAGCAATAATGTGAATAGATTTTATTTCGCTTTTGAAAAGGTAATAATGTCAATTGACTTTATTTCGCACCAGTATGCGAAATAAGTAGCGTTCTTGTACGCGATAGTTTGTACTAGTTTGTACTAACTATCACGTGTTGGTGTTCTTGTACCCAAAAAATTTGTAAGAGAGGGGAAATTGAGAGCGCAAATTCTTTTTGAGGGGAAGTTGCTAGTTTTTACTGGATAAATTGTTGCTAGTAAGAACTTGCAAGTGAGAAAAACAGCTGATTGCATGTTGCTGGGTGGAATTAAAACTAATAAAGAAATGTTTATGAGATTTTCATAGTTGAAATTGACAAAATAAACCTATTTAATTATAATATATATTGTTTTATTAGGAACTAGCTGCGAATAAACAACAAATTAATCAGCTGTTCGTAAGACTTGCAAATTATTACTGGTTTTGCGTTCTTGTACTTTTGTGCTATGAGAGCGAATTCTCAGAAGAGAGTTACTGCCAAGTTACTGGATAATTTATAAAAGAACACAACTATAGTGTCAATTGACCTTATTTCAGTTGATCTTGTTACCTGTCACCGGGTGTAACTGGTGCTGGTGTGTTGCCCTTGTATTTCCAGAGCCCCAAAATCTATAGTTTCGCTTGGAAATGCGCTTCATACGACATCAAAACCTTACCTAAAAAATCAATTTGTGTGGCTAATTGTGTAAAACGAATAGCTTATTGTAGTCGTTGTCATGCTGCAAGTATCCATTATTATTTTCCAAGAGATTAACTATAACATGCAGAAAGAAAATAATAATAATATTAAAGAATAAAGAAGTTATACTTGTTTAACTATGATACGTCGTATTTGGCCCACCCGGTAGATAATTTGTTACGAAATAAAAAATCAAAGACTTATTATTTTTGTAACGTAAAACTTAATTTTATTGTTCGGCTTCGGGTTCGGTGTTCGCCAAAATTCCAGCTTCGGTAATCCCTACAACATACTTATGGATTAAACAAGGACTAGATACATGAGGCACTTAAAAGTAGTAAGGGATTTAATTTTTTGAATTTAAAATTGTGTCGCTATTGCAACTCATGATTTTGCACAATCACCATTCGTTTTCTGAGGCGGGGATATGTATATACAGTGAGCTCGCGATAATATGAACTAATTAAAATCAAGCCTGTTAATTTTTGCGAGATTGTTCATATTTACGAAACACTCAAGAATTAAAAACCAACAAGTTTCATTAATTAAAAAAAATGTTTTATTTAGAACTTTAAAAGAAACTTATATTCGTTTTGTTTATTACACAAATAAACAAACCGCATATGAAGGGGAACTTCGGGCATTGTGGTATAGGTATTTGTTTAGATATGTAGCAAATGTATTGTTTATTATACGAGAACAGTGAAACTTAAGTAATAAAATATGTTTCAGTTAAATACTACTTGTATTCAAAAATAAGTTATTAAAAAAATTTAAAGGAACCCAAAAAATACCTACTTCAAAAGTTGGAGGGTAATATGGTATATATGGTTAGGATAATGTGGTATACTTTACCACATTACGATAACGCAGCTGTTATCATCTATATCATGTTGTCTTGGGTCCACTTTCGGATTTCCCCTATTTTTGGCATCTTGAATAATCGTGGTGTTCAAGTAATTAAAAATTACCTATGGAGGGTATTGTAATACCTTAACCGACCTCTTGTCTACCACAATAACCGATTTTCAAAATTTCCAAACAAACTCATACAAAACATAAACTTTCTATTAGCCGAGACTTGATAAACGAATTACAAAACTTACTTTGCAATTTTCAAATATTTTTTTCTAAAGCAAGCTTTTTTTTTAAAAAATAAACTTAATTTCTTGCAGTTAAAACCGAACATGAAGTTATTCACTGTAAGCATTTCCGAGCGAAACGTATGGACATTTCCAATGCAAATAACTAGGGGGTTCCCCAAATTACCAAGCGCTTGAAATTCGTTAGAAATTTTTAAAAACGAGAATGTTCATATTTTGGAGCTTTTGCCTAAAGTTCATATTTTAGAGTAGTCAATGGTAGCGAAAAAGTGTTCATATTTTGGGATGTTCATATGTTAGGATGTTAATATTATCGCGAGCTCACTGTAGTAGTTGAACTTCTATACCCTCACTGTCAAATCTTTGTTTTGTTATTCCTGTAATTGAAACAGACTGGTCTCATTTGCTATTTAAATACAGGTAGGTATGTCTGTATGTATTTATGTTCGCGTGTGCATATGTTTATGTACTGCTCACATCGTACCCTGAAAAAAATGCGATTAATCTGGGATGACTCCGGGAGCAATCGCAAAGGAAGGTGCGACTAATACCACTTTTGATCTCCTTATGTGAATGAACTGTTCGCGTTTGTTCTAGCATGTTCTATGAAGATACTAATTGTTCTCCTTTATACCCGAACAGGTACAAAAAGCGACTAGTCACTTTAAAAAATGATAATAAAAACTTTCGCCAGCTGCGATTTGAACCGGGGTTTTAATTTTTGTTAAGCGAATACTCCCTGCAAAGAATTGTGCGACTAATCTCTAAAGAGATTATTATTGCGAGATTACTTTCAATCGGCATGCTCGTGACCCGGGATGGAAAATCGAAATTTCAAATTGTACCTAATTTGACAATAGAAATGTATTTTTTTTGCTGTCAAATGTACGTAGAACACGATTTTGTTAGCGTTTTTTACTATTTTCAGACTATTGGTAATAATTTAATAAATTTATACATTATTTGCATTAACAAGAAAGTAATTAATGTATCAATACAGTTGAATTAATGTTCATAAATATTCAATAAAAATATGTGCATGTATGTAGATTGGGGTGGTCCAAAAAAAGTAAAGTCGGAATTTTAATGCTCTCACCTTCTAGGATTGTACTATACCAAAAAAATTGTTTTTATTTGGAAATCAAAAAATATTTAGGGGACGCTCAAAGCACTCACAGTTTTCCATGTATTTTATATGGGGAAAACACGTTTTCGTAGAAACGGTATAGCATTTTTGAAAATCAATATTTTTCGATCGAATAACTTTGCTTCTCTTTTGGAGATTTCCCATAATATTACTCAATTGTTTATTTAACCATTTTATAACATTAACAATTTCTTATATGACCCCTAAAACCCTCAAAAAATTCAATGGGGACTCATAAAAATCGCTAGTATTAGAAATGGTAAAATAAACAATTGGTTAATATTATTGACAGTCTCTTAAAGAGAAGTAACGTACGTTTCCCGATCAAAAAATATTGATTTTACAGAATTCTATACAATTTCAACGAAAACTTGCTTTTTTCCCAATATAAAATACATGGAAAAGTTTGAGCGACCTATAAATATTTTTTGATATAAACAAAAACAGGCGTATAATTTTTTTCGGTATCATTGACTTAAATAAATAAATACATACATTCATTCTTTCGTTTTATTTAACCCTGCTTATAAACTGTAAGTTTTTAGCAGGTTTTCTAATAGTTACACTTGAGTTTACATGTTGGAGAATTTCATAATTATTCAAAAATATACTGAAAGTGCAAGTACTTAAAAAAGTATTTAAGAATATGACAGTAGTTTACACAATTTATTCATTTAAGTAATATGTTGGTTCTGAATCGCAAACAGTTCACAACATAGAGGTACACCATGCTGACTGTAAATTGATCAGTCGATTGGAATATATGCATTGGATAGCTTTCACACTCTTTTAGAAGTGGTCCTAGGTAGGTCCCCTAGGTCCCTAAAGGAATAATAAATTGTGTACTTGAAGAGCAGATGCTCGGGCTTTCCATTTGACATAGATTATACTGCGCACATTAAGTCTTTGGAACTATTTTGTAAACCAGGCCTTTGACACAAAACCTTATGTGGTACTTCATGGACAAGCGAACTTGAACTAAAATTTTACTCAAAATTTGACTTTCTTATCCATCCTTGCAAGCTAAATAAATTCCCGCCAGAGTACATTTAGATTACAGATATTTCCGCCTTTAATTACAGTATATTTTGCTTAGCTGCCCATCCTTCTTTGCACGAAAAACTTGTGCACTTAACAGAAAAAAGCACTTAAGCGAAGTTTCTTTACTACTTCAATGAGGAAGGTCTCCGAATCGCTATGAAACCAATTAATGGAGGAGCACTTTCCACGTAGAAATTACTGCAATCGAAATTTTTACCGAATGGTATCTAATTATCTATATAACTACATTAATTGATAGCCATTTTCGTTGTTCTGCGAGATGATAAAAATAAATAAAAGCTTGTAAAATTAGGTAATTGTAGGACCAGTGCAGGTAAACCTAATACTTTCTTTGATAGTTAATATTAATTGCACAATTTTTATGCCAGGTATCGCCAATGTGCAGGCATGTTGAATGCATCTATCGGAGGAGTTTCCTTATAAAAGTTAAAAATAATGCCGCTAGTGCGCATTTTAGGGTAGATATCTTAAATGTGCACTTAAGCATAAAGGCAGCAAAGCAAAATATACTGTATATTCTTCCGCTCTTTGGACTCATTCACAATTGAAATGGACACAAATGCAGTGGAGCCACTTTGCTAGAAATCCCTTAAAACATGAGGATTTTTTCACTGGTCGCAAAGAATTTAATAAAGGAACTTGGCCATTTTTTAAAGAGTTTTTGTTGCCGCAAGGTCATGTTCACAATGATATATGAGTTGCCATTTTTCCTTGTTTACAAAAGTTTTCTTATTTTTTCGCGATATGGATATTTATTTGGCTATTGCCTTATTGTACCTAAATTGAGCTCAGTGTACCGAAGGTATCTTTTGGTAGTGATGGAAAACTATCGATGGGGCTATAGATAGTATTGATGGTTTCATATTGCCGCCACTATCGAATTTTTCTAAACACTATCGATAGTTGTATGTTGTTCACGTTGTTGGAATTGGACTATAAAAGATGCACATGCCTACATATATATGTATGTTGTGAACTCCTTTGTTTGTAAACATGCTCTTCATGGTTTTTGTTATAAAATGTGTTATTGAAATACATACACGATCTCATTTGGTCTTATACAAGTTATTTATGTATAAACAAATAATCTTTATGGCTTTGTAGTTACGAAATGGGTTATTTAAGAATAAGATTTCTTCCTGGCTGTTGTTGTCTTATATCAAAAAAGAAGAAACGAAGAAGGCGATGGAATCTGTCATATCACTTGCCAAATTTTTCTAGGACCATAAAAGATGGAATCAAATTTGCGTATTAACAAAATGTTGTGCCTAGTTTTACCAATCAATTTTAAATTTGTCGGGCCGTTAAAATTTAAAATGACACAATTTTTTAGGAGATTGTGCTATTTTAAATTCTAAGTTTGATACATTTTGAAATTGGGTGGTAAAACCGGGCATTAGTGTTATATCTCAACATATGTAAGAAAGCTTTCGATAGTATCGATAGCATCGAACTATCGATAGTTTTCCAACACAAATTTTTGGTTCGCAAAAGTCGGAAAAACCCAGTGGGAAAATGTAATGTAAAGATGAAGAAAAGTGGGGCATTCTTTTTGCATTACCTGGTATCGAGAAATGAATGTGATTCAATATGAAATTTTTGGGACTTTTTGAATACATTAACTGCATACATATGCTGATTACATATTAAACAGTAATTGGATGTAAAACTCATAAGAAATACATTTGATTATTTATCACGCATGGAATGCATTACTATTTTTCCCACTGGGAAGGTACAATTTTACCTACTTTTCCATCCAAGAATGATAGAATACAAGATTGGGCGTTGACATTTGTGTACCACAAGTAAACAAATAATAGAGCGAACAGAAGAACGAGTTGAAACTGCCAAAGCAGTTCACTTTACAGCGAAAAACGTGTTTTAATTTTGCTAAATGCGAAAATTTTGCATTTTTCACCTAATCTATTAGAGAACAGTGAATATTTTAGTGCACTCCATTGCTTTGCAATTGAGGCTGCTTCCGCAAACGTTTTAGTGCACTCCATTGCTTTGCTATTAAGGCTGCTGCAGAAAACTGCGGCAGCATCTCAGCGAGATTGATTGTTTAACTTGCTAATGGAGGCTGCTTGGAGCAGAAGCAAAATTATTGTGAGGAAATGCTGTTAATGTAATAATAAAGAAACATTTCGGGAACGGCTTTGCCGTGCCCTATGTACACAAAATGCAGCGATTCGTTCCAGCGCTACACTGGCATCTACGCTTCTTGCATCTCGACGGCTGTCGCAATTTAACACACATCACTTCATTATATTAGTTTTTACGCAGTCTTCAACTCAAAAATCACTCACAAATTGCAGATTAACACAATTTAAACTGATTTTTCACTTATAATTCAAATTTCTCTTTCGCTGATTTGCAAACAAAGGTTTATTTACAAGTTACCACAAGTGTCAAAATCTGCAAAACCAAAGTAGCGGTACCACTGACGGCGCCACCTTTGTTCACTGCACCGTGTTTTCCATCCCTGCTCGTGACTTGTACATACAAACATACATAAGTACCCTGCAGTTAAAAGCTGAACCAGTATGTACAAATTCCGTTATGAACCATAATTATACCAGTTCCTCGTAGAAAAAAGTAAACTAGTTGGTAGAAATTCTAGTTCGAAAACTGTTATTAAGTGGGGAAGTCATACCAGTTCGTCATGGACTATGATTATATTAGTTCTCCGAAGTGAATTGCCAAACCAGCCAGTATAAATACTAGTTCATTAACTAGTATGTGCTAAAGCGACGGCTTACCATTTCGGCGATTTCGAACAACTTATGCGATCAGCGACATCTGTATTTGAATAGCCACAACTAAAACTAAAATGCGGTTAATTGCTTTCATCACAAATGTCGGCTGTGGGGTCAAGTGAAGACTACCGATTCTGGTTCTCAGATCTCAGGTTCGAGTGCGCGTGTAAGTTGTTAACAGCGTTGCCACTTGAAAATATTTTTAGGTACCAAAACGCCTACCAAATCAGTTTCCAAACTACCAAAATTTTTCATCATTAAAACGAGATTTCTCGAGTTTGCGGGGTTTTTTGCTACACAAATTAGCAGTAAAAATTAAAACTACACATAATATTGTTTACGGTATTGGTTAATTATTCACACCAACCTTTAAGATCAAACAAAATAAATTTGGGCCTTTAAATAAAATAATTAAGTTATTGTAAAATATGTTAATATCTTTGAGATTGATTCAATTCACATCAAACAATTTTTTTTGCATTTCAATAAAAAAAATTACAAATTTAATTCAATTTGCATGCCCTCACCCCTTTTTACCAATACATTTACACTTTGCAAATTGCCTATCATCAATTTTTCTTTCAACAGCTAATCAGTCATAGCTTTGGGAAGTGAGTTTTTGTTTGCAGAAAATTATCTGCTTGATAAAATATAGAAAAAAATAAAGAAATCATATACGTGTAAACAAAGTTAAAGCAGTGTTTTGAACGTGTAAACTTAAATTAAGCGAACAAATTTTAATGTTCAATTTGGTTGTATTTTCAAAACATTTTTGCCTACCAAAAGCTTTATCAAACCAACCAAGCTACCAACGGAGAACGAAGCTACCAATTTTGGTCCAATTGGACCAAAACGGCAAATAAAAATTGTACATAAATTTAATTTCATTTGGACAAAAACCTGAATACCATAAAAAAACGAAAAAATAATAATTTTTTGTTTTTTTTAAAACAAATTTAAAAATTACAAGAGATATAAATAAAAAATAAATAAAAAAAAAGATTCGCTCACTGAGATTCGAACTCGGATCTCTAGATTTGGCATGCCAAAGCTTTACTCTCCTGCAGGGAAAGCAGGGAATGTACTATCATTTCATTAAATAACATGGAATTTTTGTGCAGTATGTCGGTTTCGTTTCATTCACAAACTCTGCAGCATGTGTGGGTAAATACTATACACATATGGATAATATATATATGTATACATATAATATACAATAAGATATATATATATGTATAATATAAATATAATATACATATACATATGACAGCTGTCGGCCATTGCCACTGTTGCAGCGCCGCGAGCGAAATGAATAGGCAGTCTATCCCGCCAACTGTTATGATGCTACTAGTATTTTTACTGCTAGCGTACTGATGCAGAAGCAGACAAATGACATCTCTTATGACCCCGTCATGTTAAAAATACCAGTCGCTAACATTGAAAAGGGATACAACGTGAACTAGTTGGGCTGAAACACAAACTGGTAGCATTCTGGTTCACAACTAGTAGCTTTAGGGTATGTATAGTGTTTACTAAACTCCTGCGCAATTCCATTTAAACGGCCTAACAAGACATCCGATCGCCGCGCAAATACTCCTCCTTTACTCTCATCGTTCGGGTCAAGTGTGAATAAGCATAAACCAGTTTCTTCAAGCGTACGTAAGTACCGATCAATAGCAAGACGCGTAGAGTATTCACTTTGCCTTCTGCAACTACTGCGAGTAAAAGGCTCAGTATATCCAGTAAACAAACTTAGCTATTTTTTTCTCGCCAAGTTTGGTCTCCATAAAGGACTAGTGTTGCAAGCAACGTTTTTTCGGCAATTAGGGTGTTGTGCAGCTATTTAATGTGGTGAAAATTATTTAAGCACTGGGGAGATTTATTCACATGGAATTGGAGATTGGGCTAATAGATTTATTTTAAATAAATTCTATCAATCTGCTGTAAACATTTTACTATTTATAAATCAGTTTTAAACTCTTTGCTTTACACACAAGCACTTACACTGTCCAGTACATCATTAATATTTTTATTTCCACTCATTTTACCATTGTTTGTGCCAAGGCGAATCAATATAAGGTGATTGCAGGAGTACAAAAACAAAAATTTACATGTATTTTTTTTTTGCTTTGGCGGCATAAACTGTCAAAATCTGTAAGAGTGTGTGTAGAAATTCAAGCAAAATTTTTCAATTTGATATCAGAAGCCGTGCGGCGAAACACATACACAAAATCAGCTGAGCAAGTAACACCACCTTATATAAATTCGCCTTGGTTTGTGCTAAACCAATTCAAAAAATGGGGGCTTTTGACATTTATTCTTCTTCTTCTTCTGCTAGCTAATTTCTGCTAGTAAAAATTTCACTAGCAAGAATTTGCAGCTCTCGTGTTGTTACGCTCTCGATTCAGTGCTCTCTTGCAAATATTTTGGGTTATCATACACTTTTCTAGTAAAAATTTGCAGGTTCCAGTACAAATTAGTACTGACTATTGGTAACTATACAAACCTATTCAAATATCGTCGCTTGGATGGAAAATTGCCGGAAGTGTCAAATTGACATTGTGTGGTTTTTGGATATCTTCTTTAGTTTCCGAGTAATTGACCAAAATGTTTTCGGATATTTGGTACAAATTGCGTTAGTATTGCTGTCGTACTAAACTAATCAAGATCTTTCAAATAGAGTTATCTGTTCTTCTTTACTTTCGGACATATTCAGCGTTATCATGAGTTTCATTTTCTAGAACCGGGTCACTTTTTCACTTTTCGTTTGCGTGTATTCACTACAGGTGGATGAAAAAATTGTTGGCGAAATTTTGTTCGGGCGAAACTCACGATTAGGCTGATTAGTAAAAAGTATGTTAATTTATAAAAATTGTTATCACATTTTGGCGTATATCATTAAAAATGACTGCAAATTTTTTGACAAATGTCGTATACGATAAAATTTTATTAAACTCATAAATGGTTGACACTAAACTAAAAAAAAAATAAGATAATTTAAGAATTTCATGAGCTAGTACATAGCATTCTCCGACGCTTTGGAGAAAATCTGTAGTCGTGTTTCTGAGAAATTGCATTCCAAACGTCAATCGTGAGTTACCGAAAGTAACTTGTGACAATCCTTTATCCAGGGATCTACATAAATTATAATTGTCATTATTTTTGCAGTTGGAGTATATGCCAGACGAGTAACAGGTATATACATGCAAGTATACCTAAGTTAGCGCGTTGAGCTTGTATATTTATCTCTCTCTAACGCATTAATTCTATATACGTCAGTACCAACGCCTCACTAAATTATGTCTAAATTTAATAATGGCTCTATGACAAAATATTCATGGAATTTATTCGTAGATTTTTATTTACTTCATTTCATACATTAGTATTGATCTGAATGTTTTTTACTAAATACCAGGAATAAATATTTAATAAACAACTATTTAATTTAAGCTTAACCAACTTTCAGTTGCTCGGAGCTAGTTTTGGAACGCTCCATGAAATATTTTCATGGACGGTAAATGCAACCCTGGGTGCATCATTAATGAGCTGAAAAACCAAAACAAATAATTAAATAAGTGCGTGCGTCTAAAAGTTTCGGAACAAATTGTGGATTAAAGCCTTTCGAAAGTGAAAAATAACGTAAAAAGTGATTATATTAATATTGTTAATAAATCGAAGTTACTAATAATGTATACCCTTTCAGGGAAGATGCCGAAAAGGTGTGTATCCAGATGTCCAGAACAAGGATCCTTGTATAAGTTTCCATCGGAGGGAGAAATGCCAAGGTATGTTTTTTATTGAGTGTAAATTTGATAAAATTATATGAATAATACTGGAAAAAGAGGCGCAAACGGCTGGATTCGGTGTTATTAGTATAGACGGGATTTGAATGTCGCCTTAATTGAGTATGTGTGCCTCAGGTTTGCCCACGTGGTTGACATTGTTTTGATTCCAACTATGAGGATCAAATTAAGTCTTCACTCATAAATAGTTGTCTTTAATGAGTTGCTCTAGGTTACGCCAGGCTGAGATATTTCATAAGATTGTCTTTCATAGAGGTTTTTCTTGCTCTACTTTATGTTTCATGAGCCTGCGCTAAATGTAACTAGAGCCACTTAGAGTACGATTTTCAGCATCAGCTTTTTTGATGGATTAACTTCGAGCAAGCACAAACACACACCTTACAAAGCGTTCCCACGACAGTCGGGTCTACGTAACCGGAACGCCCCAGATTTATATCTGGCCAAGGACTGTCACTCCAGCAACACTCCCCAAAAACCCTTTGGGGAACTTGTATGCTGCTACAACAACAACAACACACCTTACAAATGACAAATTGAACTGTCGACCAATCAACTGTTTTGAGAATTTCTGAATGAAAAGTGTTCATGAGATGTTTGAGTTGAGTTGCTCTATTCAGCTCTAGCTTGAGCTGCTGTGCACTTTTTTCGATCCCATTAAACAACTAATGTAGATAGAAGATCATAGTTTTGTTTGAGTGTTCTTTATATTTAACATCAACAAATTCTGTAACGAAATTTGTGTAAAATTCATGGTTAGGCGGGCATGCGTGTCTAAATGACCACCAGTCTTAAAAAGCTGAAAGTGCATTTTTGAGGAATATTTGTATTGGAATAGATATGTAGATATTAAAATGAGGTGGACACCACGACCTAGTGATTTATTGTGCCCTTGAATCTTCACAATACTTCCTCTAAACCTAAATCCCTCAGAAAAAGCTGCAGCGCCTTAAGAGATAGGGAGTGAATGAATGGGCTTAGTTTGTGGCCATATCGAACCTAGGCTTATCAAACAGGATGAAAATATGTAGTGGTGTCTCATAGGGCGAGTTGTAGAATCGAAATAGATCATTTGACCAAGGTGCCATCTTATACGTATGCTTAGTCTGCATTGTCCTATAAGGATACCTGTTAGTATTGTAAATTTCTGCTTTTGGAGGTTAATTAAGTTTTGGAATCTCTTAATGTTGTGTATGGAATTCGGCTTTAGGTCGACACCTATCTAAAACCGAAAATATCCAGCCTAAAAGTTTTTAATTCCAAGTTTTATCGTATTTAAATTGTGCGTGCATACATGTAATGCGTCTTCAATATTTCGGTACCCTATAATACCTAACGTTTTCTATATATTTTCTTAAATTGGCTACATCGACTGACTAACTGATTGGATATGTAAAGTGATCAACGTGAAATTTGACGGAACATGGAATTCGTGGATTTATTAAGAATTACATTATTACTTCCTTATATATTTTGTAAATTGTGAAAGTATTTTCGTATCTTTAGGAATAATCGATCAAAATGGTTGTATTTTCTGTAATTTTTCCTCTGGTTAGTTAATAATAAAAACCATTGAAATTCTTAAATAATTTTCGACGCATTTTGGAGGAAGGATAACGAGGAAAAGAAAAAAGTTTGGTTGGTATATTTTCTTGATTTTAATTTTTTATTCCCTCATCATGGCTTTATTTTTCATTGCGTTTAATTTTCTTTCATTTTTTATTCGTTGTACATAAATTCATGATTTTTTATTTCCTCATCTTGGCTTTGTGTTTTTTGTTGCATTTCGTTTTTTGTAATTTCTTATTCATTATTTTATATTAATTTACAATATAGTTTAAAACCTATTATTTAATATTATTTATTATTTTAATAGGCGTTTGAAGTGGATGAGGCTTCTGGGAGTGTCAACAAGTACCGAAGCCAAGGAGCTGTATGCATGCCAGAGACACTTTTCCCCGAGATATCGGAACCTTCGTAAACTGTCTAAGGGTGCTATCCCTGATTTAAATTTGCATGCACCCACAGTAGGTGTAGATTCAGGTAGATTAGAAGGACAGGCAGATATAAGCGAGCAAATTATTTATTTAGGTTCAGAGGATTTTATAACAGTAGAAGGGCATTGCTTTTCGATCGATGATGAGATTGAATTGGAGGTTCCCTTAGAGGAGACTCTTCAACCCTTTCCAATTGAACATCCAACTTGTTCCTCTTTAGGCAAGCACAATGAATCGCAATTAGGGGTACGCAACCAAGAAACGCAAACTGAAGATTATCTTAGTGAAGAGTCTCCTAGAAAAAGAAAATATCGGGAAGAATTAGATGAAGCTAAAGTTGAAATAGAAGGTTTAAAAAAGGTTATATTAGATAAAGAGGAGGAGATAAGAAATTTGAAAAGCCAAAGCTTACCTGTCCTGCGGCAGGTTCGCAACTGTCAAATCGATGCAGTATGCAGTAAAATGCCTTCACATCTCGCAGCGTGTGTGAGAGGTTGCATAAATAATGATGGCCGGCATCCAAATGGACGGCGGTTTGACAGAGGGTTGAAAACAATAGCGTTAGGAGTTAGATTTACTTCCCCGTTAGCATATAGGTACTTGCGACCCCTTTTCCACTGGCCTTCCTCAACAACTCTCTCTAACTTTATTAAAGGTTGGCCAAGAAACCCTGGCTGCTCTACTAGCAGCATCAAATCCCTGGAGTTGCGAAGCCGAGGATTCACTAGAGAGCAAAAATTCATTTCTTTATGCTGTGATGAAATGTCACTAAAAATCCATTTGAAATATGATAAGAATAGGGATTTAATAGTAGGTTTAGAAGATTATGGTGATGAAAATCGCACCTCTAGGACAGCTAATAGTGTTTTATGCATGATGGCCCAAGGCATTGGCGGTCTTCGCTGGTCTCAGCCAGTCGCCTACTCTTTTGTTCACAACTCATGTAAGGGGGATGTTTTAAAGAAATATGTTTTTGAAGTTATAGGCCAACTCCAGGGCATTGGTCTTAAAGTCTGCCAATTTGTTTCAGACCAGGGAACCAATTTCGTTAACTTCGCCCGTATCGTAGGAATTACAGAAAATAGGTCGTATTTTGAAGTTAACGGTGAAGAAATTGTATTTTTCTACGATTCTCCTCATCTTCTGAAGAGCACACGAAACTGTATTCAAAGTAAAAAAAACAATGTTAGTTTTCGCGGACATCCTGTCAAATGGACAGACATTCTGCATTTTCATCAACAGGATTCCCATCGCGGTATACGATGTGCGCCTAAATTGACAACGGCACATCTTAGTCCCACATCTTTTGAAAAAATGAGTGTTCGTCTAGCTGCTCAAGTGCTGAGCAATACGGTTGCTAGTGGAATGCTATCTTTATATAGTACCGGAAACCTTAATACTTCTCAATCTGCAAGCTTCATAAATACTGCCGAATTCGCTCTTTTTTTCGACCAACTCTTTAATATCTTTAATACTAAAGCGATTGGGGCCCTAAGAAAACATGGCCAACCTTATTCAGGAACCACAGACCAACTAGAATTTTTGATCGAAGCCCAAAGAACCCTTTATTCAATAGTTGTTCATGACATTGTCGGACGAGATATCACGAACACTTTTTCCTTTATCAAAGGTTGGCTTATCAACATTCAAAGCTTGAGACGATTGTGGCGTACTTTGTCAGAGGAAGGTTTCGAACATATACTAACCAGAAGACTTTGCCAGGACGAAATCGAACGTTATTTTGGGCAGATTAGAAGGGGGGAGGATTAAATCCGAGAACAACTCCGTCCATGTTATCCGATCTTTTCAGGCAATCCTGGGGCCTCAGACATGTAAACTTTGTCACAAGTGGAAATTGTGAACCTTTGCCTAGCGCTGAGTGGGAGTTTTTTTCGTTTAGCACTCTCGAAAGAGTATGTACTGATCCTCTGGTTCAAGATACTTCTTGGCAAACTTTTCAAAGCTTGCCTAGACCCCAAGCGTATCAAGATATAAGAAGCATTATTGATGTCGATGTAGTTGAAAGCAATTTTCTTCAAAGGAATTCTTTTGCGTATTTTTGCGGGTACATTTACTACGAATATTTTAAATTACATAACTTTTGGAGCCCCTACCACGGTTTGAGGAAGGTGAAATTCCGGAAGACGCGTTTACCTTTACTAAAGAGAAGGAGTATGATAGATCAAATTTAGTAAAAGCTCCTTCTGGATTCATAGAGTTTCTTGCAAAACTTGATAAATCATTAAACGAAAATTTCGATGCCTGTTGCCATTTGCTAGGTTTTTCCAAAGCTTTGTTTGACAAAATGCATGACATAGAACCCTTTTATTGTTGTAGTAATTCTCAACCTAATGTGCTCATACATCTTTTCATTAGAATAAGAACATATTTTTCCTTAAAAATTTTCAATAAGGAGGCGTGTTCACCGCAGTTTAAACACACAAAATTTTTATGTATTTCCCACAGATGAATTTCAATAGAATTTCTCTATATTTTACCCGGAATATCGCCTTTCTCATGCCTTTAGTTGTTTCGTATACTTAATAATCGGCTTTATCGCGAAGTCCATCTGAACCAATATTCCCAAAAATTATAAAGCAAAACAAAAACAATTTTTTCAATTTATGCACTGTTATTTTTATTATTGCAATACAGTTTCGCAGCTCTTCAAACATTTTCCACATTAAAGCTAGTAGTTTCCGACCCCATTTGCTCGTTTTTTTTTCAGTTCTGAATTTAGGCTAGGTTTTATGGGAACTTACTGTGGGTGCATACAGACCACTTTTTGTAAATATGTACATATGTATACACTTCAACTGAATTGTGATATTTAATTTTATTTTATAAAGAAAAATGAATTTAATTTGTGCAATTTTTTAAGTTTACTAGATGTAAGAGTTTTTAATTTTCTTTATATATTGCATGCTTTAGTTTTAATTACTTTTAAGTTAAGTTGTAGAGGTGAAAATAGGCCTCCTGGGGAACCGAGCACCTTAAAAAAAATCGGTAACGCGCCTAAAAGCATACCTCACAGGTGGTGTGGAAAATGCAAGAACAAATATAAATGGAATAATTTTCGAAATTATGAAATGGTTATCGGTATTTTCCATCTCAAAGATGATGACTAATTTGAACGTTATTTAAGCTGCCTTACACGGTCGATTTTTGTCGTTTAACCAAAATCTACCCGTGTAAATTGCAATTCAACCGTAAAATGTAAGCGTTTTGGCTAGTCGATATCTCAGTCAATTTTAAACAGACAGAAATCGACCCGTGTAAAGCCAACTTCAGGAATTTTGCATTTTCTTTTTTTGCTTGGGCGACTTTTGAAGATGTGCCAAATTATATTGTCGCCTTAAATACAAAACAACAATTTCTTTAAGCTATCAGGCGCAGCAATTTGTTAATCTTATCTTCACGGCTACCGAAATCACCAACCTCAACGTAGTGATTAGCCTTCTTGCGCCAGCCTAGGATTGATGTGTTGAGCTTGAATAGCAACAGGAAGTTGGAGGCTTTCTTGAAGTCGGTTCCAACAGTAAATATTTCGTGCGCCAAATAATCTACGCACTGAATTTCGTGCGCAAAGCTGTCAGAGATTGAGACACGTTGATGGTTGTGCTTGACAATTCCACGTTTGTACATCAATTCACTTCACTTTACGCACTTTTGGTGCAACTTTGTTGATACCGCGGATACGGATCACAAAAGCCAATTTGGATTTTTCAGGCCCGTAGAATTGGCCGCATTTCTTTGCCACACAGCGCAACTTCATCCCACGGCGTCCATCACCGAGTTTTCTTGTTTGATATTTCTCAGCATGCACGAAGTTTTCACGTTTGCAGAGTGCAATCACAGCAGAGCGCTTTATTTACGTTTGATCAGGGTAGCAATTTGCTGACCTGCTTCTTGCTGAACTTCTGCTTCGACTCGGGGACAGGAGGCAGCTTCCTGGAAGATTGTCTGCCCTTTCCTTGCGGTTTCTTACCGGCCGTGAGGGCAGTCATCTTAACTTGTTACTTAGCACGTTGAAAAGGCGAAAAAAAGTTCGCCAAATGTTTGGAGCACATCGTAAATGAGCCACTCGATTTATAACATTTCTATTAAACAATTTAATTAAATACTTTTTAATACATAGATATGCTGCAAGCAGGCACTTACTTTCCCAAATTCCAGCCTGCTCATAGGCATAATTTTCCAAATATGCCCGCTACTTCATTACTAATAACTCCATTTTCCAAAAGCGCCTTCTTTGTTGGCTCAAAATATCCTAAAAAGACATACATTTACATTAAACAATAGAAATCGCAAAAATTAGTAAATAAAATACTCCCTTTGTTTTGTTTTGTTGTCAAATTTCTAAGAAATGTGAATTCATCACGATGCGATACAGAAAGAACAAGGACCAGGGATGTAATTTTAAGTACATCTATTATTCAGTGGCAATGCGCAGAGCGTTCGGGGCAGCAATATTAATTTGTATCAAATATAACATTAAATGGTGGTTCTAATACATTTTTTGATATTATTAACCAGTGTACATACATTATATGGTATTTATTTCAAAAATTTATGTACAATATGAACATTTTTTTCAAACATTTCTTAAGATTGTTTCAAGAGTGCTGAAAAGCAACCATGCGTGTAAGAAATTGTGTACTACCTAAAATTTCACCTCTGGAAACTTTATCCCCATAAAGGACTTCACCACAGTTTTTTTACTGGATATACTGAGGTATAAGGTATTTGATAGCAGGGTACTCTACTGGTAGTACTTGAGTATTTTCGAAGAAAACATACATTTGTGGTATCTGAATAAAACTAAGGACAGGAATGTCCTCTCTGCACTGCAGCAAAACCAAGTTGTGAGGAAAACCCTGACGAAATGCGCACAATTGAAACCATGGGTTTGAAGATTGCGCAAATTGATGTGAAAATTTTAACTTCATATTAAATATATTTATGTATGCATGTATGTACATATGTATGTAAAAATATAGTTTCGTTTTAAAAAAATCGGATAAAGTTTTTATTTCGCCAATGGGTTATGCAGACAACTTTAATCGTAAAATCCGATTTGTGAGTCCAGATATATATGTATCCAATAAACATTTTGGCGAATGTTCGAAAATGACCTTCGATATACAATATGAATATCGAACTGAGAACCAACTCATAGCCAACCTTAGTTTTCCAACGTGTATAGTATATTGGAATTATACTCGAGATGGGTTCCAAAAAAAATGGAAACGATAGTAACAAGAGAGAAAATGATATCCAGCTCATTCTCGAAGGGAAATATAAGAAAATCACTCTCTCTCATTAATATTCCAATTCCATAATGGGCCGGATTTCGAATTCATAACGAAAGAAAAATATATTGGATAACGAAGGTTCCGTTTTGCTGGAGAATGGCCTAGTTCTCGAATCGAATACGAATTTATTTCACATTCGTATCGAAGGTGAGACACGAAAAAAGATTGGTTTTCGAATCATTTTCGAATTGTTAACCAAGCCACTGCTTACCACTACACCGCAGCGGCCGACGATTAAAAATTATTAACCATTCCATTTTTTATTTACTTAAATCACCTAATTTACCCACCTAAATTATTTCTTAAAAATACATGACATCCGCATTCGTATCCGCATCCGCGGATTTCTAAAATTCCACATTCGCAACATTCCTAATTCATACCCAAGATGGAAAAACAAAAAATGTTGTATATTCAAATGTGTTGGATTAACATTTAAAATAAAGAATCAAAAATTTTGAAATAGAACAAGTGATAAATTTTCATATAGAAAAATTCCAGAGTTTTTCATTCATTTTTCAATATTTGGTGTAGAGAAGCACACCGGGGTACCGCTAGTACTTTCAAAAAAATTTAAGTGCATACATAGATTTAAAAAGCTGCTTAAATAGAAACGTTTTATGAAAATGTCACATTAAACAACTGTCTAAATCTACGTTATTTTTTATAAATAAGGCCGTCAACATTTCCTTACATCGTCTTTTTCCATATTCTATTTTTACTCTTTCAATTTCGCTGACCAGCGCCGCAAACGATATCAACTAGTACGCTAACAAACACAAATGAAATTTAATACGCAAGTACTTACAGTACTACAAGTATACAGAGAGTAGATTTGCTACTCCCTTTTGGCAGCAGCAAACATCTCTCGTACGCGATGAGAGAAAGTAGAGTACGTACTTTGGTGGAGTAATAGTAAGTACGTCAAGTATTTACTCTCTCAACGCCAAGTAGTGTATGTATGCGGAAAAAGAGTAACAATGTGTTGGGACTAGAGTACAATGCAAGGTGTACTTATTGAACGAAATGCGGCAAATGCATTTGCGCTGGACTTTAGTATTTATCCATACATGCTGCAGAGTTTGTGAATGAAACGAAACCGATATACTGCACAAAAATTCCATATTATTCAATTAAATGATAGTACATACCCTGCAAAAAATGGTGCGACTAATCTCTAAAGAGAGTATTGGGCATTAATTAGTCGCAACCTGTGTCTTACGGGTATTATTGGAAATCAATTAGTCCCCGACTCATCTCTAACGGGTACTATTGACGATTTAATGATATGTATGCACTTAGTCAATGAAATTTCATGTGCTGTGTTGGCACATAGAGTGAGTATTCGCTTAACAAAACTGTGAACCCAGACATGCTCGAACAAAAGCAGTTGATTCCATATAACTTAACCTAAAAAGCCCTTAAAATACCATAAATGCAATTAAAAGTCGCAAATATGAGCCTATTATTAGTTGCTCCTGTACGCGCTTTCTAGTGAACACGTTGCACGCATAGGCGGTAAGTGTGCATGGTTCAAGTTGGGTGCGCGCTGCACTGAGAAAAAGGTTTAGTTTCGACAACTAAAGATATTTAGTTCCCGAATTTTGACAATATTTGGGAGCTGTTACCAAGGATTTGGAACTATTACCGTGGGTTGGTAATTATAACTAAATATATTAAAGCTTCTAATATTCATCAATCGTTAATTTAGTGGAAGGGTTTGGTAAATACTAATAAATATTTTTTTGAAGCATATTTCTACAAATTCCATTCAACTTAACGTATGGTTCATAAAAGGATGTCATTAAGCTCTGCTAATACAGATAAGCTTTCTTTCAACACATGGTTTAGTCATAGTTACCAAATCTTAGTTGAGGCAACCACGATTTGGTTTGAGAGCGGAACATAGTTATGCTTGAGAGCCAGCCCTAAAAACATGTGTGTTTCACATACGAAGAGCCCCAGCTAAGCAATGCACACATTCCCACTTATTGAACCATTTGAATGCGCTAGTATGCCGACCATTGCATAAAAACGATTCAATGAATGAGACTGTGCGCGTGGAAATCATTTCTCCGCAACCGCTGTGCATATTTGGATGAAACACGCGTGTGGTCACAGAGCGCTCAGTAAACTATAGCATGTCGATCACTGCACTAGGTAGAGGAAGAAAAGTATATGCTACGACATGGCCAGACTTGTTTGTCTCAGTTTCAGTTTTGCCATCGCCGCGAGTTGTTGCGCATAGTTATTTAAAAATATAAAGTTTGATGCCAACCGGGGTTTCTAAGTGAATATATCACCCCTATTGCGAGTGTCGACTGGCAGTAGAATAGAATTTTGTCGATTGAGTCGATTATCTTTTATTTTGGTATTGCGCAACTTGACCGATAAAAATTTGTATTATTGTGAATGGTTGACGGAATTGTAAACAGTTTGTTTACATTTGTTTCTTTATTGTTTCAGTTCCATCATTTTTTAGATAATTGCTTTTATTATACAATTTAAAAAAAGGATACTCTTGAGATATGGTTTAGTGATGGGAAGTTGATGTGGAAGCTATTTGATTAGTAGAGATAGCTAAAGCAAGGAGGAAATTCGCGAAATTCGTTGAATCCCTCGGAGTTGGAAGATAAAGTGTGTGTACATACATATGTGAATTTTATGAATAGTAGTTGCATTCCAGATGCTTCAAGATTTGCAGGTTTAGCAGGATTTTCAGGAAAAGCTGCTTTCGCCATTAATAAACCTTACCACCTGGAACAGCTTCCTGTAAAAACCTGCAAACTGTGAAGCATCTGGAATGCATCTATTTAAAGAAAATCGGTACGGTTTAGTTATTTGTACAATTATTATGGGTTGTTGTGTCGAAAGGGTGAACCGATTCTAAAAACTTTAACATACACGTTTAGGGAAAGGATTTAACATTAGTGTAAAATAAAGACTTCAAATTTGGGAGCACATTAATAAATTATGCAGTTTTTTGTAAATTTTGATGATGGGTCTGCGCAAAAAGTCTGGATGGCTTAGACGAAGTTATATGCTGTCCAGTTCTACTGATATGGCTTCCCTTCTCAGTTTTGCCCGAGTCTTACTGGAAATCCCTGTAGCCAAGTCCTAATAGACCTGCATAAGCTTGACCGCCTGAGTTGCTTTTTATAGCTAACAACTTTTGATCTGCAATTCATACACATGCATACTAAATTTTTTTACACTTTCCATCCAAATAACTTACTTTTTATCCAATATTTATTAGTTTATATCAGTAATCGGCAATCGCTTATTAGTCGTTTATCTACTTCTAGTCGACATTCGCAATAGGGGTGTATAATTCATGTGAATTATAATTTGAAATTATCTATTTATAACCAGCACTTCCAGCAGATATTGACCTGGGTTTTCGGACGACTGTTCCTGTTTCATCGTTTCTTTTTAGGAAATTCTTACCACCATATAGATATGTATTATTTACACTAGTAGCTATTTATGAGTGCAATGGGGTATAGTCGTTGCGCTGGGTATACAGTTACAGGTGCATGGCTATACTCAATCCCGACTCTTGCGTCCTCGTTCACGCATTCTGGGCAACGTGAGCAACCCATGTGCGAGATGCGGTAACCAATCCGAGTGGAGCCTTGGGTTACGGCAGAAAGAGAAGGAGCTTCGGTGGTCTGCAGCGTCTGTTCACCAGTAGGTGCCGCTGCAAGCGGGTTTCTGCTTGGAGCAAGCGGCTCGCTATATAAAGGTGTATTTGGTTGCGAAACCACCCCCGTCCCAGCAATGGGTTGTGCGCTGGGCTTGGGACCCGCCTCGTAAAAACCAGTGAAGAAGCAAGGCAAAGCCTCGGATGAGACCCCCCCTTACGATGACGACCACGGCAAACGTTTAAAGGACTACGATTTGAGGGCATGCACCTGGAATGTCCGGATCCTTAATGGGGAAGGTGCCTCTACCCGGTTAGTTGATGCCCTCATAAGGACAAAAGCTGACATCACCGCCATCCAAGAAATGCGTTGGACGTGGCAAGGCAAGCAATGTCTGGGGCCTTGCGACGTCTACTACAGCTGCCATGTAAAGGAGCGCAAATTCGGAGTTGGATTTGTGGTGGTAGAGAGACTCCGTCGCCGAGTACTGTCGTTCAACCCGGTGGACGAGCGTCTAGCCACAATCCGCATCAAAGCGAGATTCTTCAACATCTCGCTTATGTGCGCCCATGCCCCGACGGAAGAGAAGGATGAGGTATCCAAGGATCTCTTCTATGAGCGCTTGGAGCGCACGTACGAGCACTGTCCCCGTCATGACATCAAAATCGTGCTTGGCGACTTCAATGCCAGGGTGCGCAAGGAAGGGATCTTTGGAACCACTGTCGGAAAATTCGGCCTCCACGACGAAACGCCCGACAACGGATTGAGGCTGATCGACTTCGCCGGGCCCAAAACATGGTAGTGTGCAGTACTAGGTTCAAGCATAAAAAGATCCATCAAGCTACGTGGCTGTCTCCGGATCGAAAAACGAGAAACCAAATCGATCATGTTGTGATAGACGGAAGGCACGCTTCCAGTGTTTTCGACGTACGCATACTCCGAGGCCCAAACATCGACTCGGACCACTATCTTGTTGCAGCCAAGATACGCACCCGCCTCTGTGCAGCAAACTATGTACGCCCAAATATGTAATGAAAGCTTAACATCGAAAAGCTGCGATCACAACAGGCAGCCAGCGCTTTCGCTACTCGACTCTCACACCTGCTCTCAGAGAGCACTATTCAACAAACCGACATATGCAAGCAGTGGAACCACATTTCCCGCTCATTAAGTACCGCCGCCGAAGAAGTAGTCGGATTTCAGCGAGCCCGAAAGAACAACTTTTACGATGAGGAGTGTCAGGAAGCTGCAGAGAAAAAAGATGCCGCCTACAGGGCCACGCTGCGATCGGGCGCAACGCGCGCTATGTGGGACCGCTATAGGGATCTGAAGAGGGAAGCGGGACGTACTTGCTGCAATAAGAAGGGAGAGGCCGAAATACGTGAGTGCGAAGAGCTTGATATGCTAGCCGACAGGAAGAATGCCCGAAAATTTTACCAGAGAGTTAGGCGACTTACGGAAGGTTTCAAGACCGGGGCGTACTCCTGTAAGAACAATAATGGCGAACTAGTAACTGATGTCCAGAGCATACTTAAATTATGGAGGGAACACTTTTCCGCCCTACTAAATGGTAGCAGCACGGAAAGTTGCGGAGAAGAAGAACCCGAGCCCGCAGTCGATGATGACGGAATCGATGTTCCACCGCCTGACTATGACGAGGTACGTATAGCAATAACGCGGCTCAAAAACAACAAAGCTGCTGGAGCTGACAGCCTGCCATCTGAGCTATTCAAGAACGGCGACGAGGAGTTGATAAGGTGCATGCATCAACTCTTGTGCAGAATATGGTCAGATGAACGCATTTCCGACGACTGGAATTTAAGTGTGCTCTGCCCAATCCACAAGAAAGGTGACGCCGCCATTCGCGCCAACTACCGCGGGATCAGCCTTCTAAGCATAGGTTACAAGGTGTTATCGAGCGTATTGTGTGAAAGACTGAAGCCCACCATCAATGAACTGATTGGGCCTTATCAGTGTGGCTTTAGACCTGGCAAATCCACCATAGACCAGGTATTCACAATACGCCAAATCTTGGAAAAGACCCACTAGAAAAGGATCGACACTCACCACCTATTTGTCGACTTTAAAGCCGCTTTTGACAGCACTAAAAGGAGTTGCCTATACGACGCTACGTCTGAATTTGGTATCCCCTCAAAACTCATACGGCTGTGTAAAATGACGTTGAGCAATACCTCCAGCCCCGTCAGAATTGGGAAAGACCTCTCCGAACCGTTCGCCACAAAACGGGGTTTCAGACAGGGCGACTCCCTTTCATGTGACTTCTTTAATCTTATGCAAGAGCTGCAGAACTGAACCGCTCAGGAACAAGGCGAATGGGTCTGGTGGTAAACGAGGACAAGACAAAGTATCTCCTGTCATCAAGCAAACAGTCAACACATTCGCGCCTTAGCACCCACGTCACTGCTGACAGTTACAATTTCGAGAACGTAGAGAATTTCGTTTACTTGGGAACCAGCATTAACACCGATAATAATGTCAGCATTGAAATCCAACGCAGAATCACTCTAGCCAACAAGTGCTACTTTGGACAGAGTAGGCAATTCAGGAGTAAAGTCTTCTCTCGACGTACGAAAACCACGCTCTATAAGTCACTCATCATGCCTTTGCTGGTATATGGCGCAGAAGTATGGACAATGACAACATCCGATGAGGCGGCTCTTGGAGTGTTTGAGAGAAAGATTTTGCGGAAGATTTACGGGCCTTTACGCGTTGGCGACGGCGAGTACCGCAGACGATGGAACAATGAGCTGTATGAGCTTTACAACGATATGGACATAGTGCAGCGAATTAAATTACAGCGGCTCCGCTGGCTTGGTCATGTCGTTCGAATGGACACCGACGCTCCAGCTCTGAAAGTATTCAACTCGGAACCCGCTGGTGGTAGCAGAGGAAGAGGGAGGCCCCCACTGCGATGGAAAGATCAGGTGGAGAAAGACTTGGCTTCACTTGGTGTTTCTAATTGGCGTTAGTTGGCACAGAGGAGAAACGACTGGCGTGCTTTGCTGAACTCGGCCAAAATCGCTTAGGCGGTTACAGCGCCAAAAAAGAAGAAGAAGCTATTTATGTAAATATGTGTGTACTTTTTATGCTTAATATATGCAAACAAAGAAGAAAGTAAGCATTTGTGTCAAACTGAAACTTTTTTTCCAAAAATAAACGGTTAGGTGGTTCAAGTCTACAGCAAGTTTACAAAATTAATTAAAAACTTGTATCAACCAAAGCATTGTTTATATTTGCTCAACAATGATTTTATTAAACTAACAATATTGTAAAAATGTTTCTTCTTAACAGCGGTCGTCGCTCGGCAGGCATTTGCAAACCTCCGAGTGTATTTCTGCCATGAAAAACAGCTTCTCATAAAAATACAACCGCCGTTCGGAGTCGACGTAAAACTGTAGGTCCCTCCGCTCTGTGTGACAACATCAAGGCGCACGCCACAAAGCGGAGGAGAAGCTCGGCCAAACACTAACATATGTGTAAGCGCCAATCTATTATTATTATTATTAACAATATTGTCCACTCAAGGTAGTCGTTTTGTAATTATTAACAAATATACATTTGTCCCAACTAGAAGTCTAAAGTAAATTGCAGACTTTCGTGAACTAGATATTTAATTCGCCATATCCAACTATGCCACTTGGTCTCTATAACCAAATCTTGGAAATTATAACTAAACCTTTTTCTGAGTGTATGACAAATGTTGCTGTAAGTAATAAACACAAAAAATCTAACAAATTTTTTTTATAGAAATATTTTTTTGATAAATGCAGTTTTCGAAAATATAAACGAAATGGAAAACACTCATTGAGAACATATTTTTAATGCAACTTGAATATTTATAATGTTTAAATAAATTTTTTTTTCTACATTATAAAAATATTTTTTTTTAAGCTCTAATGTCACTACGCTTACAAAAAAGATTTCATCAACTTTCGTCAAATACTTTAGGAGAAAATGAATTTTGAAAAAAATATTGCTTAAAAATATATTTGCTTATAAACACTTTAAAAATTTAAATTTTTCAAGAATCCCTTTCACATCTATAAACCTCTCTACCCACAAATTTTCACGCAAAAATTCGAACTTGACTGAAATCCGAGGTCCAGTTGAGAAATTTTCACCCAAATATTTCCAACTAAGTATACTCAGTTAACTAATTTAATTTGAAAATGTTGTTTTAATCGTAAAACAAATTTGCAAAACTTTACTTAGTTTCTCTATCGGCTTTATTTTCATGCTTATTTTCATTGTTTTCTATTGTACATATTCGCACACCCAGCTAATTGGCAGCATATTCTATGAATTCCGTGATAGAGACTGTGTGAAAATAATGCATTTGGATTGTCTGGAGGAAGCTTGATTGAATAATACAAGGCTAGATAATTATTGACAGCCGCGATTTGACACTCCCTTACAAAAGGTTGCATTTACGAAGGACAGAGAAAGGGGAAGAATGCAATCCCTTGTTGCGAAAATGGTAGTAGAAAAGTACGCAATGTAGGCAATTAGTACTGAAATTCCTTTTGTAAATTCGAATGTATTTGCAGGAAATCTGGCATTTTAAATGAAACATTGAATGAAATACTAATATATCTACGCGAATTACGTAATTTATGTGCTATTTAGCTGTATAAAAACTGCAAAAGACTCAAAATTAAAATAAAACTACTATGAGATTTATGTTAACATCCAATTTAAAAACAATTTATGTTTTCATCAGTTAAATGTGCTTCATATGCATATACAAATAAACATATTGCACAAAAGCGTATACTTCTATTTCACAGCAAAGCTACACTTTTTCCAGGTAAATTTACAAAGAAGCAACACCGTGCCCCTGCTAAGGGAGCGGTGCGAGAGAGACAACTGTCAGTTTATCGAACCTTGCATTATTAAATCATGGTCTGGGAGCATACCATCCAGAACCAAGAATGATAGAATACAAGATTGCGCCGATCAGAGAGGATTTTTGAGAATAACTTTTGTGTGACGTCACACTGGTGCAATTGCGAGAGAGAAATGCCAAAACGTGAGCAAGAATGGAAGAAGAAGAAATAATGTTGCAAAGAAAACGTAAACAAGTTGCACAAGTGTGACGTCATGCAAACAACGATTCTGTCAAATTCGGTAAGAGAGGATAGCGGTCCGAGATCGGCGCAACCTTTGTATTCTCTCAATCGTGACCCAGAACGTTCGAATAAGTAAACGGAAAAATAGCTGCTATAACTTCTACCGCTTAGACTTTGTTGCTTTTTCCATTTTTACTAGTAAAATAAACGTGGTACAAAGCTCAACAACAATATTAAAATTAAACTGAAAAAGTTGTCCGTATATTTTAAATGAGTTAATGAATGAACAAAATAAATAAAATGTCACCATAGAATCACGTTTGTACTATAAAACAGGGGTTCCCTAACTTTTTTCACCTTGGCACCCTTGTTGTGCTAAAAAAATTTCGCGGCTCCCCTACTCTTCAAATGTGTACGAAAACAAGAAAACACAATGCAAAGTTTATAGCCCTTTAGCTTTAATGTGAGGACTGAAATTGTTTTGATGATTTCAGTATTTCCTTTAAGTTTATTAGGAGCTTTGACAATTTTACCCTGAAATCGTTTGACTCTGAAAGCCTTCTGGTGTATTTGTTTTTAAACGACTTCACAAAAAGGATAGGGTTATCAGTTCGTCGGAATATTTTTTATTATTTTTTTCTATGTATGTTACCGCATAACTATGGACCACGTTAACCGATTATTATAATTCTTTTTTAAAGGAAAGTTGTTACCTGACAGGTGGTCTATTTGGGTTTAAATCCGATCATTGGATCATGAGATTAACGATAATCTTAAATTCTTAGATGGGAATTGAAATCGGTTTTATTTTATTTTTTGCTTAAAAATTACTTGTTTGTGCAAACATTTGTGGAAAATGCAGTCTCACATAGAAATGTAAAAGTAAGACCGCTATTATGAGTTTCATTCGACTGTGGTCGAAAGTGCTGATCGAACGAATTTTCATTTTCATGACGCTCATTCCATGAAGAATAGCGCTATTGTGAATTTCCCTCGGTTAGGTTGTTTACAATAGTATATTTTTCACCGCTGAAAAGTTTTGTTTACAAATCGAGCAAACTAAATAGTGTGCTTATACATATGTATGTATGTAAATTTGTGCAAATTAAAATGAAATAAAAAAGAAAGCGAGTTTATAAAAACGTAGTAAAAATGAGTACAACGGAGTTGAAAATGTTTAAGAGGGTTTAAGTGTAGTCTTTCGATTATATTTTGACATAAAATGTATTTAAGAAATTTGCCTCCAGTTTTATTAAACTGCCGACTGTCTAAAGAGGCCAAATCTATTTAATATATTTTAAAACTATCAACAGCTTACGATTTTGTTCTCAGAGGTCGTGCCGACTGAGTATTGGGATTTTCGTTCACAAGTAAAACCAGCCATTCGAGCTTGTGTTTAATATTCACGACGTTAGAACTGCATGAAATTAATAAAAATTGTTTAAAATTATTGTGTAGCCGCCATAAAGTAAAAAAAAAAAAACAAAATCATATATTTCACAATTTTCTAACACTTCGCTATACCATCGAAGGCAAAATTATGTTCGACAGAAATTCCATACTCAACGAAAATTTCGACGCGGTTGCATAGTTCGATAACAAGCGAAGATCGAAAATCGAATGCCACTTATAATAAGGGCCTAAAAGTCACTAGTATTTTTAATGCAATCTTGCCAACAGCATTATTTTCTGCATACATTTGCATTCACAACTTTCTTGGCTCCCTTCGTAGTATTTAATAATCAAAGTGCTGCCCTCACTGATGTCCAGAAGGTTCTCAAAAGCTAAATTGGACATCCTAGAAGGTTTACTTTTCGGGCCACATGAAAACGGGTTTGTTATCCAGCTGAAGCCATCCTCAGCGTCAATGTTGGGAAAATATTCGGCAATGGTTTTTTGAAAACCTTCCAAATTAACACTGCCAATGCGCGTTAACGTTAAGAAAATTATTTTTACAGCCAATTTCACGAAAGCAATTTAAGTGGTAAATGATTTTAATTTTTTGAATTTGACATGGAAATTGCTTGTGAAACCGGCTGTTATCAATTTTCTTAGCGTTAACTTCGAAGTTACATACGTTTTTTCTGATAACTTTGTTTATTTATGGGGTTTTCATGCAAATTGCTAGAAATTCTAAAATATACATGTCACCAATAAAAAATGTTCCGACGTGCTAGAAAAATAAGAGATGTGATTTAATTTCGCAGGCTTCTGTTATCTCCGCAGCGTCATCCAATACGGGTCTTAAATCTAGGGGCGGCAGGGAATACCGAGGATCATAGAGTGACTTCTCTTTTTCATCCTAGACATCGCTGCTTTCGTTTTTTCAAGCCACCGCAAATAGCCGCACACCTGCTTGATTTCAAACCATTGTTCTGTACAAATTTGTCGATAGCTTTAAAAATTTCGTCGCTAGTGGCGTAAGTCTGAAGTACTTCGTTCTTCTTCGTTTTGCATTGCGAATGGGTATCTCACTAACACGAGAAGACTGCCTCTAAAATCGTGTTGATTCGCTCTTTGACAGTGTTATTGTGAAGTTCCAAAGAATAAGTAATATATACGTGCGCGAAGCAGCTGCGCTTGTTATGAGAACAGCCCAGCCAGCAAAAATCCGAAAACGGGAAGAAAAGTGGATGAAACGCGGATTAGGTCTACAAAAGTACCGAAAGTGGTTGTGAAAAGGGTATGTTTTCGGCTATTTTTCTGAAAATTTTCTGATTCAATTTTACGTTGACAAAACGTACTGGGGAACTACGCTTAGGAGCGAAATATCCCTTTGCTGCAAGCTATTTGTGATGTGTATGGGGTTTGAAAAGCCGCTGAAGGTACCCTGGAGTGCCGCGTGACCCAGTTTGGGAAGGCCTGCTATAAAATTGCCTAGAAAAGGGCACCAAAGAACGAAACAAGCACTAAACTAAAAAATGTTCGCGTTTAATTCCCTAAAAGTACTAAATTTGTTGCGAAAGGTACTAAGTTGGCAACAGTTATGGTCTGATTATGGAAACTTAACGTAACTTATGGTTCTCACTTAAAAAATCTGTTAAATGGATGTTGCTTATAACTGAACAGCCGAAACTTAAAGTAACGTCGAAATCTGTTTCATTTTGATTTTCTAAGTTTTACGTTCCGTTAGGTTAAGTTAAGTCAGGCTGTTATAGCGATCTCCAAATTTGCTCATATTATATGAGTCATATTGAAGAATGGACAGAGAGTGAGCGCCTGCTTAAAGAGCGTAAGAATTGCATGCGCAGTGTTGCCAATTTCTGATTTTAAAAAACTTGAAAATAAGCGTTTTACCACACTAAAAGCACCAAACTTTTTTTAATCAAAGGATGCTTTTTTCATAAAAATTTGCATTTAACAAAAGCAAAAAATTAGCAATTGTCGGCCGCTGTGGTGGTAAGCAGTGAGCGCTTTCATACATCAGCACCTGGGTTCAAGCCTTGGTCAAAGCAACATCCCAAAAAATATGGAAAAAGGTTCTTTCTTAACAGCGGTCGTCCCTCGGCGGGCAATGGCAAACCTCCGAGTGTATTTCTGCCATGAATCGCCAGCTCTGCATTATACTTTGTTAGTTTTTCGTCAGTCCCTTTGGAGATGGCAAATTACATGCGGGGCGACAATCGCCACTTCTGCATTACACTTCGTCCGTCTTTCGTCAGTCTCTTAGTAGATACCTAAATACATGCACGGGCACAATAACTTTCAACATTGAAGAATGCAAAATAATAGTGTTTAAATTATTTAAATTCACACTTTATTTATTTTTCTTCTTTATAATTTATTTTTTTGTATAGAAATACTTTTGAAAATCCTTTTCTTTTGGCGTTCAATAGCTTCGCGTAGCTGCATTTCGGCCGATCCTGAGGCGTCTGAATTCGGAATCGATTCTAAAATAAAATGTATACAAAATAGAAATTAATTTGCATTTAATTTACTATAAATTTATTGATTTTTTTTTTAAATAAAAATATAGTTCATCTTATAACAAAACCATATAAATAAATCCACTTTTTTTAAGTTTTTAGTTTGCAGTTCTATAGCCCATTTAATTCAAGTACACCAAAGTGCAAGTTTGAAGTGGCTACAAACTACCGCTAATTTTTGGCAATTTTTTTTGTTGGCGGTGGCGAGCATTTTCCTCCATATATGTATGTACTAGGGATGCCAAAATATCATGAAAGTTGGGATCCCGGGATTTCGGGATATTTTTTAGGTGATCCCAGGATCCCGAGATTCAATATAAAAAAAAATCATATTTTGATATAGGAGGCTAGATAAATTAAAATTGCATCGTTTCGAAAAGGGTAAAGGTCCCTGTTTTATGTTTTCTCGTTTATATTTAATGAAAGGAAAATTTGCTAAGGCCAAAAAAAGCTCCGAAAATTCGA
>NW_023458555.1:108539225-108544291 GCF_013731165.1 Rhagoletis pomonella | reverse complement strand
AAAAAAAGCTCCGAAAATTCGATAAGGCCAAAAAAGTTCGAAATCTTTTAACAAATATCGAATCCCTCCGATTCGTATGGAGTTTTGCTTTGCTTTAAACAGACAAAATGTTGTATTCAAAGTTTTGCGAAATACTTGAAGGAAATGGCTATACGAAGTTTTTTCCTCTGCTGTACAATTTTTAAATTTGGACTTAGCAACTTTGCACTCTACGCTAGCGATATTTATTAAATCAGACAAATTTTAAAGTAAAACATTTTTTTACTTGTATTTAAAAAACCATGTGATTGAGGAACGTATACATCACAAATAATAATGTAAATACCAGGTACTTTTGAAAGTGACGATTAATAAAAAAAAACATAAAACAAAAATATACAAAAACAATTTCTCTAAACTTGTTTATTCTACTCTATAAAGAAATGGCGAATGGAGAATTTTTTGCCATTTTTTTTTGCAATTTACTAGAATTTTGAGTTTGTACGAGTTAAACGGATCTCAGAATCGGATTCAGCGGATCGAAATAGTTACATGTTGGTAGTTGGGTCTGGTTAAAAACCCACATCCCTTTTTTTGCCGCTGTTGTTATTATTGCACTTAAAATGTTTTCGTAAGAGCAGCAAAGCATTCAAAGCGGAGTCTTCTAAGCTTGACCTGCAGTTTTTACATACAAAACCTACTGATGAAAAACATATTTCGGCATCAACACTTTTAGGCTGCACTGTCAAAAGGTAGACATAATCCATTTGAAGATAATGACTCCTATCTCCTCCATTACCAAATATTTGAACTTCTTTTACCAGCACGTCGGGCAAATTATAAGTTTTTCGATTGGAGGAAGTTTTGAGTAGATTGATCTAAAAAATTGTCCAATGAAGATTGGACAAACAACAGAACTTCTCCGTGTACAACATAAAGGACAAAGATTGAATATATTAGAAAATATGGAAATATATAAACAGAAGACCTTCAAAGGACAAATAATAAATGAGCAAATAAATACTGCATCGGACGTAACAAAATATTAAGGACAGATATGGAAGGGAATACACCAACTGCAAAAGCAAAGGGGGTAAAAATCACGGACTTCTACCTGCCGTCAAAAACGAGCCAAAACAATTCATCGACCTATTGAGTACCGCAAACACTGCAAAACTAAAAAGACGTACCTAACAAAAGAAAGAGGTAGTTAACAAGGAGTATAAATACGAGCAACCAACAAAAATTATGCAGAACGAAAAATGACACTGAAGATAGCACAACGCCGAAACCGGTTTGTCTCCAAACCAAATTTGACAAGGGATGACGGAAATTCGTTCCATAATACATCATCTAACTTTTCCTTAAAACTCTCTGTTTCGTTTACATTAGCGACGCTATGAGTAAATTCAGTGAAATCTTCTTCAAAAAAAGGCTCAGACTGCAATTTAAAAGTACAGTTTCAAGCTTTTTGTCAATTGCAGTTAAAACGGCATTTTCATAACGGCAAAATTCATAAACAAATTCTTATCGAATTGATAGATGTTTAAAAAATTTCGGGATCCCGGGATGAATGCAAGCAAATCTCGGGATTTCCGGGACGTCAAAAACACCGGGATCCCGGGACCGCTAGTATGTACATACAAAATTCGAACATTCGCTATATTTGATGAACTTTCAAAATTTTGCATAAAGATTGAATCTTGCATTTATGTATATCGTCGTTTAAAGTGCAAAACCTCGTATCAACAAAATGCAAAACCGCGTATCAGCAAAATGCAAAACCGCGTGTGTGAAGTTGTAGAAATTATTTTCTAGAGCGTAAAAACACTCAAATTTAAAAATGGTTCCCTTTTTTATAAAGCAATCGCATTTCTGGCTAGTATATTTCAGGACGAATGGATTAGGATTGAGCCAAGAGCTTGTGTGAGCAAATCCAAATTTTGGCAGCCAATGTCAGTTACGCGGTTTTGCAGAATGACGATACGCGGTTTTGTACTTTAAACGACGATATGGTTTTTTGTCATACATAGATTGAATTACATTTTGATAAAGAGAAAATAATTAAAATTAATCAGAAAATAATAAAATAGTCAAAACTTATCAATATCATAAAAAAATTAACAAAAAGGTTTTAGTCTTTTGGAGCATTGTGCTCGTCACTGTATTACATATGTATATTACGCTGGCCATAACTTGTGTGAGAAAATATGATTTTTTTGCGGGACACACTCTAGAAATGTAAGGTTATCAAAAAACTAATAAATATGAAATTTTACGCCGGTCGAGGAAGGTTTAGAGGTGCTGACTAGAGCCCTAACTTTAAAAAATTATGAAAAATGAGTATTTTCCGCAAATTAATATATATATATAATAATGGATAGGTTCAGAAGGCGCAGCCGTTGAGCGCAACCGTTGCTAAAAAAATCAGTGATCGTAAGGCGTCTTCTGAACGGCTTGATACATTAGCTGTCGAATTCAAAACACACAACATGTTGTCTCAAATGATCAGAAAAGTATTACGATCATTTAACAAGGTAACTGTTCAGCTGATCAGAAGTACAAAACAACGCGTTTAGAAGGTGAAATCGCAACAGTTCCTGAGCTGTTGCGACTTCTGAACGGGACCAATATAATATATCGTCGTTTAAAGTACAAAACCGCGTATCGTCATTCCGCAAAACCGCGTAACTGACATTGGCTGCCAAAAATTGGATTTGCTCACACAAGCTCTTGGCTCAATCCCTTTCCATTCGTCCTGAAATATTCTAGCCAGAAATGTGACTGCTTTATAAAAAAGAGAACCATTTTGAAATATGAGTGATTTTACTTTCTAGAAAATAATTTATGCAACCTCACATAAGTGGTTTTGCATTTCGTTGATACGGGGTTTTGTACTTTAAACAACGATATGCTTACAAAGCTGTATACAAATTTTCAAACATTTTCAAAGATTTTTTCCCTTGCACTCCATCTACATTGAATCCCATCGTTGGTTGGTCCGTCAGGATGAATTTCATAGATTTAAGTACACCTGCTGGCTGCAAAATTATTCTCATTGTTTTAATCTATTGTGACGAATACTGCGGCAACGCGAAGCGTACAACGAGAAATAGGCAGAATGTTCGAGGAATGACGTAGAATGTTCCACAAAGAGAAACGTCAAGTTGGATGAACACTGCGAACAGCGAGAGAAAGAGGATGAGCGATAAACTTCAGAACGTTCTAGAGTTGCCATAAGTACGAGCGCAGGTATATAAGGGCGCCGCCACAGCGAAGTTAGTTAGTTACAAGACAGCAAGCTACGAGTAAAGTGAGCAGAGAAGTGAGTTGCGAATAAGCAAGCTATAAGTTTAATTGTGTTAACAAGTTTAGTTAAGCGTTGTTATTGCTTTAACAAGTATTGTAGAGTGTTTTTACTGTATTAGCGAGTATTGTAAATTGTTTGTTGTACAATAAAGTTAATTGTACTACAATTTGGTCATCGTGAGCATTTATTTAACAATCCAGTGATACGAGCCCGAGTATATTTGGGAAATCCCTCAAGGCTTCGAGGATAATCGTAACAATTGGTGTCAGAAGTGGGATTGTTAAATAAATCCCGAAGGAGAAACTATTAAAAATGGCGAAAATTCAGGACTTAAAAATTGAGGAGCTGAAACAGGAGTTGGAAAAGCGTAATTTGGCCACCTCCGGAAGAAAAGTGGAATTGTTATCCCGGTTGCGAGAGGCTATGGAAGCTGAAGGCATCGACGTGGACAAACCCGACTTCCAAGGTAAACACGACGATACATCCGCAAACATCCGAACAGAAGGATGAGGCTGCATGTTCGTCGAAGGATGTGGAACACACATCCGGGAAGGTTGAAGAACAGCAAAAGGCTCCTCCATCAACAGTTATGGACATGAACACGTTATTGGCTGCCATGTCACAGATGATGCAAGCACAGGATACACGCATGTCAGAGATGTCATCACAGCTGTCATGTCAGATGCAAACACAGTCGTCAGATGTTTCATCGCAGATACAAGCGCTGGAGACACGCATATCAGCAGCAGTATCAGCACAGATGTCATCCCAACTGGAAGCACAGGATGCAAAGATTGTACAAATACAGGAAAAAATCGAAGAGAGACAGGACAAAGTCGAGGCTAAGATGGGCGAGTTAGAAGGTCGACTCCGAGACTTGCAGTTGAATCGTCCAGCCGTTTCGACGAACGCTCCCAAGGTAAAAACTCCATCCTTTGACGGCACGACTCCTTTCCAGGTCTTTAAGCTCCAGTTCGAGAAGACAGCTACAGCAAATCGTTGGAGTATGGAGGATAAATCCGCTGCTCTGTTCGTGGCATTAAAAGGACCTGCAGCGGAAATCTTGCAGACTATTCCCGACTGTGAAAGGAACAATTATGATGCATTGATGGGGGCCGTGGAAAGACGCTATGGTAGCGAGCACAGGTGACAGATCTACCAGATGGAGCTGGAGAATCGCTGCCAGAAATCCAACGAGACTATACATGAACTCGCCTCCGAGGTTGAAAGGTTGGCTCATTGGCAATTGGAGATGCATCTGGTGAGCACCTCGAAAGAGTGAAAATCCAGAGGTTCATCAACGGAATGCGGGACGTGTATACCAAGCGGTAGACGTACGCGAACCCAAAACCAACACTTGCTGAAACTGTCTCGTATGCTCAGACGCGTGAAACGGCTGCGCTTCTAAGTAGACCAGCCTACAAAGTACATCGCGTGAAAGTGGAAACACCGGACGAGACAAATGAAATACTGAAGAAGATTATCCAACTGCTGGGCGAGAAAAAGCGTGGCTCTGGCAAATGTTTTAAATGTGGAAAGCCAGGCCACTTCGCCCGCGATTGCAGCGCAAGTTCCAGTGCGCTCAACAATTCAGCAGGACGCAAACGCAGGGCTGATGGAGACGAATCCAACTCCAATCAGTCGTTAAACTAAAACGAGCCAGCAGGAAAGGGCGCGTGCTGGCTCCCGCAATTGAATGCCCCATAATCTCCGCCTCGCGAATTGGCAGAAAAGCGAGCAACGTTACTGTTGGTGGATATGTGGACGGACATGAGCG
>NW_023458555.1:108536875-108539125 GCF_013731165.1 Rhagoletis pomonella | reverse complement strand
CACATAAGTTTCACTATTTAATATAGGGACTGCCAGGGGATGGGCTATTTCCACATCTTGAGCGAGTTGGTGGAGAGTGCGTATAGCGAGATAGGGTGCACAGTTTACACCGAAGGTGACAGTTTTTAATTTGTATTCTCTTATTGGACTATTTGTGGATGACCGGAATACTATTTTTTGGAAATCTTGGTCATCTTTATGAAGTAATATTTGTCGATACATTTTTTCGACGTCGCCGTTGAAGACAAATTTGTACATTCGCCATTTCAAGATCAATAGCATTAAGTCTGGTTGGAGCGTTGGTCCGGTATATAAAACGTCATTCAGAGAGAGACCAGAACCCGATCGTTTGGATGCATTGAACACCACTCGTACTTTTGTCGTTCTTTTTTTCGGGTTTGATAACCGCGTGGTGAGGGAGATAGAACGACGAGCATTTGTCTTCTGAGTTTTTGTCATAGGAAGTCGTTTCTTCCATATGACCAAGGGAGAGGTATTCTTCTAAGACGCCGTCGTAAAGGGTTTTCAGATCACACCTTCTTGATTAGTGACCGCTCCATGCAGATGAATTGCTGGAGGGCCGCGGTCCAGGATGGGCCCAAGGCAATTTTATCTGGGAAGTTGGGCTTAAAGGGGAGCCGGACTATGTATAGTACTAGTATGTGTATAGTAGGCTTCACACTCCTTGTCTTCTGGAGTGATGAGATGAGCCTTTGGAACTTCTTCAAGTTCCCAAAACTTTTTAAGTTGATTGTCCAAGTATTTATTGGATATTTCTTCCACCTGAGTGGAGAATGATGCCACCTTTTCGGGAATCTGACCACTTAAGATCCAACCGAATATGGTATTTTGTGGTAGCAAGTTAGGGGAAATCTTTTCGATACCTTGTAGCATTATTTGGGGGATAAGATCACTGCCTATTACTACATCTATTTGAGCTGGAGAATGGCAGTTTGGATCTGCTAATTTGAGATGTGACCATTTTTCTCTTCGGGTGTGGCTCAGTTGGAACTTTGGGATAAGTCTCGTTAGTTTTGGCAACACTATAGCTTGGGCTTTTATTTTTATACTTTGATCGGTGGAGACTAAGATCAGAGAGCATAGCTTATTAGAGGTTTGAACCACCCTTCCACCCATGCCAGAGATTTCAAAGTTTGATTGTTTGCATTGGAGTCTTAATTTTGTTTGGGCCTTTGAAGAGATAAAGCTCCGTTCTGACCCTTGGTCAATCAGGGCTCTTAATTTAAAGAGATCACCTCTGTGTTCTACAGACACAATAGCAGTTGGGAGCAGTACCTTGTTATCGTTTTCCAAATAAAAGGACTGTACTTGTGTTGTGCTCGAACACGATGGTTGTTCATTAAGGGCTTCCGACTGACTGGTGGCTTGTGAGTTGGGACTGTTGGATAGTGTGGTTGTATGTTGCGAAGTCGTTCTGTGGATTCGATCCTCATTTTTATTTGGGGTAGATGCTACACTATAGTGGAGTGTTGAATGGTGTCGCTTTTGGCAATGAAGGCAGGTGTTAGTGCTGCTACAATCTTTTATTAAGTGTGTCTGAAAAAGGCAATTTTCGCACAGATTTTTATCCTTCACAAACTTTGTGCGATCTGGGATAGACAATTTTTTGTATTTGTAGCAGGTATTCAGAGTATGCGTAGGGTGCTTGCACATAACACAACTGTAAATTTTGCGCTGCTCTGTGATGTGGGAGTTGATATGCGTTCGAGATCTATTATGAGAGTTTTGGGATTGACTGGGTTTCGAAAAGGATCTATTTTGTAAAACAGGCTGTCTTGAGAATGAGGTGTTTGGGGGATTTTGTCGGGGCTTGGCTGGTCGCCATTGATGCACCCTTTCCACCACTTCATACCGGGTTGGGAGGAACTGGTTCATTTGCGACCACTTTGGAAGGTCTTTACGTGAACTAAGAGATTGTTCCCACAATGCCACGGTATTTTCGGGGAGTTTGGATGTCACCAAATATATTAAAATAGGATCCCAACTCTCAGTGGAAATTTGCTGAGTTGCCAGGATTTGCAGGCAGTTGTTCACTGTGGATTGCATTCTTTGAATTTCTTCGCTACTCTCAATTGGGATTGTTTTAAGGTTCATTAAAATTCTTATTTGATTTTCAACCAATACTCGCTTATTCTCATATCGGGACCTTAAGGCTTCCCACGCAAGTTCAAAATTATCGTCACTCAATGGGAATTGTTTTACAATCTGGCCGGCTTTTCCTTGCGTTTT
>NW_023458555.1:108531739-108536775 GCF_013731165.1 Rhagoletis pomonella | reverse complement strand
TTGCGAATAAGCAAGCTATAAGTTTAATTGTGTGTAACAAGTTCAGTTAAGCGTTGTAATTGCTTTATCAATTATTATTATTATTATTTTATTATTAGTATTAGCAAGTATTGTAAAATTGTTTGTTGTACAATAAAGTTAATTGTACTACCATTTGGTCATCGTTAGCCTTTATTTAACAACCCAGCGATACGAACCGGAGAATTTGGGAAATCCGGACGAGGGTTCAAGTATAATCGTAACAATTGGTGTCAGAAGTGGGATTGTTAAATAAATCCCGAAGGATAAACTTTTGAAAATGGCAAAAATTCAGGACTTAAAGATGGAGGAACTCAAACAGGAGTTGAAGAAGCGATATTTAGCAACCTCCGGAAGAAAAGTGGAGTTACTATCACGGCTGCGAGAGGCTATGGAAGCAGAAGGCATCGACGTGGACAAATACGACTTCCAGGGTAAACTTGACGATGCGTCCGCAAAGGATGAACAGAAGGATGAGGCCGCTTGTTCGTCGAAGGATATGCAGCAGACATCCGGGAAGGTTGGAGAACAGCAAAAGGCTCCGTCGTCATCACCAGCTATGGACATGAACACGTTAATGGCTGCCATGTCACAGATGTCGTCACAGATTTCATCCCAGCTGGAAGCACAGAAAACGTACATGTCATCGCAGGTAGATGAAAAGATTACTCAGCTACAAGAGAATTTATTTAAAGATAACGCGGAACTCAGATAGAGACAGGACAAAATTGAGGAACGATAAGATAAAATCGAAGAGCTAATTCAGGAGAAAGCTACTTCGACAAGTGCTCCCAAGGTAAAGACTCCATCCTTTGATGGCACGATTCCTTTCCAAGTCTTTAAGCTCCAGTTCGAGAAGACAGCTACAGCAAATCGTTGGAGCATGGAGGATAAATCCGCTGCTCTGTTCGTGGCATTAAAAGGACCTGCAGCGGAAATCTTGCAGACAATTCCTGACTGTGAAAGGAACAATTACGATGCATTAATGGGTGCAGTGGAAAGACGTTATGGTAGCGAGCACAGGAGACAGATTTACCAGATGGAGCTGGAGAATCGCTGCCAGAAATCTAACGAGACTCTACAAGAATTCGCCTCCGAGGTTGAAAGGTTGGCTCATTTGGCAATTGGAGATGCATCTGGTGAGCACCTCGAAAGAGTAAAAATCCAGAGGTTCATCAACGGAATGCGGGACGTGTATACCAAGCGCGAGACGTATGCAAATCCAAAGCCAACATTTGCTGAAACGGTCTCGTATGCTCAGATATGTGAAACGGCGGTGCTCCTAAGTAGACCATCCTACAAAGCCCATCGAGTAGAAGTGGAGACACCTGACGTGATGAACGAGATCCTGAAAACACTCAAGTCGATGGCAGAGAAGAATACTCCTGGTGCAACCGAGAGAAAGGATGGTGCTAGGAAATGCTTTAGATGCGGAAAACCAGGCCACTTCACACGCGAATGTAAGACGGGTTCCAACAGGTCAAACAGTTCGGCAGTACGTAACCGCAGGACTGAGGATGACGAGCCCGACTCCGATCAGTCGTTAAACTAAAACGAGCCAGCAGCAAGGGGCGCACGCGAGCCACGTTACTGTTGGTGGATATGTGGACGGACATGAGCGAGTACTAACTGTGGATACGGGTGCATCACATTCCATCATTCGATCTGATTTGGTCACTAAAGAGGTAAAGCCATTACCTGGAGCAAGGTTGAGGACAGCAACTGGTGACGGTGTTACACAAGTTCATAGTCGCGGCGATTATGGATGAAGTCATCATTGGATTAGACTTTTTATTTGGTCAAGGTATGAAGATCGACATGAAGAACAGGATCATGAAGTACGACAACATGGAAGTGCCCCTTAGGTTTGGGTATGATGGTCCGTACAGCAGCAAGAGAGTGATCCTAGAGGAAAACGAGCAGATTCCACCGAAGTCAGAAGCAGTTGTGTGGGCAAAGATTGATGGAGATTGTGAGAAAAACAAATTGTGGGTTGTTGAAGCAACATAAAATTCTACACCGGACGTACTTATTGGTAAAACCCTGGCTAAGACGCAAAAGGATGGACGCATCCCAGTTCGAATGCTCAATGAGTTCAAATCACCAGTCAAACTCCGAAGAGGAACTGTACTGGGCAATGTCGAGAGGTAGAGGCAATCTTCAACTGCGAAAAATTTCCTGAAAGCGAGTCCATTGGCGAGAATGACATTGCGGAAGACATTAATGCATGGACGGAAGGGTTGGAAGAAAAATACCAGCACAAGGCTAAGGAACTTCTTCGAAGATACTCCAATATATTCGACAAGGATGGCGACAAACCAGGCAGGACTAACGTCGTGAAACATCGCATTGATACTGGCGATGCAAGGCCAATCCGTCAAGCTCCTCGGAGTGTTCCACTTGCCAAACGTGAAACTGTTAGCCAAATAATAAAAGAAATGAGCGAGAGTGGTGTGATTGAACCATCAGCGAGTCCATGGAGTTCGCCGGTAGTACTTGTGAAGAAGAAGGATGGTCAAATGCGGTTCTGCGTAGACTACCGGAAACTAAACGATGTGACGAAAAAGGACAGCTATCCTCTTCCCAGGATCGATGACACTCTGGACTCGTTGACTGGAACAAAGTGGTTCTCAACACTCGACCTTAAGAGCGGCTATTGGCAAGTGGAGGTAAGTGACGAGGATAAGGAGAAGACAGCTTTCAGCGTTGGAGACGGTCTGTGGCAATTCACGGTGATGGCCTTTGGATTATGCAACGCTCCTGCCACTTTTGAACGCCTTATGGACCATGTGCTCAAAGGACTGCATTGGAAAACATGTTTGGTGTATCTAGACTACATTATCGTATTGGGTAAAAGCTTTGAGGAACACCTGAACAATTTGGAAGAAGTTTTCCAGAGGATAGCTGGCGCTGGTCTGAAGCTAAGTCCTAAAAAGTGCTCACTGTTCAGGAAGGAGGTGAACTACTTAGGGCACAAGGTGACAACGGAGGGCGTCTGTACTGCGAAGGAAAAGATAGAAGCAGTAAAGGATTGGCCAAGACCTAGGAACCTGCACGAACTACGGAGTTTTCTTGGGCTATGCACCTACTACCGCCGATTTGTTCCGAATTTCGCCAGCGTTGCTAATAGCCTCCACGAGCTCACTAGGAAAAGTAGAACCTTCGAGTGGAACAAGGAGCAGGAGGAGGCTTCCCAGACTCTGAAGGAACGACTATGTACTGCACCTATGCTAGCGTATCCCGTTCCAGGTGCAACGTTTATTTTGGATACGGATGCTAGTGGTTATGCCATAGGAGGCGTACTGTCGCAGGTAATTGATGGTCAGGAGAAGGTGGCTCGTTATTGAGCACCGCAAGGAAAGTGTCCACGGTAATGCTGATGCCATGTCCCGCCGACCATGTAGCCTGGAATGTAAACACTGCTCAAAAGCTGAGGGAAAAGAGGACATTATAGATGTCCGTCTAACGACAATAACACCAGCGGAAGAGTGGAAGGAAAGTGTCAGCAGGAAGATCCAGATCTGGAGCTTTTGATGCATGGACTGGAGGTGGACAGAAGGCCAACTAAGGAGCAAATGGCAGCGGAAAGCCCCATCGCAAAGGCGTACTGGGCACAATGGAACAGCTAAAATTAATATCTGGCTGTTTGCACAGGGTATGGGAAAGCGAAGATGGCCAGTGCTCCCGCAGCTTGATAGTAGTTCCAAGGGTAAGAATTTCGGATGTACTCAAGGAATTCCACAATGGTCCTAGTGGAGGGCATCTGGGAATCACGAAAACCCTGGAAAAGATCAAGCAGAGGTTCTATTGGGTTGGTTGTCGGCAATCGGTCGCAGAGTGGATTGCTAACTGCGCGGAGTGTATTGCAGCTAAAGGGCCGAAATCCAGAAGTCATGGCCAGATGAAGCAGTATAACTCAGGTCCATTTCCTTTGAGCGCACAGGGAAACAAATACGTCCTTGTGATTATGGACCACTTTAGCAAATGGCCGGAGGTATACCCGATTCCAAACCAGGAAGCTAAAACAGTAGCGGAGGTATTCACCTACAATTGGGTTGCGAGATACGGTGTACCTATAGAGCTGCACTCTGACCAGGGAATAAATTTTGAATCGGCGGTATTTGTGCCAGATACTGGGTATCCAGAAAACTCGAACAACGGCTCTTCATCCCCAATCAGATGGCATGGTGTAGCGGTTCAACCGAACCCTGTAAGAGCATTTGCGAAAGGTCGTGGACAAGAATCAGAAAGATTGGGATGTCCGCATACCCCTGTTCCTGATGGGTTACCGGTCAGCAGTGCATGAAACAACGGGTAAAACTCCTGCAAGGGTAATCTTCGGCAGTGAGCTCCGGTTGCCTAGTGACCTGAAGTTTGGAGTAACTGGCGATGCAAGGAGAACTGGGAAAGAGACGTCCAACATCCTGGAAGACGAGTTGAGAGAAATACATGCTCTTGTGAGACAGCGAACTCAAATTATGAGTGACAAGATGAAGGCCAGGTATGATAAGGCAATGAACTCCGAGGGTTTCCAAGAGGGAGACTTAGTGTTGCTGTACAATCCACAACGGAAGAAAGGTTTGTGCCCAAAACTACAATGCAACTGGGAAGGTCCAGACCGTTGGGAGACCAAGAAACAAGATGAAGGTGGTCCACTTGGAAAGGCTTGCAGCGTTTAGAACAGCAAGTGTGTCTGATCGGGACAATCAGACTTAGGTGGAGGGCAGTGTGACGAATACTGCGGCAACGCGAAGCGAACAACGAGAAATAGGCAGAATGTTCGAGGAATGACGTAGAATGTTCCACAAAGAGAAACGTCAAGTTGGATGAACACTGCGAACAGCGAGAGAAAGAGAATGAGCGATAAACTTCAGAATGTTCTAGAGTTGCCATAAGTGCCAGCGCAGGTATATAAGGGCGCCGCCACAGCGAAGTTAGTTAGTTACAAGTCAGCAAGCTACAAGTAAAGTGAGCAGAGAAGCGAGTTGCGAATAAGCAAGCTATAAGTTTAATTGTGT
>NW_023458555.1:108527688-108531639 GCF_013731165.1 Rhagoletis pomonella | reverse complement strand
AAAAGGATGGACGAATCCCAGTTCGAGTGCTCAATTAGTTCAAATCACGAGACAAACTCCGAAGAGGAACTGTACTGGGGAAACGTCGAGCGGTAGAGGCAATCTTCAACTGCGAAAAATTACCTGAAAGCGATTCCATTGGCGAGAATGACATTGCGGAAGACATTAATGCATGGACGGAAGGGTTGGAAGAAAAATACCAGCACAAGGCTAAGGAACTTCTCCGAAGATACTCCAACATATTCGACAAAGATGGCGACAAACCAGGCAGGACTAACGCGATGCAAGGCCAATCCGTCAAGCTCCTCGGAGTGTTCCACTTGCCAAACGTGAAACTGTTAGCCAAATAACAAAAGAAATGAGCGAGAGTGGGGCGATTGAACCATCAGCGAGTCCATGGAGTTCGCCGGTAGTACTTGTGAAGAAGAAGGATGGTCAAATGCGGTTCTGCGTAGACTACCGGAAACTAAACGATGTGACGAAAAAAGAAAGCTATCCTCTTCCCAGGATCGATGACACTCTGGACTCGTTGACTGGCACAAAGTGGTTCTCAACACTCGACCTTAAGAGCGGTTATTGACAAGTGGAGGTAAGTGACGAGGATAAGGGGAAGACAGCTTTCAGCGTTGGAGACGGTCTGTGGCAATTCACGGTGATGCCCTTTGGATTATGCAACGCTCCTGCCACTTTTGAACGACTTATGGACCATGTGCTCAAAGGACTGCATTGGAAAACATGTTTGGTGTATCTAGACGACATTATCGTATTGGGTAAAAGCTTCGAGGAACACCTGAACAATTTGGAAGAAGTTTTCCAGAGGATAGCTGGCGCTGGTCTGAAGCTTAGTCCTAAAAAGTGCTCACTGTTCAGGAAGGAGGTGAACTACTTAGGGCACAAGGTGAAAACGGAGGGCATCTGTACTGCGAAGGAAAAGATAGAAGCAGTAAAGGATTGGCCAAGACTTAGGAACCTGCACGAACTACGAAGTTTTCTTGGGCTATGCACCTACTACCGCCGATTTGTTCCGAATTTCGGCAGGGTTGCTAATAGCCTCCACGAGCATACTAGGCAAAATAGAGCCTTCGAGTGGAACAAGGAGCAGGAGGAGACTTTCCAGACTCTGAAGGAACGACTATGTACTGCCCCTATGCTAGCGTATCCCGTTCCAGGTGCAACGTTTATTTTGGATACGGATGCTAGTGGTTATGCCATAGGAGGCGTACTGTCGCAGGTAATTGATGGGCAGGAGAAGGTGGTTGCCTACTATAGCCGGTCAATTGGAAAACCAGAAAGGAACTACTGCGTAACTCGAAGAGAACTACTAGCGTTGGTGGAGTGCGTCAAACATTTCCACAAAAACCTCTATGGGCAACGTTTCCGAGTTCGAACGGACCATGCAGCGTTGAAGTGGCTACTACAGTTTAAGAATCCAGAAGGACAGCTAGCTCGGTGGATTGAGAGACTGCAAAGTTATGACTTCGCTATTGAGCACCGCAAGGGAAGTGTCCACGGTAATGCTGATGCCATGTCCCGCCGACCATGTAGCCTGGAATGTAAACACTGCTCAAAAGCTGAGGGAAAAGAGAACATAATAGACGTCCGTCTAACGACAATAACACCAGCGTAAGAGTGGAAGGAAGAACAGCTACGAAAGTGTCAGCAGGAAGATCCAGATCTGGAGCTTTTGATGCATGGACTGGAGGTGGACAGAAGGCCAACTAAGGAGCAAATGGCAGCAGAAAGCCCATCGCAAAGACGTACTGGGCACAATGGAACAGCTTAAAATTAATATCTGGCTGTTTGCATAGAGTATGGGAAAGCGAAGATGGCCAGTGCTCCCGCAACCTGATAGTAGTTCGAAGGGTAAGAATTCCGGATGTACTCAAGGAATTCCACAATGGTCCTAGTGGAGGGCACCTGGGAATTACGAAGACTTTGGAGAAGGTTAAGCAGAGGTTCTGTTGGGTTGGTTGTCGGCAATCGGCCGCAGTGTGGATTGCTAACTGCGCAGAGTGTATTGCAGCTAAAGGGCCGAAATCCAGAAGTCATGGCCAGATGAAGCAATATAACTCAGGTGCACCTTTCGAGCGGATTGCCATGGATGTAGCCGGTCCATTTCCTATGAGCGCACAGGGAAACAAATACGTCCTTGTGGTTATGGACTACTTTAGCAAATGGCCGGAGGTATACCCGATTCCAAACCAGGAAGCTAAAACAGTAGCGGAGGTATTGACCTACAATTTGGTTGCAAGATACGGTGTACCTATAGAGCTGCACTCTGACCAGGGAAGAAATTTTGAATCGGTGGTGTTCCAAGAGATGTGCCAGATACTGGGTATCCGGAAAACTTGAACAACGGTTCTGCATCCCCAATCAGATGGCATGGTGGAACGGTTTAACCGAACCCTGGAAGAGCATTTGCGGAAGGTAGTGGACAAGAATCAAAAAGATTGGGATGTCCGCATACCCTTGTTCCTTATGGGATACCGGTCCGCAGCGCATGAAACAACGGGTAAAACTCCTGCAAAGGTAATCTTCGACAGTGAGCTCCGTTTGCCTAGTGACCTGAAATTTGGAGTAACTGGCGATGCAAGGAGAATTGGGAAAGAGACGTCCAACATCCTGGAAGAGGAGTTAAGAGAAATACATGCTCTTGTGAGACAGCGAACTCAAATTATGAGTGACAAGATGAAGGCCAGGTATGATAAGGCAATGAACTCCGAGGGTTTCCAAGAGGGAGACTCAGTGTTGCTGTACAATCTACAACGGAAGAAAGGTTTGCCCCCAAAACTACTATGCAAGTGGGAAGGTCCGTATAAGGTCGTCAAACGGCTGAATGACGTAGTGTATCCAATCCAGACCGTTGGGAGACCAAGAAACAAGATGAAGGTGGTCCACTTGGAAAGGCTTGCAGCGTTTGGAACGGCAAGTGTGTCTGATCGGGACGATCGGGACAATCGCCACCTCTGCATTATACTTTGTTAGTTTTTCGTCAGTCCCTTCGGAGATGGCAAATTACATGCCGGGCGACAATCGCCACTTCTGCATTACACTCCGTCCGTCTTTCGTCAGTCTCTTAGTAGATACCTAAATACATGCACGGGTACAATAACTTTCAACATTGAAGAATGCAAAATAATAGTGTTTAAATTATTTAAATTCACACTTTATTTATTTTTCTTCTTTATAATTTATTTTTTTTTGTATAGAAATACTTTTGAAAAACCTTTCTTTTGGCGTTTAATAGCTTCGCGTAGCTGCATTTCAGCCGATCCTGAGGCGTCTGAATTCGGAATCAATTCTGAAATAAAATGTATACAAAATAGTAATTAATTTGCATTTAATTTACTATAAATTTATTGAATTTTTTTTTTAATAAAAATATAGTTCATCTTATAACAAAACCATATAAATAAATCCACTTTTTTTAAGTTTTTCGGTATCCAGTTCTATAGCCCATTTAATTCAAGTACACCAAAGTGCAAGTTTGAAGTGGCTACAAACTACCGCTAATTTTTGGCAATTTTTTTTGTTGGCGGTGGCGCGCATTTTCTTCCATATATGTATGTACTAGGGATGCCAAAATATCATGAAAGTTGGGATCCCGGGATTTCGGGATATTTTTTTAGGTGATCCCGGGATCCCGGGATTTATCCCGGGATTCAAATTGAGTCATAAATTTTATGAATATGAGTAAAAATTCAATATCTGAATGCATTTAAACATACCATTAAATAAAACTATTTAAAATTTACGATAAACTAATTGTAAAACTCATATATCGCTAGCTTAGAGTGAAAAGTTGCTAACTTCACTATTAATGAAAAATCATATTTTGATATAGGAGGCTAGATAAATTAAAATTGCATCGTTTCGAAAAGGGTAAAGGTCCCTGTTTTATGTTTTCTCGTTTATATTCAATGAAAGGAAAATTTGCTAAGGCCAAAAAAA
>NW_023458555.1:108524165-108527588 GCF_013731165.1 Rhagoletis pomonella | reverse complement strand
CCTGCAAAGGTAATCTTCGACAGTGAGCTCCGTTTGCCTAGTGACCTAAAATTTGAGTAACTGGCGATGCAAGGAGAATTGGGAAAGAGACGTCCAACATCCTGGAAGAGCAGTTAAGAGAAATACATGCTCTTGTGAGACAGCGAACTCAAATTATGAGTGACAAGATGAAGGCCAGGTATGATAAGGCAATGAACTCCTTATATATGAGCATTCAGAATGCTCATATAAACATTTAAATATGTTTGCTCCACCCGTCGATAAGAATGTTCGAATCGGCATAAAGTGTGCTCCACCCGTATATAAGAATGCTCATTTAAACATACAAATATGTTCCACCCGCCGATAAGAATTTTCCTATATATGTATAAACGTACATATATGCTCCACTGTATAGTATGTTATAATCGATAATTTTTTGTTGATTATGGCTACGAAAAGTTTAACATGTTCTTTTTCAATACAACAACAATATATATTTCATAATTTTCCCAAATTGAAAAGATTAACAGTTTCTTTTTCAATATACGACTATATATATATTCAATAATTTTCCCAATTCCGCTGCTAACATTTTTAATGAATAAATATCAAATACGTTTAATTTTATAATGATAGTATATACATACATATCTGTTTTATTGTTTTATTTGGACATCTTTTTTATTGAATTTATTAATCTCACATATGAGATTTTTTAAATCGATATTTTCCTTGTTTTCTTCATTATAATAGTTATTATATAAATTTATTAAGTGCACAACATTTTTATGTTTTTCTTTCTATGTAAAAACAATTACATGTATCAGGTCCTGATTCAGTATCATTATTACTCCAAGGACAGATCGTAAAATATTTTCCATATATAGAGGTTATCCAAGACCCATTTTCCATCTGTTCCGTTTATATACATCCATTTTGTATAATGTTTCTATGGTGATCTAATATATATTTAAAATTCCTTTCTAGAAATCCTTTAATTTCATCACTTTTAATATTGAGTTTGATTGTAGTATCTAGTTTAACCGTTATCTGTTTAATAGAACAGCCCTGTTTAGCAGTTAGCTGTTTAATAGAACAGCCCTGTTTAGCAGCTAGCTGTTTAATAGAACAGCCTTGTTAAGCAGTTAGCTGATTAATAGAATAGTATATATAGTTTATTATTTTATAAGTGATCACCTTCAATATAAATTATATAAAAGCCGAGTAAATATCTAATGTTTCTTACATGCACTATTTTGGTGAATTCTCATATCTAGAAATTTCATATTTTTTCCCCATACATTTTCGACTCAGATACAATTTTTCATACAACTAATAATTATACAAAATCCCATTTAAAATACAGTTTGTATTAAATTTATCACCTAATACAATTTTCATTAATTTTCATATAAGTACTAATTTTATTAACTCATATAAGTTCCAAATTCTCATGTAATAGTCTTATTACCTCATACAAGTCATAATTTTCCATACAATAAATAATTGTTTATTAATTTACCTAAGTTCTAAATTTTCATAGATTTTCTCAAAGTGCAAAATTTATCAATTTATTCATATGTATATTTTCGGTTCTGCTAAAATTTTTCCATACAACTAATAGCCTTTTTAACTCATAGAAGTTGTGAGTTTTCATACTAGTATACAATTTATTATCTCATATGAGTTCATTCGTTTTCATACAAGTAATAATTTTTCTTACAAGAAATAACTTTATTAATTCATAAAAACTATATATTTTCATATAAGTATTAAATTGATGACCTCATATAATTTCATTAATTTTCATATAAGTTCATCAGTTTTCATATAAGTAATAACTTTATTAACTCATAGAAACTATAGATTTTTCACCTACATATATCAAAATATGAGTTTTCATAAAAAGTGGACTTAACAACCTTTTTTAGCATTTTAGCATTTTTTTATATATTTATATTTTATATTTACTCATATAAGTTCATCAGTTTTCATACAAGTAATATCTATATTAACTCATGAAAGTTATAATATTTGATGTAAGTAATTGCTTTATTAATTCATGTAAGTTAGTTTCATTAGTTTTCATATGCCTAATTGTTTCTTAATTAACATAAATTTCAAATTTTCATAGATTTTGTCAATGTACAAAAAAAGTCGAGTAAATATGTAATGTTTCTTGCATGCATTATTTTGATGAAGTTTCATATTTTTCTCATACATTTTCGACTCGGTTACAAGTTTTTCATATAAGCAATAACCTTTTTAACTCATAGAAGTTATGAATTTTCAATAATTTTTCACATATATAATAACCAGGGAACGGATTTTATAGAAATTGCCTTTTTTTCTGCCAAAGAGATAGAGTATATTCGATTAATAATGTCCACGATTTAGCTTCCCCTGATTCCCTATATACACATTTGATGTTGCCTTTTTTAAGATATTTGCCTTTTTTTTTGCCTTTTCTACCTTTAAAAAAGTGATTATAGCATTTACAATTTTTTTTTTAAGATTAAAAAATATACACATACCCATGCGGCGCAAGGACCTCGTGCCAAATTGGTGTTGGAGAAATTCAAAGCCGTTTTCTCAGCTAACGGAGGCTTGGAGACAATAAGGGGTGTGGATAAAATTGTAAAGGGCGAGGAAAGCGCCCTTATTCCTGATAATATGAACGTTTCAAACGTTCCATATTTAAATTGGGCTCCACTTGTATCAACTTACGACGAGCGCACATTTAGGGCTTTTCTTCGCGAAAATCGAATGAAAATGCTGCCAGAAAACTTCAAAATGCATCTTGTGGTTCAATGTTACTACAACTACTTATGTATACAGATAAAAGTTTTATGAGTTAGAAACTCGAGAGGATAAAATAGTCAAAGATTCAAAGTACAAATTTTTCATATAAAGAAACTAGTTCACAGTTTTTCTCTTTTTACTTGTAATATAAGCATTTCCAAAATAAATATATTTTTTGTTTGTACTTATTTCTTATTTGTTCTTATTTTGCTTTTTTTTGCAATACCTAGTGCCTTTTCCTGCCTTTTTCGCTATTTTGTTTTGCCTTTTTTGCAATACCTAGTGCCTTTTCCTTCCTTTTTCGCTATTTTATTTCGCCTTTTCCAGCCTATTTCGTTATTTTATTTTGCCTTTTGTATAGGTTTTTAGGTCCTAAAAATCCGTTCCCTGATAATAACTTCATTAGCTCATAGAAATTATAGATTTTCACATAAGTATTAAATTGATGAACTCATATAATTTCATTAATTTTCATATATGTTCATCAGTTTTCATATAAGTAATTGCCTTATTATCTAATAAATGTTATAATTTTTCATACAAGTAATAACTTTATTAAGTTATAGAAATTATAGATTTTCATATAAGTATTAAATTGATGAACTCATATAATTTCATTAATTTTCATATAAGTTCATC
>NW_023458555.1:108519983-108524065 GCF_013731165.1 Rhagoletis pomonella | reverse complement strand
TTTTCATATAAGTAATAACTTTATTAACTCATAGAAATTAAAGATTTTTCACCTACATATATCGAAATATGAGTTTTCATAAAAAGTGGACTTAACAACTTTTTTTAGCATTTTAGCATTTTTTATATATTTATGTGGGCTCGTTATCGTCCACTTGGCATTAATATATATTTATTAGACAAACAATGATGATGAAATCAAGATCAAGGTTATTCTTATGTTATTAAAAAGATGAATAGGCCAATATATTAGTGTTTTAAAAATCACACCACAACTTGGGGCTTATCAGAGAAATTAAATATATACATATGTATAGCATAGAATTTTTTGTTTGGCTATTTTTAAATTCTTTTTAAATTGCCATTTATTTATTAAATGTGATTGACGTTTTGAAAGCCAGCTAATTTTTGAATTCTTATGCTTATTAGAGAAATGAAAATGTAGTATATAAACTTATCTCTTTATTGAGATGAGTTCTCATTTATAAAGGATATTTGCTGTGAATAAGGTCCATTTTTGCGAAAGTTTTTAAGTAAACTATATAAACATATATAAATTAAACAAAGGACGAAGGTAAGCTTTTACTAAAAAGATCTAATAATAATAGAAAAAAATATTTTCTAATTTTAAAATACATATATATATACAGACATGTTCTGTAAATCGAACGATTTTGAAATCAATATGATTTGCTAAATATTGATCGTTATTTCTGATGAAAAGATTGAATATTTTTTATATAAAATATATAATAGAACCATCAGCGATGTTATATCATCCGTATCAATACCAAATTATGAGTTTTATGATTAAAACCCCATACAAATGTTTCCAAAATCTTATCGATTTCAAATCGAACGAATTTCAGAACATACCAGATATTCTATTTTTTATATACGTTTATAGACTGAATTTTATACAAATGGAGAACCTATGGAATGTAATATCTACTGAAGATGTGGAATCGCGTGGCCTACAGGTATTTTGTGATGAAATACCTTAAAATCCTCTTCCTGAAGTAGAGTACTACTGGACAGGAAAAAAAAATATCTTATAGTATATTATGGCCATCAATAAATTAAATTAAAACCCCGTGTGGTACGGGAAAAACCAACTTAACTAATAAACAATTAAAATAAAAAAATATATATATAATGAGGAAGAATTTTCGACCTTAAAGTAAGGAAACTTTTTCTTTGATCCAGAGATGAATTTTTGGTTCAGTGTAAATAAAACATCTATTCCTGAAACGACATCAGAAGCGCCTACATCTAATCCGAAAAAGTTGTTCACAACACAGGAAGCCATAGAAGCATTTAGGCAAGATCTAATACAAAAAGAGAAAATTATTTCGGGAATAATTGAGAGCTCACAACCCTTTTATAGACATTTTCAGCTTCAATATGAAGATAATATTATGCTATGAATTTTCTGTACATATGATAGTGATTTCCTTCAACGTAAATAATATTTCTTGTTTTGTGTATCGCCAGGTTGCATTCGAGAAAATTTTAAGTAACGGTGAAATTGAAATTGTTACTGGAGATGATATCCCACTACGCTCAGATGTCACATTCTTCTTCTTCTTCTTTTTTGGCGCTGTAACCGCCTAAACGATTTTGGCCGAGTTCAGCAAAGCACGCCAGTCGTTTCTCCTCTGTGCCAACTGACGCCAATTGGAAACGCCAAGTGAAGCCAAGTCCTTCTCCACCTGATCTTTCCATCGCAGTGGGGGCCTCCCTCTTCCTCTGCTACCACCAGCGGGTTCCGAGTTGAATACTTTCAGAGCTGGAGCGTCGGTGTCCATTCGAACGACATAACCAAGCCAGCGGAGCCGCTGTATTTTAATTCGCTGCACTATGTCCATATCATTGTAAAGCTCATACAGCTCATCGTTCCATCGTCTGCGGTACTCGCCGTCGCCAACGCGTAAAGGCCCGTAAATCTTCCGCAAAATCTTTCTCTCAAACACTCCAAGAGCCGCCTCATCGGATGTTGTCATTGTCCATGCTTCTGCGCCATATACCAGCACGGGCATGATGAGTAACTTATAGAGCGCGGTTTTCGTACGTCGAGAGAGGACTTTACTCCTGAATTGCTTACTCAGTCCAAAGTAGCACTTGTTGGCAAGAGTGATTCTACGTTGGATTTCAATGCTGACATTATTATCGGTGTTAATGCTGCAGATGTCACATTAATTGATATTAAAAGTTATAAACATTATATGGATATGGAAATTTCTTAACTTTTAATACTATAATATGGATTTGCCGTATTCATATGACATACAAAAAGAATACAAATGTAGTATATAAAAAGATTAATTTGATATTTGGTGGTCATTACTTAGCGGAGTGTGATCGATTAGTTAATAAAATAATACATACTTATGTTCACAATTATTTAAATAGGACTTGATTAGACTCTAAAAAATAATATAAACTTTTATAGAAATTCATAAGCCTATTTTTTTTAAGCAAATTTAAAAAAACTCAATCTATATAATGTTAGAGGAATATACGTTGGTTATAGACGTTCAGGGGTTCTATTTTAATAGGAAATTTATTGCTAAAGAAGTCAGCATATCAACATTTATGTAACATATATATCATATATAAAAACGTTTCTTATTCAACCTCCTTTTGAAGAATCTAAGTTGATGATACGGGATAAAACAACTAATAACTGGTTATATCATAACCATCATGGATTAAAATGGGAAGACGATTGGGTGATTCGACTTTAATGGCTGTTATTGAATATATCCATTATATTCATTAATGAAAAGAAAAAATTATATATTCTATGCTAAAGGATTGGAGAAAATCAGATGGATTCAACGTTTATTCGGATACGATATTATTTTATATAATTTAGATGATTTAAATTGTCCAAATTTAAAGAATTTATATATTGAAAATATAAATATAAATACTTGTAAATATCATGAAAATTCTATGATATCTGTTGAAAAAAATGTAATAATATTAAGAAAATTTATCGATGCAGCTATATATTTCGATTCATCGCCGCCATTCTCATTGATGAACTTTTCTGAAAAAAGTTGAATACATGTTTAATTGAATGTTAAACTAAGAAAGGATAAGGGGAACTCATCATTTGAAGACTCGAATGCTCCACCGATTAGCGCAGCGGGTCGTGAATTGGATTTTTTTACCGCATTGGTTTTATTTAATTTTTTCTTTTAATAATATATTTAAAAAAACGTAAACACGTCACTTACGATTGAAAAAATGTGATATTTACTGCTTCATGTCGTTGGCATTTGCATTTCATTTACAAGTTTAAGTTATTTATAAACATTCGCTCTCAAAACTAATTAAAGGTTTATTTGAAAAAACTTTTAATAAGCTTAATATTAAAAATGCTTATTTAACGCTTATTATAGCAAACTTACTTTGAGTTATTTTTAAAAATATTTACTGAAATGCTTGTTGGTTCTATATTGCTAGCACGTTCAAAGTAATTTTCCAGATATACCATAAGAGAATATACTCAAAATGGCAATTATATTTTTCAAAACTCGGGAGCGGTTTAACAAATTCTTATTGAAAAACAATTCACATGAAAAATTAACAAAAATACACTATTTGTAAACCTATGAGAAACGCTGCACCCGCTGGTGGTCCCAGATGATAAAAATACCAGTTAGAGAAGGACTTGGCATCAGTTGACATTTTCAATTGGCATTAAGAAGCACAGAAGAGAAACGAATACAGTATAGTTTGGTTAGCTGCCCATCCTTCTTTGCACGAAAAACTTTTGCACTTAACCGAAAAAAGCACTTAAGCGAATTTTCTTTACTACTTTAATGAGGAAGGTATCCGAATCCCTATGAAACCAAATAGTGGAGTAGCACTTTGTTATGTAGCTGTGTGGGTGGGCAAGGCCAGGCAGCATCAGGCATGATTGTGGGCCCTAGCCAGCTCGTCGGTCGGGGGAGTTCTTCCTACCTGCCCTGCCTCTTGGCTACATCAACAAAATTGCATCATGCCTGGTTATTAAACAATTCAAAAAAGAGAAGGAGTTAGCAAGAGAAGAGGAAAGCTAGAAGGAAAGTC
>NW_023458555.1:108515061-108519883 GCF_013731165.1 Rhagoletis pomonella | reverse complement strand
TACATTTTGGGGGTTTTCTGTTTTGAAAAACTACGCAGGACAGACCTTTAAATAACAGTACGGTCCTGCAAAAAACCGAAGGGATGGTCACCGTACATATAACGGTAATTTAGAGAAATACAAAATCTTCGATATATCAGTAAATATTAAAGCTAATTTATTCAATATTGATGTTTGCAACAATTCTTAACCAAGAAATACGTTTGTAATAAAATTTTGGAAAATGGGCGTGGCACCGCCTAGTTATGATCACATATATGTATCTCGGATCCGTTCTACCAATTTGTACCAAACTCTGTATGGTTATTGTGCTTGCCACATAAAAGCAAAACGTTGAAAATTATTGAAATCGCACTAAAATTGAGGCCGCTTTTCATATAACGGTAAATTTCAGAAATGCTTGGAACTGCAATATTTCGAAATTTAAGGACGTTAATTTAGTCAAAATTGATACACCTCGCCTCAGCCCTTGCGCTACTTACGGCTGAGATAAAACACCTTCGTGCGTGTATACTTGCATGTGGGTGCCATGACGCGAAAAAGAAAAATGCAAAAAGTAAAACAAAACTTCACAACCTCGCCCCTTCACCCGTGGCCACGAAGTCTACAGTTTTGCCCACTGCTTCTCCTGTTGACAGTGTCGGTAACTCGTCTTGCTCTAATGATATTCAACTGTCTGGTGCTTCTGATCAGTGTTGCCGCGCCGTCTCAAGAAAATGTATCCCTTACCAAGCCAAAAATGTATCCAAATGTATCCAATTTTCTTTATTTACATATACATCTCATAATTTGTAAGAAAACCAAACATTCTCATGAAAAAGACATAATTTAACCCATCTTAAGGACTTGGAATACATGTGCATAAAATGAAACATTTGTTATTTCAATTTATAAAGTACATTTTTTGTGCATAAGTATTTTGCAAAGTAAATATAATAAATAGCAAGTACACTCTAAAAAGAGCATGTAAAACTACTACTGAAAAGTATATATTTTTCAACAAGAATCTGTATAAATATATGTATAAGATGTTCAGTATTTGATTTTGAACTTGAGATCTTTAAAATATACACATAAATACACATATATAGAATGTTTAAAATTGCAAAATTTTTCAAACTACAAATACATTTGAGTAGTCTACTTGCAAAGTGCGCTATGTAAAATTTTTTCGATTCTTAGTTTTTGGCGGATTACGTACCAGTATTTAAAGTAGTTGCATGTCCACTAACAACAGAGTGCAAAATCTTTTTATATTCTGAAAAAATAGCATCAAATGTTAAGTCTTCTTCCAAAAGTCGCTATCATACTTATTTATGAACTTTCAAAAGTATCAATCTTCTGATGAACTTAGAAAGCTGCTTTAGGTCGTATAGACCTCCTATTTATCCAAATTTTCAGATAATAATAAAAAAGATTCAATTTAAAGGTTACTTGTTGTCGTAGTCGCTTTTTCAAATTTATGACTTTCTATTATAAAGTCACATAACGCTGTTTTCAAGTGGACTACTCATTTCCTACTAATAATAAACATTACTTTATTTTAAACATGTTATGTGTAATTTTGCTCTTGCGACAAATTTGGTATGTCAGAATAAACAGGCAATGACTAATTTTATTACACGGCGTGCGAATTTGCACACATTAACAGAGGAAACTGGTTACCTCTCTTAATATGCGCAAATAAACAAAAACTTTTTAGAGTGTATTTAAAGTCTTTTCAGTAAAATTCATAAAAGTCTCCTTAAATAAACCAAAGTTAGTTTTTTAAACTACATTGAAATCTTCTTTCTTTTTAAATTAACAAATGAAAATATGTGATGTTAAAGAGATGACTACAGAAAGAGTATAATTTACTTTATATACATATGTATATCGTCGTTTAAAGTACAAAACCGCGTATCGTCATTCTGCAAAACCGCATAACTGACATTTGCTGCCAAAAATTGGATTTGCTCACACAAGCTCTTGGCTCAATCCTTATCAATTCGTCCTGAAATATACTAGCCAGAAATGCGATTGCTTTATAAAAAAGAGAACCATTTTGAAATATAAGTGTTTTTACTCTCTAGAAAATAATTTATGCAACGTCACATACGCGGTTTTGCTTTTTGTTGATACGCGGTTTTGTACTTTAAACGACGATATGTATATTAAGATCTTGCTTAAAGCATCCTTTAAGCTAATTAAAGCAATTGCGCTTATACCTATTTTGGTGAGATCTCTTCATATGTTCATTGCTTCGTTCACAAAAAATAAAATGCTTTAATTTCACGCTTAAGTAGCGATTCTTTATACGTTCAGAAAACGTAATGCTTTCTACCATCTTTAATGAAAATCGATTTTTAAACGAAAAAAACTTTATAGGAAACATAAAATTTTGGCCTATTTAAAAAAGTATCCACATTTTTACTGACCGGAAAAAATAAGTATCCCGCAAAAATTCTACTAAAAATGTATCCAATTGGATCTATTTAGATCCAAACGGCATCCCTGCTTCTGATCGCCTGCCTGCTGCTTTGCCGATTGACTCATACGAACAGTGTAATTTAGTCGCTCCTGCGCCGACACAGTCAACTGATCAAGGTATCTTACGCGCGCCTACGTCCGCTGCTGCAGCGGGCGCTGGCACTACTGCTAATGCTAACATCGCTATGCCGTTGTCGTATGCTAACGCCACTCGCTTATATATACCTGTTGCGCGTGATAATTACAGTGACCATAAATATGGATTCAAAATGAAGGACAATTTTTCAAAAATATGCCTACATATATTTACGTAGTATAAAAATATCAAAAGAGTATTTATGATTCAAAATTCTTAATACATTTTAAGCTTTAAAAATGAATCACGTTTTTCTCCATCGATATTAATCTTTTTTTACATGAATATTTATAAACGTATAGTAAAACATATTATAATAACAAAAGCACGAAAAGTGAAAATCTTTAAAGGATTATTTTATAGGCAAATTTTGAGTCGTTCAAAATGAAAACAATACCCTTTTTTATAAGCTTTTATTTAACTTTGTCATCCCGCGGAAATCGCGGAAATTTCCAATCGATTTTAAACTAACTTCCCGCAAGTTAGAGACTTGAAATTTTCAGCATAGTTCCAATCACGATGACAATGCAATTTAATATATAAATGAATTCCCCATATGGTCCAGGCGTCTTGATTCAAAGGCGGTCAAAAAATAATAAGATTTATGGCTAACAGTGCGTAATTTGCCAAAGAACGTAAAACCACTATAAAATTGTTAAAGCTGCCGGCGATAGTGTAGCAAAGCTATTTGTGGCAAATTCTGGATATCAACCTAGTCTCGATATGAGCCTCGTTGTAGGAATTAGAAGACTCCAGATGTCGCCCCGCCAGAAGAAGTTAAATATTGCGCCTAAATATATGCACTATTTACATATGCTACTGCGGAAATAGACGACACGCCATTTCTTTAAATGAAATTAACTGCTGCTATATGTACATATGTATGTTTATACAAAACGTAAGCAAACATTTTGCTTGCATAGTCTTCTGTTCTCTTTCATTGCAAGTTGAATTATTTTAATATCTATTGCAAAATTTTGTACATAAAATAAAATAACACTTTTTAATATACAACGCTTTTATAAATGGACTAAAAATTAGAAAAAAAATAATGAAAAAAAAATAAAAAAATATTTTTTTTTAAAAACAAGCTTTTATTTAACATGTACAATCCCTCGCTAGGGCAGGCACCTTGCCGTTGTTGCGGGGGCTTAGCTGAATCGCCGACCAGCCCCTTTCTGGTCTGGGGCATCGCTGACGCGCTCGTCGCTTCTGCGCTGCCTGTTCTCCAGACTTGGGCTGCCGGCGAACGGTGACCAAGAACTGCCACCTGCTAATCCAGGGTGTGACGCGACACCGTGCCTATTGGACGGTTTGCAGCCAGGAGGGTATACACCGGCTGTAGTATAACGGCGCCTCTTCGACACCGGGCCGCATCGAGGAGTAACGGTGGCCTTACCGCGACATGGGGCGCTGGCGCGGCGGACCAGATAAGATCCCCTTCAACAAAATTGACTGCTGAGCTCGCCTCGTCGAGCAGGCAGTCGTACGAACAAGATGATTACAACTAAAAAAGCAACAAAAACAACAACAGCAAAAAACAGCAAAGCAAGCGCGAAAACAGCGACAGCTACAACGTCAGCTACAGCCACAGCTGAAACTAGTGCTGCAACAGCAGCAATAGCGTTAACAGCAACAACTACAGCAACTGCAACTGCTGCGGACACAGCAGCAACAGCACGAAGAACAGCAACGGCCACGCACGGCAGTAACATGCTGGGCGGGGGTAAAGGCACCAGGCGCAGGGGTAGCTTCCTTGAGAGCCTGCCCGAAGAAGAGGCTGCCCTCTTTATTGAACACGCCAGGTATGAAGAGAAGCCAAGCACCAGCAGGGGCGGCGTGGATCAGGCGCAGCGCCTTTCGGAAGGCCTCAAGGGAGCAGATGTATCACTCCCGAAAAACAGGCACCGCTCTGCTAGCAGGCAGCGGACTGAAGGTCGGCGTCGCTCCAGGAGTCGTGACCGCTCCGAGAGTCGTTGCCGGTCCAGGGGCCGGCGTCGCTCGGAGAGCAGACATCGCTCCAGCAGCAGGCACCGTTCCGGAAGTAGGCACCGTAGGTCTCCCAGTCGGACCTTCACAGCTTCACAAGGTTCTGGGTGGCATGTACAGGAGAGTAAGAAACGAAGTCGCAGGTGCAGACCTCCTCCACTACCCCCCTCCGGTCAACCGGGAGCCCTTGACGACCACCATCGAGCTGGCCTTGGTGGGTCGGGAGTC
>NW_023458555.1:108513507-108514961 GCF_013731165.1 Rhagoletis pomonella | reverse complement strand
ATGTATATTCCGTAATATATGTACCCATTTACATAATTCCCGCTTAACTCGATATTTCCTCTCAGAAAACCGCTATAAAATATACGCACATACATAATACAAAATCCACGTACATATATACATACTTATATACCCCGTCTCAGTACAACCGCACTTCTGATTGTTTTAAGTCCCGTAGTTCCTATCGGGCATTGTTTCCATACGGCACTCGAAAATATATTTAGTGGCATAAACATATATGTACATATGTACCCACGTAAATTTGGGTATAGGAAAAATTTGCGCGCTAACCAAATACATGTATATATGTATATGCACATACATACGTTAACAACTGAACCCTTTTGATGAATATTTCTCGCGCGTACCTCGTATATACATATACATCGATCAATACCCGCTACCCGTTGTCTCACTACCCGCTATTAGGCAGTCGCATAGCAAAGACACTTGCATTCGACAGACATACGTACGTACATACATAAAGTTTACTCCATATCCACACGTACATACTCACATATACGCATGACCCAGGAGCATAACACACGAAATTGTGTTTGCAATTGTGTTTTAGTCAGCGGTACCCCAAAAGAAACAAAAATCGCTTTTCTCTTGTCTGCTTCTTCCACATATGCCATAAAGATTCACCCAGTTTGAAAAACGATTCTGCTACAAAATTTGCGACACATACCTACATATAAATATATATATACATACGTACATACTCACAAGCCGAAAAGACAAACGGTATTCCCATCTACGTACGTACGTATATATATATAACCTCTTGCATATTTATCTATTTCGCTTCGCTCGCTCTCCAACCACCTTTTAATAATAATAATAATAATAGATTGGCGCTTACACATATGTTAGTGTTTGGCCGAGCTTCTCCTCCGATTTGTGGCGTGCGCCTTGATGTTGTCACACAAAGCGGAGGGACCTACAGTTTTACGCCGACTCCGAACGGCGATTGTATTTTTATGAGAAGTTGTTTTTCATGGCAGAAATACACTCGGAGGTTTGCCATTGCCTGCCGAGGGACGACCGCTGTTAAGAAAAAACCTTTTTTTCTATATTTTTGCGATGTTGCTTTGACCAGGGTTTGAACCCAGGCATTGTGGAGTGGAAGCGCGCACTGCTTACCACTACACCAAAGCGGCCGACCACCTTTTGCGCTTCCAAAATTTGCAACTCCAGCAAATACACATACGTACACATACGTACACACGTACATATATACTATTGGGCTCAGACGGGCTAAAGCAATACAGCATCACAAGGAATAAATATATTAGGGTGCAACTAAAACACAACAAAAAATGAAGTACATACATATGTATGAATGTATGTATGTATATATATAATGATGAACTTAATTAAATAGCAGAGTAAATTTAAGATTCACAAAATTATCACCATTAATTTGGCCATCCCTTTGATCCACTTGATTT
>NW_023458555.1:108509902-108513407 GCF_013731165.1 Rhagoletis pomonella | reverse complement strand
GGCAGGGGAAATCAGCTGATGAAGACCGCGCTATGGCGGAGGTACGGCAGGAGGTGGAGCTCGAGGAACGTGAGCGCGAAGAGCGCAAGCGCAGAGGGAATAGGGCTGCTACCGCTGTTAGGCAGCATGGCAGCAACTCAGGTGAACAACCCGCGCCTGCTGATAAGCAGAGAGGCGGGCAACAGCAACAGATACCCGCGCCTGCTGAAAATCAGAGAGGCGGGCAACAGCAACAGAGACCCGCGCCTGCTATAAAGCAGAGAGGCGGGCAACAGCAGCAGAGACCCGCGCCCGCCTATTGACGGAGAGGCGGGGAACGCGTAGGTAACCCATCAGCAACTTCCTCAGGTCCAGCAAAGCGAACCAGCTTACAGGTTACACCACCGGAGCCACCGACCCCCAAGCGACAGCGGGGGCCTACACCCCCTCAGACAGAGACAGGGTCTGCGGGCCAAGGTCAGCCTCTGGAAGGAACCACTCAGCAGCCCAGCTACTCTGATGCTCTCAAAGGCATCCGGGTGGCTGTGCTGCCCTGTGACTACCCTGCAGCTGCTCTATGCCCGGAGGACCTAACCAGACTCCAGGATGTGATTATGGACGAGGTCCTAAAAGGGTGGAGGAACCCGAGCTATGCACTAAAAGGTGGGAGGACATTCCGCCGATGCACACGATCTCGGTGTTCTTCCCTAGATGCGCCGAGAAATCGGCTGAGTACGTGCTGGGGCTTATTCAGGCCCAGAACGAGGGTGTCCACACGGCTGCGTGGAAGGTGGTGTCGTGCGACGCTGAGGACAACGGGCTCAGGCTCAACCTGGGCATCGACGAGGCGTCGTACGTCAGCATAAAGAAGGCCGGATTCCACATAAATTTCCGGTACAGCTACGTCTCGGTGAGGCCGTGGCGACAAAAGACGACAGGCAGCAAGGAGTCAGAGTCGCAAGACATGTGTGTTGACGCGGCAACTGACTCCACTGCGGCCCCAGCGACAGAGTCGACCACGGCCCCACCAGCCAACCCGTTGTCGGAACAGGCACTGGCACCAGCCAACCAGACAACAGATCCTGCACAGGTACCAGCTCCGGTGAGTTCCGGGCCAAAAGGCCTCGACTACGTGCGCACCATACAGGAGCTCCTAGCTGACATTGGCAGGCTCGAACTCGATAGAGGAAGCGAGGGCGACGCGCGGCTCTCGGATATCGAGGACGAGCCCCAGTTATGAAGACACCAGCAGTAGAGGTAGCCCAGGTCAATCTGCATCACGCGGTGGCCGCCTCGGCGGTCATTGCGAACAGGTTTGCCACGGAAGACCTGGGCATACTGCTAATACAGGAACCATGGACCTACAGAGGCCAGGTGAGGGGCCTTAACCACAACAACAATAAGGCAATTTGGGACCTTTCCTGCGAGAGGCCCAGAGCGTGTGTAGTGCTGAAAAATGATATTAACTATTTCTGCATTACAGAGTTTCTAACACAGGACCTGGTAGCAGTCCAGACTACCTTGAAGGTTGATGGCAGGGAGTTGGAGGTGGTCTTGGGTGCAGCCTACTTTCAGGGGGACAACGCCAACGTGCCGCCCCTTGAGGTACAGCAACTTCTGGAATCCTGCCGCAGGAAAATACTTCCTGTCATTCTAGGCTGCGATGCAAACGCCCACAATATGGAGTGGGGCAGCTCGGACACTAACCGTAGGGGTGAGTGCCTTTTAGAATATTACATAAGTGCAGACCTGAGCATTCACAATGTCGGCAATGAACCAACGTTCATTACTAGGATCAGAGAGGAAGTTCTTGACATCACGATCAGCAACAGACTGGCCAGTCCTCTGATCGGCCAGTGGAAAGTCTCATCTGAGCCTTCACTGTCGGACCAAAGGACTGTCTGGTTTGCACTGGGAGCTGCTTGTCAGACAGGTTACCATAAGAGAAACCCCAGAAAAACTGACCGGGCCAAATATGAAGAGGTACTTAGACTGCACCTACCAAGAATAGAGGTACAGAGAAGGTAGATTGTATGGCGCTAGAGGACAGGGTTAATAAGCTGAACGGCAAAATCTTAGATGCCTTTACGTCCAGCTGTCCCGTGTCAAAGCCTAAAGGGAAGGCTCAGCCTCCCTGGTGGTCACGGGAACTCTCGGTTCTTAGGAAAGAGGTTCGCAGACTGTTTAACAGGGCAAAGCGCACCGGGAACTGGGAGGAATACTCAGTCAGTCTGACAAAGTACAATAAGGAGATCAGGAAGGCCAAGCGTAGCAGCTTCAAGACCTTTTGTGAAAACATTGCATCCACTCCTGTAGCTGCTAGGCTTCATAAAGCTTTGGCAAGGGACAACACAGGCACGAGATTAGCAATAAGGCTACCTAATGGGACCTTTTCAGGAACGGAACAGGAAAGGGCACTCGCCCTGTTGTCGGCCCACTTTCCGGACGCCATTCCCACCACTAGGGAAGCTATGTTCCGTGCGTACAGGCCATCCCCACCGGACTGGAAGCTGGCTAAGAGCCTTATAAACCGGCAAACGGTGCGGTGGGCTTTGGACTCCTTCGAACGGTACAAGTCCCCTGGTGTGGATGGTATATGTCCAGTGTTGCTGAAGCAGGGTGGAGAGCTCTTACTCCCACATATTGTAGATGTTATGAGGGACAGTCTAGCGCTGGCCCACATTCCCAAGGTGTGGCAAAGGGCCAGGGTTATTTTTATCCCGAAGGTAGGTAAGAGAGATTATTCTCTTGCCAAGTCATTCAGGCCGATAAGTCTCACATCATTTATGTTGAAGGCAATGGAGAAAATTATTGACCATGAGATCAGGTTTAACACTCTGAAACAGACCCCTCTGCATTCCAACCAGCACGCGTACAGGGTGGGTAGATCCACGGACACTGCGCTGTATGCCTTAACGGAGGAAATACAAGGGGCCTTTGAGTGTGATGAGGTGGTGCTCTGTGCCTTCCTCGATATCGAGGGGGCCTTTGATAATGCCTCCCATTCGGGAGTTGATAGAGCTCTTGAGAAATATAACGTCCAGCCAACCATCCGGCGTTGGATAGCAAGGTTACTGCAGACCAGGAGAGCCGAAACTGAAGTCGGTAACAGCGTTGTTCAAATACAAACAACAAAAGGGTGCCCGCAAGGGGGAGTATTATCTCCTCTACTGTGGAGCTTAGTTGTGGACGAACTCCTACAGCTACTCACTAACGAGGGCGTTCGATGCCAAGGGTATGCGGACGACATAGTGATTATTGCTAGAGGGAAGTTCGCTAGTACTCTCTGTGACATCGTCCAAAGAGGTCGTAACCTTGCAAAAAGGTGGTGCGCAGATGTAGGCTTAAATATCAATCCCTCCAAGACAGCTATAGTCCCCTTCACCAAGAAAAGAAATCTTCAGGGGATGAGGAACCTGACACTGGACGGGGTCGCAATCAATGTCGCCACAGAGGTTAAGTATCTGGGGCTTACCCTGTGTCGAGGACATGGGTAACCTCATCGACTTCGACGACTAAATTATAT
>NW_023458555.1:108508558-108509802 GCF_013731165.1 Rhagoletis pomonella | reverse complement strand
TCAAAGGTCTCGTACACACCCTACGCTCAACTCTGCTACCCTAAGTAAAAACACCCTGGATTCCAAGCTTCTGTGGAAGACCCATGTTGATGCGGTCACCTCCAAGGCCACCAGGGCGATTATGGTGTGCAAACGTCTGGCGGGAAAATCCTGGGGGCGCACTCCGAGGATCCTCAGATGGTTGTACACCATGATAGTGAGACCTACAGTAACGTACGGTGCGGTGGCTTGGCATTCCAGGACCACTTTAGTAAAGGTGAGGCAGACCCTCTCTAAGCTTCAGCGTTTGGCATGTGTGTGCATTACGGGAGCAATGCGCACATGCCCGACGGCAGCGCTAGAGGTAATGCTGGAACTCGAGCCACTGCACCTCTTAGTTGAACAGGTTGCAAAGCGAACCCTCCTCAACTTTGCTAGGGAGGGCTTCGGCAAAGGCAAGGTGGTATCATCTAGGAACAGGGACAAGCTAGGTACCCAGCTCCCCCTGGCTCTTTTCCCCAGAGACGATATCAACAGACAGGTTATCTTCAAAAGGAATTTCAGGACTTACACTTACAGCAAGGTGACCTGGTGTGCCTCTATTATGGAAAGGCACATACAGGCGAGCACAATACAGTGGTACACTGACGGCTACAAAACACCTGCGGGGATTGGAGCAGGCGTGTACGGCCCCAGGCTGAAGCTTTCGGTGCCCCTGGGAACCTTCCCAAGCATCTTTCAAGCGGAGGTCTATGCCATCGGTTTGTGCGCTGAGATCAACATGAGTAGGAATTATAGGAATGAAAGGATACTTATACAAAGTGATAGTCAGGCGGCACTTATGGCTCTCTCATCATTCGAGATCAGGTCCTCCTTGGTTTTGGAATGTGTAGAGAGGCTTAATGCTCTGGCGGAGGTCAATGATATCCAACTAATGTGGGTACCAGGGCACACGGGGTGGCAGGAAATGAGGAGGCTGATCACCTGGCCAGATTAGCTGCTTCCTCGGCCCCGATAGGACCTGAGCCCTTTCTGGCAGTGGGACCAAGTACTATAAAGGATATGCTCAGAAGGGACATTAGAAAATTGAGGGAACTGCATTGGCGTGACACCATGGGTCAGCGTCAGGCTAAAAGCTTATTAGGAGGTTACAATCTGACAAGATACAGGCTACTCATGCATTTTCCAAAGGACAAACTGAGGGTAATTACAGGATTTTTGACCGGCCACTGTAGGCTAAGAGGGCACATGTATAAACTAGGTAT
>NW_023458555.1:108506263-108508458 GCF_013731165.1 Rhagoletis pomonella | reverse complement strand
CAAAATTATCACCATTAATTTGGCCATCCCTTTGATCCACTTGATTTCACTGACTAAATAAAATACCAGCCACCCTTATAAAAGTAAAGTCACTTTTACATACATACGTACGTGCATAAATACGCGCTTCTTTAGCTCTCTTTTTTCTCATTCGATAGCCACATATATGTATTGAACGCTGTACATACTTCCCCAACTTGCTCAATATTGCACTGTACAAGCACAGATAGCACAGTGTAATAAAAATATAAAATAGCACAGTGGGACAAAATAAATAAGCGCACGCATTAACATAAATAATTAACTTTGAGTTTTTTACCGTTCTCCACCCTTTCTACAATTATAATGGAAAGTCCCCCACAAACTGTATCCTTAAATACCCTCTATAAAGATTTTATGTTTGAATGCCATATATTAGATTTATTTTGCCAAAGATGGTCATTGCGTTCAACAGCGAGCCTCTCAGCGTCGTTGTTAAAGGTAAAATTAGACATTTTGGATAAAAATTGGGAAAGTATCATGGACTCCTTTAGACTTCTCCCGAACCCGCACTTTAATAATAATAATATCCCAACGGTTTTTACCCTCCATTCCCGCCCAGTTACTGAATCTAGTAACTCAGCAAAGCAAATGTATGAAAGAAGCTTCACTAAATATAGTAGTTGCAAAGCTGAGATGGTTGAAGCGTTGGACTTTCTCAATACGAACTCACTAACTCAGCAAATTTCGCATATTGCGCCCAACATAACTCAAACTTCAGTCCCCAATGAAGATAAGTCAAATATACAGCCCACTACTCAGGTGTCTCCCCCTATAGATACAACTGGGAAATCTCCCACACCTAGTTCCACTCCAAAGAACAAAGACAGCATAGAATCCTCCAATGATTCCCTTAAATGCTCTAAAATAAAAATTAGTCCCACTCTATATCTACCCCAAAATTTATCAGAGGCGGTAGCCTCCGGCAGGGACTCTATCGCCAATGAAAACTCAGAATAGTCAGTTACTCGACGGAAGCACAAATTAAACTCTCAACCCCGCAGACGTTGAAGAATGCTTAAAGTTTGGAAAAACCGCGTCAGCTCCACGACGTAGGTCCCCAATGCCAACATTACTCTCTTACCCCAAATCATGGTTATATAACAAAGACTACTATCATCAGCAGCAACCAAAGTCTACGCCTGTCATCTATTTCGAGGACGGTATAAGGCGAGGCGTTGATGAATCTGGCGAGATTTCTCGGTTGTCACCTCCTTCAACTGAATCAATCTCCTCTTCAGCAGTGCCAAACTGGCACAGTTCGGAGCCCGTTACGAACTCGCATGAATCTACTTCTGCTTCAGACCCGAAGACATTCGGTTTGCGATTCCCAGCAGTAAGCCCAGCGTCAACTTCGATGCAGCCCGACTCAGATGACACCTCGACGACCGTTTTGATTCCGTATATCGGTGGTCATTATCATCACCAACCACATTCGCCGGAAAAGTCATCGTCAACTGGTTACTTGAGGATCAGTCTCACTTTATACCCCGAACATCCCAAAGGTGAGGTCACATGCTCCACTCTAAAGGCACGCCAACAGCAGAATATTAATAGGAATATCTCAGTACCTAAAGACTTAATGAATCACAAGCGATTCACCCTGAATGAGCGGAAGCTAAAGTCTACGATTGGCGGCCTTACTCCTTTGCCCGAAACATATCCCACAACTAAACCTCGAACCTATCAGCAATTATATACGCCTTCTCCAAGCTCACTCATACTTTCACGCAATAACTCTCCCAAACGCATATTTCGTTCAATTCACTTCACTTATGCTTCCCAACTAATTCATTTTACGACTCTCTTTCACAGGCTAACTAAGATGTTTCGCAATTCCAGTCGTGTGTCTCCTCTCCTCTTTTTCCAGGGATCTCGGGTCAGACCGCCGGAAAACCAGACGTACCCACTATACGATGTTGCACCACTCCACCTCGCCGTAGACGACCATCGCTCGCCAGCCGAGTTGTCAAAAAAACCAGCCAAGCAAACCCAGGGTGGCCGCAATCTCGCTCACCGATGCATCCGCGAGTTATTAAGCCGCGCCGTAATGACCCTCGAGAAGCTTCAAGAGTTACTTCACCTAGCACCGGTGCAGGCGGGCCGGCATGTCGAGGACATGGGTAACCTCATCGACTTCGACGACTAAATTATAT
>NW_023458555.1:108505239-108506163 GCF_013731165.1 Rhagoletis pomonella | reverse complement strand
AAAAAAACCAGCCAAGCAAACCCAGGGTGGCCGCAATCTCGCTCACCGATGCATCCGCGAGTTATTAAGCCGCGCCGTAATGACCCTCGAGAAGCTTCAAGAGTTACTTCACCTAGCACCGGTGCAGGCGGGCCGGCATGTCGAGGACATGGGTAACCTCATCGACTTCGACGACTAAATTATATGAATTTGTTATTTAATCGGCGTGCGGTGGCAACGCCTAATTTTATACCATTTTGAAATGAATTTAAATTTTTAGCTTTGTAGTTGTAAGCGGGTGGCTCGAGTCCGCCTTGTATATTTTTGAATTTGTCACTTCTGGTACGACCACCGCCGCCGCCGCATCGCATTGTAACCTTACTTTATTTTCCACGAACGCCACTCTGGCTAATTATTGTATCGCATTTTGAAATTGTTCAATTTTACATTAACACCACTCTGGCTAATCATTGCATTCCATTAATTGAAACTTTCTGCAATCGTTACCGAAATCCATTAAAACGAGTTGTGAACATAAATCTAAACTTAATAAATATTTTTGTAAGTTGAATTGTATCAAAAACCAACCACCTTCTTTTAATTTGACGGATTCAAAGGTCTCGTACACACCCTACGCTCAACTCTGCTACCCTAAGTAGAAACACCCTGGATTCCAAGCTTCTGTGGAAGACCCATGTTGATGCGGTCACCTCCAAGGCCACCAGGGCGATTATGGTGTGCAAACGTCTGGCGGGAAAATCCTGGGGGCGCACTCCGAGGATCCTCAGATGGTTGTACACCATGATAGTGAGACCTACAGTAACGTACGGTGCGGTGGCTTGGCATTCCAGGACCACTTTAGTAAAGGTGAGGCAGACCCTCTCTAAGCTTCAGCGTTTGGCATGTGTGTGCATTACGGGAGCAATGCGCACATGCCCGACGGCA
>NW_023458555.1:108504416-108505139 GCF_013731165.1 Rhagoletis pomonella | reverse complement strand
TCTTTTCCCCAGAGACGATATCAACAGACAGGTTATCTTCAAAAGGAATTTCAGGACATACACTTACAGCAAGGTGACCTGGTGTGCCTCTATTATGGAAAGGCACATACAGGCGAGCACAATACAGTGGTACACTGACGGCTACAAAACACCTGCGGGGATTGGAGCAGGCGTGTACGGCCCCAGGCTGAAGGTTTCGGTGCCCCTGGGAACCTTCCCAAGCATCTTTCAAGCGGAGGTCTATGCCATCGGTTTGTGCGCTGAGATCAACATGAGTAGGAATTATAGGAATGAAAGGATACTTATACAAAGTGATAGTCAGGCGGCACTTATGGCACTCTCATCATTCGAGATCAGGTCCTCCTTGGTTTTGGAATGTGTTGAGAGGCTTAATGCTCTGGCGGAGGTCAATGATATCCAACTAATGTGGGTACCAGGGCACACGGGGGTGGCAGGAAATGAGGAGGCTGATCACCTGGCCAGATTAGCTGCTTCCTCGGCCCCGATAGGACCTGAGCCCTTTCTGGCAGTGGGACCAAGTACTATAAAGGATATGCTCAGAAGGGACATTAGAAAATTGAGGGAACTGCATTGGCGTGACACCATGGGTCAGCGTCAGGCTAAAAGCTTATTAGGAGGTTACAATCTGACAAGATACAGGCTACTCATGAATTTTCCAAAGGACAAACTGAGGGTAATTACAGGATTTTTGACCGGCCACTG
>NW_023458555.1:108491325-108504316 GCF_013731165.1 Rhagoletis pomonella | reverse complement strand
CAAAATTTTCTTGCTAAAAAATCTTTTGTTACACTACTTTATTTTATTCCTTTGATTGTACATGTTAAATAAAAGCATGTTTTTAAAAAATATTTTTTTTTACATTATTTTATTTTGTTGTTTGGTACTTTTCGCAGTTATTTAACAAAAATCGACGGCATGAATCGACGTAAACGACGAGTTACAAAGGCTGCATAGCATCTACATTTCTAATCCGATTTTCATTATCTTTGGCTCAAAATTTACTGTAATGATATACATATCTCCTTTATCGAATTTTTAAACTAATGAAAAAAGTTATTGAATAAAACTGCGTATTTGATTGAAAATCTCACTTTTTTCGACTTTGACGACTAAGCTAATAATTTTCATTGAAGTCGCCACAAGTTATATATTTTGTAAGAGGCACATCAAGACCCTTCGATATGTTAGTCTCTTACGTTGATTGGGAGATTTTTTCATGAGATATTGAAGAAAAGCTACGAAAAGTACCAAAAAACACTTTTTTCGAAAAAACCCATCCATTGTCCCATAATTTTAAAATAACGATGAAAAACAGTACGGTCCTGCAAAAAAAAAGGAAGGGACCGTCACCGTAGTGATAATGCTAATGCTTCTGCTTCTGCTGTTAATGATAACAACCACCCCAGTCGGAATTTTAAGACCATTGCTGGTTGCAATGCTAGTAGTGGGTTAGAAGTTGCACCACGAACAAAATATACCTGTCGTCATTTATGAATTCAGTCACCGCTGATAAAATTGTCGTATATGTTTCGAAGAATACGTCCATTGAGTCTAGCTTGATATCCTGCCATATGCTGGTGAAGAAAGATGTAGATGTTAAAACATTAACCCTTCGATTTGTGAGAAGGTCCCTAGGGACCTTTTCGTATTTCATGTGCCTATATCTTTTTGTTCAATGCATTTTTGAAAAGAATTTATACATGTATTCCAAGAATAAATTAAGCTGAATCGTTTAAAATAAGTTTCGAAGGGATACGGGACCACGTTCGAGTGTTATTGAGATTTCAACATATATAGTACGGGGATTAGTGACAAGGTCCCTAGGGACCTTGTACAATTTTAGAAGAAATAACAAGTTACTTGCATTTTTGAAAAGAATTTATACATGTATTCCAAGAATAAATTAAGCTGAATCGTTTAAAATAAGTTTCGAAGGGATACGGGATCACGTTCGAGTGTTATTGAGATTTCAACATATATAGTACGGGGATTAGTGACAAGGTCCCTAGGGACCTTGTACAATTTTAGAAGAAATAACAAGTTACTTGTCTTCATGTTTTGATTTTTTTTTCACTTGTTCTTCAAATTATTTCATTCCTAATATATATGCAGGACGTTAATTTAATCAAAATACAACATAAATACCAAAGAAGTTGCACATGTACAGTCGAAACATCGAGCAACTCTTTGTAGGTCCCTAAGGACCTTCTCACGAATCTAACGTCATCGGCACTGTCACTCATCGGAGGGTTAAAACGTGTCAATTTCAAGATAGGAGTTCCATCTATACACTACGCGTCTCTTCTCCACTCTGCGAATTGGCCAGCTGATGTTAATGTGCGTCCGTTTGAGTTTTTCAGAAAGCAGGTCCGGCACAACCAAAACCGTAACTGATTCCTTTCTGTGTGAACCTCTTTCCAAGTCTCTTAGGATATATTTTCATAATGTTTCTGGACTCAGAACAAAATCCAGAATAGTTTTTAATATGAGTACTCACTTGGACTATGAAGTCTTCGTTCTTATTGAAACATGGTTGAATGCTGATTTTCCAATCTATTTAATGTTTACCGGAAAGATCGTGATTTTATTAAAACTGGATTGTCAAGGGGCGGTGGTATTTTAATCGCTGTTCAGCGTCGGTATCACTCATCACTCATTCATTTAGAAAATGTGGACTCACTTCTGGACCAACTTTACGTTGTGGTACAAGGTACCACGAATATCTATATCTGTGCGTCCTACATTCCACCTTTCAGTGTTGATAGTCCCTACAAAGCATATGTTGACAACAAAACGGCTCTCGTCTGCAAACATTCTGGTAGCAACTTTTGTGTTCTTGGAGACTTCAACTTGCCTAGTATTGAATGGTCATATGTAGATAGTAACTATGCCTTAATTCCAAAAAACATTAATAGCTTTTCGGAGTCCTACTTAGTTGATTGTTTTTTAAGTTTAGATTTTATTCAAATCAACAGTTTTTAAACAAGTTTTTTCGAATTATGGATCTTATCTTCATAAGTGATAACATGCATTTCACACTTCATGAATGTCTTAATCCTTTATCTTCTTGTTAATCATCACATACCGCTCACTATTTGTCTAGAATTTTACAGTTTTAAACGTCTTTGTGTTAATAATGAAATTAATAACTTCTGCTTTAAACGTTGTAATTTTAATATTGTAGATAACGTTATTTCTCTATTAGATTGGGATCCCCTTTTTACTGGAATTGATATTTCTTCATGCTTTGACAAATTTAAAACAAAGATGTATGAAATCTTCTGCGAAAACGTACCACGTGTTAGCAAGAAGTGCTATAGGGTTCCTTGGTATACGAGAAAATTAAAAAGGCTAAAAAATTTGAGGAATAAGTTCTTAAGAAAATTTAAATTAACAAGTGCCCAAGCGTATAGGGATAAATATTTGCGCTACTCCAAGAAGTTCAAACAGTTAAGTAAAATACTGCAGCGTAATTATATTCGTAAATTTGAGTCTGATATTAAGTGTAATCCAAAAGCTTTCTGGCTTTACGTTAAGTCCAAAAAGCCCTGCTCTAATATTCCCTCCGAGGTATTTTACAATGGGAGTTATGCTTCCTCCACCCAGGAGGCAGTTGATCTTTTCGCTGACTTTTTTAGTTCTAACTTTGATTCGTCGTCGGAACATCTGAGTGATAATTTTAGGAAAACCAATTCCACCATTAACTTTGGCTCTCTTTCGCTGTCTATTGAGGATGTTTGGGATGGAATTCAGGGCCTTAAAAGCTCTTCGCATGTGGATATTGATGGTTTCTCATCCTATCTCTTCAAGAATTGTCCTGCCCCTACATATCCTCTTTTGCTAATTTTTGATAAATCGATAGAATCGGGGGAGTTTATTGATGCGTGGAAAGTTACGTCCATCACACCTTTATTCAAGGCTGGTAATAAAAAAGATGTTACTAATTATAGGCCTATTTCCAAACTTTCTACGACATCGAAGCTGTTTGAATATATTATCAAACAAAAGTTGTATTTTGCCGTAAAGCGTCACATATCTAATAACCAGCACGGTTTCATGACTGGCAGGTCAACCATCACTAATCTTGCTGCATTCACAGAATTTTGTACGTCTGCTTTCAATGACAGATTCCAAGTCGATACAATCTATACCGACTTTTCTAAGGCTTTTTACAAAGTCAACCATTCAATTTTAATTGCCAAATTGCGGAGCTTTGGGCTTCATTCCATTTTTTTTTTTTAAATGGATAAAGTCGTACCTTTCATGTCGTAAATGTGTAGTTGTTGTTGATAATGTTTCTTCCCATCCTTTTGTTGCCTCTTCTGGTGTCCCACAGGGCAGTATTCTGGGTCCATTACTCTTCATCATTTTTATTAATGATATATCTGATTGTTTAAAATTTTCCGAATTTATTTTATATGCAGACGACTTAAAAATTTTTAAAACAATTTCAAGTCGATCTGATTCAGCTAAGCTACAGTCAGATCTCAATAACGTTTACCAAGTCCAGGCAGTTATTTGCTACTTCATATTTAATTAAGGAATCACGTCTCACCACTTTGGATGAAGTTTCTGATCTGGGCGTAATTTTTGACTCAAAATTCCTATTTCTGAGTCATTTAGATTATATAATTTCTAAGTCATATTCTACACTTGCCTTTATTTTTCTTTCTTGAGCGAGTCCGGACGGTTTATACTTCCTATGCTCCGATTCATAGAGCATTGAAAGAGTTTAATCAAATTTCAAATTTTTTGGCCTTGGATTTCTCGTCGTCTAAGCAATTGTTTAAAGTATCATTGAATGAGCTATATAGTAAAGCTTAAACTTTTATCTTTAAGTATTTTTGTAGTAGTCTGTAATAAATCATGTATTTCTAGATTACTAGATAAATGTAAATAAATAAAGAAATACATAAATAAATAAATAAATAAAAATGCAGACCTTCGTTTTATTGAGTTTTCTTCTAGTAATACATACATCCATATATATCCATATATATATAGTCCTCAATTAAAACATACAATATGTTTTGTTATTTTTCTTTTGGTTTAATCGTTATTTTAAATTGTTCTTAAATGTCAAGTTTTACCTAATTTTAAAATAAAAATATATTAGATATATATATTTTTATTTTATTTCTACTTGAAATCAACGAAATTTTCTTTTAATATTCTGAGTGCTGGAAGCACGTTATCTTTTTTGCTCAGAAATCCATACTTAAATTATAAAAAAATAATAATAATTTTGTACAATACACACAAAATTTTACCAACTTTTTCCTTTCTTAGGGCCGTTAACTTTCATTATATGTTTCTATGTTGTTTAGATCTAAAAAATAGCGCACAATGAAAAAAACGGCAAAAAAACATACCAAAGTTTTTATAATAAGTAATACAACACAGAAATTTTTTTCCGTGCATTACCACCAACACATTCTCATTTTTTGTTTCATAACTAATACATTCTCATTTTAAGACTTTTCTCTTTTTGGCGGGCACTGGTTTAGAGAGCATCAACAAACCACATACATATCTCTCTCTATTCTCTCTTCCCTTTTTTATACTCAGCTAGCACAGCGCAAAAATAAAAAAAGAGCCTTTGTCAGCTTCAGAAAGGCGCAAAACGAAACTTACAGGCTAACCTAATATTCACGCACGCCGCCAATTTACTGTCAAAAATTTCTCATGCACATACAACTTGTATGGGACCAACCGAAATTGAACGGCGTGCGTATGAGGCTAACTCATTTTCCAATTTTTGTTCTGCGTGACATTTTGATTTGACGTTTCGCTCAATGAAATCAAATGCAAACGCACGCAAGCCAATTTCGGGTGACGCAAAAAAAACAAATTCGACGGCGTGCGTATCAAAACGCAAGCCGCGAATATTAGGTTAGCCTGTTATGTACAAGCAGCGCTGCGCCCAAAACGAAATTCATGTATGTATGTACAAGCAGCGATAGATGGCAGTTTAATACAAAACATAAACATGAGACAAAGTCGAGTAATTTTGCCCAAAAGTGTTATCTCTAATTAGTATGGGAACCAACAACAAACAAAGTTACCACATGGTAAAATGTTTTAAAGTTACCAGGTGGCAAAATTAACACAGTAGATAATATAGAACTGTGAGCACCCTAAATATCAAAATTTAAGTTGTTTGCATTAGCTTGTAGCTTTATTATAATTATAATTAGTTGATGACATGGTTCTGGGACAACTTCACTTAGGTCTCTTTTTATGCGGTACATGCGTTCCTCAGAAAGTCGCATAAAAAAATCAGCATTAAAAAGTTCTTTACTTTCATACAAAAACAGGGGATGCGTTCCAGCATTTTCAAAAACCGCATAAATTCAGATACTTCATGTAAAAAATTCTAAAAAACCGCATAAAAAAATCCAGTGAGGCATTATTGAGCAAACAAAACCTATTTATTTCTTCACTTCAACACTTATTATTCCATGTAAAATGTTCGGATTGAAATATGTATAAAATAAATAAATCTGTATTTTAACCAAAAAAAAAAAATACCACAATAAATACATGAATTATGTAAGAATACATACAAAAAAATTAGAAAAAAAGGTTTTTTTCTTAACAGCGGTCGCCCCTCGGCAGGCAATGGCAAACCTCCGAGTGTATTTCTGCCATGAAAAACAGCTTCTCGTAAAAATATAATCGCCGTTCGGAGTCGGCGTAAAACTGTAGGTCCCTCCCATTTGTGTGACAACATCAAGGCGCACACCACAAATTGGAGGAGAAGCTCGGCCAAACACTAACATATGTGTAAGCGCCAATCTATTATTATTATAATTATTATGTAAGAATACAAAGACAAATTATTTATCAGAAGCATTGTCTTTTACACACTGCAAAAAGTAATAAAAACTCACAAAAAAGCAAAATCGCTACTGCGAAAAAAATGGTTTGAAAAACCGCATAAAGTCAAATCCGCATAAAAAGAGACCTAAGTGTATTTTAATTTTATTAAAATGTTAAAATATTATTTAGTAAATAAATCTGTACTAGAAATTTTATTAACTAAAAGTTTTATTTGAAGTGTACGCAAAAATATGAATATGGAATATGGATTAAGGACTAGAAAAGGGTAAGAACGTTGTTTTTGAGGTATTTATGAGTATCAGAGTCGCAAGAGAAACAAAAGGGATCAACGATCCGCCAATCGATCAGCTACTAACGCATTTCAGTTTCGATATAAACTAAAATATTTTGTGAATGGAAAAAAAATAAAAATTATATAGGACTTATACGAGTTTTTTTATATTTATACATTGTTATTATTTAAGAAATCTTTAAGTTTATTGCGCAAGTGAAATGCGTTGGAAAATGATCGATTGGCGAATCCTTGATGGACTGAATCCAACGGATTTATTTCGCTTCTCCAACGATCCTGATACTCTAGACTATTATAGGAACGGTCAACTAAATCTAGCGTGAAATAATTTCTGTCGTGTTGTAACATTAAAAAATTGTGCAGTACAATTGTGGCGAAAACGTTTTGTCTACGTTACTCGGACAAGCATACATATGATGGTGTAAAATCCTCCAACGATTATCCAAAATCCCGAAACAATTTTCAATTTGGACGCGAGATTTCGACAACGTTGCATTAAACTTGTCCTTATCGGCTGGTAAATTGTGGCCCAGAAATGGTCGCATCAGATTACTTTTTAGCGGAAATGCGCTATCACCAACGAAATAGTTTGGAAAACGTTCCAATGTACCAGGCAAATTAGTGTCACTAGGGACATCGATGGTTCCATTTAAGATTTGTCTTCCAAAAGCACTTCTAGCTAGAACACCACCGTTACTTTGACTACCTAGGGCCCCAACGTCCACGTAGGTAAACACGTAGTTTGCATCACAAGCTGCCAACAAAACAAAGTTGTACGTTTTTTTTTATAATTATGATATAACGAACCACTACTTCGCGGGCGGGTTATGTTGACATGTTTTCCGTCAATTGCTCCTAAGCAGTTTGGCATGCGGGTTGACGTAAAACTTTTGCGCGATGATTTCAAACTCTGCTGGTGAAGGAGGAGAAACGTATATCGCATGCAGCTCATCCCAACTCAATTTGCCAAACAACAATTTTTTTAGTATAAAATAGTTTAATTTAATTCATTGAATTTTTTTCAAAGTTTTTTAAATATACATAAATACTTAAATATTAATAAAAAAGAAAAATAAGGTAAACATTCAGTCATAAGATACCAACAAAAATTTTAATATATTTTAATATAATATAAGTTTTAACAATTAATTTTTTTGTTACTTCATTTTAGTTATCTTTAAAATTAATTAAAATTGGGTTTATTTTTTAACAAGGACCATGTAGTTCAAAATTAAAGCAATGTGCAGTATCCATACATACATATATATGTAAATTTAAAAAAATTTCAGCAAGCTTTCATACAAATTTAAAGCTTTTTAATCTGCATTTAAGAAACACATAGGAAGCAGTTTTATAGTCCATAAAATGTTAGTATAATAGAACACAGGTTTGAAGTAACACAAAACTCACATTGATTTTTGGTGTTATTTTTTTTTGCGGTACTGCGCATTTTCATCCATATGAATTTCATATGTGTTTCTTTAATGCAGAATAAAAATCTTAAAATTTTTATAAAAGCTTGTTAATTTTTTTTGTATGCACATAGATGCATATGTATATTGCGCAATTTTTGAATTTTGAACTATATGGTCCTTGTTAAAAATAAACCCAATTTTTTTAAAGATAACTAAAATGAAGTAACAAAAAAATAAATTGTTAAAACTTATCAATATAACAGATATTTATGCAGACGACTGTGCAACATTTCGTTTATGCCGTTTTGAGATCCTGTCTCCAGCATAATGGAAATACCTTTTGGTTATTCGCTCCATTATTTCCACAGATTCGTTGAATTTTTGCTGGAACGCTTCTGAAATAATATTAAAAGTATATTACATAATCATTTCGAGAGCTGGGCATCAACAATAAAAGCGTGCTTCTAATTGCCGCTGTTGTGATGAGATGCCGCTAATTTTCTCCATTTTGAGTCCCTTCTGTCACCTAAAAAAGACTTGCGTGCCAAATGAACTTTTCTCTCAAAGTTTACATTGCTGGCGAATGTAAATAAGGATTACAATTTAAACACTAATTAATCCGACTAAAGTAAAATCTGTGGAAAATTAACAATAAAATACTTTTTTCGCAAAATCTATAAAGTACCCTTTTATTTCTCAAACAAACCTGGGTAACAGTTGTTCGTCGCCACGCTGTAAAGTAAAAGTACAGTTTTCTACCAATTTAAAAAAAAACCTTATTCCCACAAATTTTATTTTTTATTAGTAAGGCCAACAGAATGAACTTTACCTTTATAAAAAAAAACATTTTATATGAAAAATATTATGAATACTAAGATAAAGATGTAGGTGGCTTAATTTTCTGAGCACAAGTGTACATTGTGGATTCCATATTCTGTTATGATAAAAAATTGTCATAATAAAAACAGTTTACTATCCAAATGAATGACTTTTATTTATGCTTAGATATATTAAAATTTGGGCGTGGAACTTGTCCATCTAGACCGAAGGTTCCTCAAAAAACGTTTAGGTTCGAAGAAACGGATTCGTTTCGAGTTCACCAAAACGACTTCACCGGGGCGATGTCGTAACGGCTTCACCAAAGCGACGTCGTAACGACGTCGTTTAGAGTTCACCCAAACGACTTCACCAGAGCGACGTCGTAACGACGTCGTTTCGAGTTCACCAAAACGACTTCACCAGGGCGACGTCGTAACGGCTTCACCAAAGCGACGTCGCAACGACGTCGTTTAGAGTTCACCCAAACGACTTCACCAGAGCGACGTCGTTTCGAGTTCACCAAAACAACTTCCCCAGAGCGACGTCGTAACGACGTCGTCTTCGCCCTGTGGCAAATTGGGAAATAGCATCGCACGTTTCAAAAATAATTTTGCGCACTGTCGACAAACCTAACTTGAATGCCCAGGCTAGAATTCGACAATTGCATCCTTGAGCCAAGTGACTGCAATTACACTGTGGAACAAATTCAGGTTAGCAAAAGTTAGGTCGATTCTGAGAGTGAGGGATGAAAATAGAGGATAAATTAGAAGACCCGTATCGCGGCGTTTGTTTATATTAGTTCGAATTTTTTTTAACCCTAGAACACACACCCAGAAAATACCACGTAAACACACACCCGGGATACGTTTGTACCCGGGACCTTATTTTGCGGTTTTTTTAATGCTTATTCAACCGATTTCTATGATTTTTTTTTTGAAATGTATATTTTAATATATAACAAGTATTTTGTCTTTTGTTTCATTCGAATATTCCTACTGGTTCCAGCGATATGGGCAAATAAAGTCAGGACATGCAACAGTGGATTTTTGTTTTTGTTGTTGTCCTGATAAATGCAAAACAAAATAATATAATTTATAATAACATACTTGTAGAGTAACAACGAATACACATTTTGGTTTTTATTTCATTGAAATATTCTACCTGGTTCAAAAGATATGTGCAAAAAGGTCGCGCAAGGTATAGGTACGTAGGTAGCAAGTACACTGGTATAACTGGTTTTTGTATTTTATATGCAGCTGCAAGGGTTGTTTTCACACGAGGTGTTGTTATAAATGCTGCCTGTTGATATTTTCATTATTTTTTTGGTGCTCAAAAGTGTAAGAAGTGAAAATATAAGTGAAAATAAATATAACTGAAACTATAAATAACTGGATACGAAATGACTTCAAGAAGAAACGAATATTTATCAAGTGCAGCATATAGAAGGTAAAAAATGTAAAATAAGCAACAATGTAAACATATACTAATTTTTTTTATTATGCAGGCTAACTGAGGAACAGCGAGAATCATATATACAATCTTTATTTGATGAAATTTGTGACGATGACGCTCCCTATGACTTTGACTCAGAAGATGAAGAAGAAATTCAAATCAATGACATTGAAATTGCTGATGACGATGCTGAAGTTTCGCAAAGTGCCGCAGAAGTATTACCTGATTATGCGGACTATGAGGATGATGAAGAAGACGATGAAGAAGAAGAAGTAGAAGAAAATAATGAATTACCTGCTAGTGCCGAAAAATTTGTTGCACGTGATGGTACTGAGTGGATGAAAGAACCAAATGTAAGTCGTCAGGTACTCAGACAAAATATTATAAGAGAACGTTCTGGACCAGCTAGATGCACTGAAATGTTGTCAATAGAGCAAACATTCAAATGTTTCATGAACGTTGAAATGGCTGATATAATTATGCGCCACACAAATAAGTTAGCAAAAGAAACTTATAATGCTTACAACAATGCGCATCCAAACACAACTCCTAAGTCATGGACGCCTGTGTCAATAACAGAGCTGTATGCATTTTTTGGCATACTTATTATGACTGGTGCGAACCATAGCAATGGAGAACATGTTCGAGATTTATGGAGCGTCAAAAACTATCCTTTATATCGCGCCACAATGGGAGTCAACCGTTTCTGTTCGATATTGCGGTTCCTAAGATTTGACGATAAAAACACTCGTGCAACACGCTTACTAACTGATAAAGCAGCACCGATCAGTGAGTTGTGGACGATGATGAACAATAATCTTGCTGCACATTACAAGCCCAGCTCATGCTTGACAATTGATGAACAATTATTTCCTTACCGTGGACGCACACGGTTTACGCAGTACATACCGTCAAAACCTGCTAAATATGGTATCAAGGTTTGGTGGATTTGCGATGCCACAAATGCATATCCACTGCATGGACAAATATATACTGGCCAAGCAGAAACTGGTAGGGAAACGAACCAAGGCGAACGAGTGGTGAAGGATTTGTCTGCCAAATACCAAGGAAGTGGCCGAAACATTACAATGGACAATTTGTTTACGACCTTGCCAGTTGCAGAATTGCTTCTCACCTGGGAACTCACGATCGTTTGAACTTTGCGCAAAAACAAATCATATATTCCTCAAGAAATGAAGCAGAACAAAAACAGGACAATTGGTTCAACGACATTTGGCTTCAAAAATAATGTGACAATGTGCTCTTATGTTCCCAAAAAAAATAAAGCAGTAATTTTGCTTTCGACCATGCATAATGATGCTGAAATAGCTGACAGTGGGAAACCTGAAATAATTGAATATTATAATCGTACCAAAGGTGGTGTTGATCGAATGGACCAAATGTTTGCGGAATATCCAACACAAAGACAAACAAAATGATGGCCACTAGCGATGTTCTTCAACATGTTGGACATTACAGCTCTTGCAGCCTACATTGTCTACGATTTGAATAACCCTATGTTGCCTTGGAGAACAAACAACAAGCGTAAGCAGATCCTGCGCAGCTTGGCTGAAGCATTGTGTATGCCCATTATTGAAGCCAGAGCCATAAATCGTCAAGTGACGCGAAATTTTTCGACTAAAGAGCGAAATACACCACACAAGCGGTTTGACAAACCAAGCGAAATTTCCCTTTGCTTCAAGCCATTTGTGCTGTGTATGGGGGTGTTTGAAGGTTTGACAAACCGCTTGAGGGAAATTTGAGCAAAAATCAAAATTTTTTTGATTTTCTGGCCGCCATGTTGATGTTTGATCAAATCGCTTGCGTTGTGTATAGCAAAATCGCCTCATTCGCAACGAAATTTTCACCGAGTAAGGACGTAAGAGAGGAAAATGAAAGAAAACCACAATATTTAGCATTGCGAGCTGGAAGAAAACTAAAATTCTTTGCTTGAACGAGTCATGTTTGCATGGTGTATGGCGAAATGGGAAAAGTAGGTTTGAAGAATGTTTGACAAGCCGCTTGTGTGGTGTATTTCGCTCTTAAAATTGCTATTGAAGCATATTTCAACCGACCGGTGGAATCAATGGTGTCAACAGCAGCATCAACATCTGCCGCAGAGCGCACGCCAAAACCTGTGTCCGGATCTTGCTATTTATGTTACGCACAAGAGGAAAAACGCCGTAGAAAAACCAGAAAGCTGTGCGACAAATGTAAGAAGCCAATGTGTCTTGAACATTCGGTCACATCAACAAATTGCTCTATTTGCCATGATTTTCCTTAGATATAAGATGCATTTTTATAATTTTTATAATAAAAGTCAGTAATATAATGTGTGAAATGAATATTTTTAATTTTTCAAATAAAAAAATAATATAAAAAAAGGTTTTTTTTTTTATTATTATGAGGATTTTTACTATTGGGGTACAAACGTATCCCGGGTGTGTGTTTACGTATATAATGTGTTTGGAAGGCTGTAGCTCCTGAACCAATGGTCCGATCTGGTTCAAATTTTGAATTTGAACTCAAAACTAAATAATCTTCCTAGATCCGGTATAGAGGTATAGCGGTTCAAAAGTTACAACACTTCAAAGTTGAAAGTGGATACATTTGTACCCGGGTGTGTGTTCTAGGGTTAATCGACCTTCGAACTTTGCAGCCAAATGCCGATTTTCAGCATATTGTTTATATGGTTTTTTAGCTATAACTCGTCATCTGTTAAAGCCAAATTATTGCTGGAGACCTGTGCAACAATTAAAATTTTATAAAAAATTGATTAAGAAAATGTTTGTAGTGCTTCTGAAGCAAAATGTTGGAAATTTTTTGTCATGCTTTTTGAACATATTTTCCACAAAACTAAGTCTTTTTTGCTTTCTGTTTGATCTATAATATGCTTCTCAGTTTCTTCAATAAATTTCATTTGAAA
>NW_023458555.1:108489845-108491225 GCF_013731165.1 Rhagoletis pomonella | reverse complement strand
CATAAGAAATGAGAAGTATATTAATATTAAGCTGGAAAACGCAAGTTTTGTATTATGATAATTTTCTTTTCAAATGAAATTTATTGAAGAAACTGAGGAGCATATTTTAGATCAAACAGAAAGCAGAAAGGACTTAGTTTTGTGGAAAATATGTTCAAAAAGCATGAAAAAAAATTTCCAACATTTTGCTTCATAAGCACTACAAAAATTTTCTATATCAATTTTTTTTTAATTTTAATTGTTGCACAGGTGTTAATATTAAGACGCGTCTCTTTAAGATTATTTATGTACTTACAAGAATGTTACGGCCAATCGTGTTTCGGGGTCTATGCCATGCCTATTGGAGAACCGTTGCAACCTTTCTCTTAGCAACTACAACAACAAATCGAAATTAGCAACGCTCATTCGAGTTGATTTATAGAAATGCTCCTCATCTTTCGATTTAAGTTGTTGAACGCATGTCAAATAGAAACCCTCCTTCTCCCGAGTCAAATTTACTGGGCGTACACACCACCTCCTCTTGCTTGCTTTATGAAAACGCTCGTACGCTTTGTATACCATTTGGACAATGCGCGTCGTTTTGGTTATTGAAGCCACAAAATTTACTAATTGGGCTGAATGGCTCATTTTTAAATATTTTAACACAAATTTTTGAATATTTAAATACAAATTCGCAACACAAAGTTTCCCAAGTTTCTGTAATAAAAAATAAATGTAAAATAATAGCTGATGTCACTGCCGCGTTCAAAAAAATCATGTCGCCGTCGACAAGGCGTTTAGATTATGTGGATAAAACCTTAATGTCGTGTCGTGTGGTAATGTCGTTTTCGATGTGTTCAGAGCTTCAAGCATAACGAGTCGGTACACCACGTATGTGTAGCCGAGAAAAGCCGACGACACAAATACAATTAAAGCGTTGATAAAGATATTTGATCGTCTCCGTGGCTCTTAAGACATGTACATATGTATGTGTACACAACATAATTTAATAAGTAGCGCTCTGTTTCTAATTTTACGTGTAGGTATATGATCCTAGTATGTATTAGGGATGTTTCGAATGTCATATTTTTCACATTCGCGAATGCGATTGCGAATGTGCGAAAGCAAATTCGAATGCGAATGATAGGAATAACATTAAAAAAGCTATAATCACGTAGTCATAGTGCTTAACCTATACAGTGTTTTAATGTAGTAATCAAAAAAGTAGTTTTGCTGCCTTTTCTCCCATGAGGCGATTTCTTATAGGCTCGTATATAAGGCCGGCTGAACTGAACAATCGCTCACTTGGAACGTTGGCGGGTGGAGCGCTCAAAGATTTGTGGGCCAGATATGTCAATTTGACGTATTTAAGTTTATTTTCCACCAATCGAGAGGATCCTC
>NW_023458555.1:108489499-108489835 GCF_013731165.1 Rhagoletis pomonella | reverse complement strand
CTTGAAATTTGGTATGCAGACATATCAACGGTAGGTGCTTAGAAGAGTTTGTAAAAGGAATCGTGGCACATCCCATAGTCGTGGAATTTTTTATCAGCTATAACTTCGGAACTATAAGTCACACGAACTTGAAATTTGGTATACAGACATATCAATGGTAGGAGCTTATAGAAGAGTACGCATAACCGAGTTTGTAAAAGGGGGCGTGGCCCATCCCATAGGCGTGGAATTTTTTATCAGCTATAACTTCGGACCCACAAACCACACGAACTTGAAATTTGGTATGCGGGCATATCAATGGTCGGTGCTTATAGGAGGGCACACGGAGAAAAAAAA
>NW_023458555.1:108489244-108489399 GCF_013731165.1 Rhagoletis pomonella | reverse complement strand
GGGGTGTGGCACATCCCATAGGCGTGGAATTTTTTGTCAGCTATATCTTCGGAACCATAAGTCTCAAGAACTTGAAATTTGGTATGCAGACATACCATAGGTAGGTGCTTATAGGAGGGAATGTATAAACGAGGTTGTAAAAGTGGGTGAGGCGC
>NW_023458555.1:108484431-108489234 GCF_013731165.1 Rhagoletis pomonella | reverse complement strand
TTTTTATCAGCTATAACTTCGGAACCATAAGTCTCACGAACTTGAAATGTGGTATGCAGACATATCAATGGTACGTGCTTATAGGAGGGTATTTATAAAGGAGTTTGTAAATGGGGGCGTGGCACATCCCATAGGCGTGGAATTTTTTATCAGCTATAACTTCGAAACCATAAGTCTCACGAACTTGAAATTTGGTATGCAGACATATAAATGGTAGGTGCTTATAGGAGGGAATGTATAAACAAGTTTGTTAAAGGGGGTGTGGCACATCCCATAGGCGTGGCATTTCTTATCAGCTATAACTTCGGAACTATAGGTCACACCAACTTGAAATTTGGTATACAGACATATCAATAGTAGGAGCTTATAGAAGAGTACGCATAACCGAGTTTGTAAAAGGGGGCGTGGCACATCCCATAAGTGCAGAATTTTTTATCAGCTATAACTTCGGAACCATAAGTCACACCAACTTGAAATTTGGTATACAGACATATCAATAGTAGGAGCTTATAGAAGAGTACGCATAACCGAGTTTGTAAAAGGGGGCGTGGCCCATCCCATCGGCGTGGTATTTTTTTGTCAGCTATAATTTTTGGACCCACAAATCACACGAACTTGAAATTTGGTATGCGGACATATCAATGGTCGGTGCTTATAGGAGGGTACACGGAGAAAAACACGCGTTGTAAAAATGAGCTTTTTTTATTTGATTACCGTTTAAAAATGTTCGTATTAAATCAAGTGAAAAGTGTTAACAAAATGGATTTTACCATTATACATACACTACTTATAATGGAAACATTCAATTCAAATACGGATAATTGGAGATTATTCAATATTATCAAATTGACCCTCTACCAACTTAATTTTCACATATTTCGTCTGTTTTCCCTTAATTTGATAAAATACTTCTTCCTAGTTACGACTTAGTTGCAGCTGCAGTCGAAACTAAATTTTAAGTTGGTACTTAGCCAGAAAAGTCGAAACTAAGGCGACTATGAATAGCTTTAGTTGTGACTTAGAATAGTTTCGACTTAGTTGAGTACTTAATATGACTATAAATATGCGCCAATGTTGTTTGCTCACATTTAGTATAAACATACATATGTACATACATACATGTAGCAGCAGTTTATTTCATTTAAAGAAATGGCGTGTCGTCCATTTCCGCACGTATATAAATAGTGCATATATTTAGGCGCAATATTTAACTTCTTCTGGCGGTGCGAAATCTAGAGTCTTCTAATTGTATCTCCTTGATATGATGCCTACAACGAGATTGATATCTAGAATTTTCCATAAATAGCTTTGCTACATTTATAGTAGGTGCATTCTTTTGCAACCGAGCTACAAAAGAACACTGGCTTAAATAACGAAATACACGCAAAGCAACAACACAAACTCGGCTTTTTATCCGAGCTCAGCCAGGTCGGGTAAAACATACGCGACCTGAAGGCTAGTGTTGGTAAGTGAAAAAACTGCTCTATTGTGAATTGTTAATCGGAAAGTGGAGAGGGAAATTTTTGCTTCCTTTTATACGTGACTTATATTTTAAAAGAGTATATATATTACGCAAATACCTCGCATAATTACTCATTTAAATAGGTTTTAGTATCTAAATCCCGTTTGTTTAGGCCTTAAGCCTAAATATTTCCAAATATAATGCACCACCCTAATGTGTCTTTCACATATGTGTACATTTATGCATGCATACTTGTACACATGTACGTATATTATATATTCGCGCCGTTAGTTTAAGTTTCCCGCCGGATAAAGTATCTTTCGTTGAATTTCCCCTCAACGTCTTTTCTTTGTCCGGCGGTTCGAACGAAAATCACGGCTTTAGATTTTTTCACTTTCACATCGGGAGACCAAGGAGAAAGAACTGCAGCTACCAGGCCACATTATTTTCAGGTAAAACCATTGTAACCCAACATATCTAAATCAAATCAAAATACTTGGACAATTAATAAAACCATTAAACTAAACCGAGTTTTATTTGTCTTTTTTTTCCTATTATTTTCAAACCTCATTGTGACCATTTTGCGCACCACACTTGAGCCGCACTGCGTCACATTGACGTTTTTACCGTTAAACTAATCACATTTTCTTGCCAGATACCAACAGGGTTGCTTAAGTAGCTAAAAGGAAATTTTACCCGAGTTGAGCGTTCTTTTGTCGCTCGCTTACAAAAAAATGCAGCTAGTATAAATGCTGGTCTGGACATACAACATTGCAAGTTGATAAAAGCGTTGTAATAATAAAATAATATATCTCAGTCCCATAGAATTTGTTTTGATAAATTTTGATTTTGAAATTTTAGCTAAAGTCATTATAAACAATTTATGAGATTGAAAACGAAAAACGTGGAGCGCATGCGATACAAAGCCTTAGATTTAATTGACAATATTCAAACTACATACATAACATAGACCTAAAATTTCTACAGCGAAAGTACAAATTTGAGATCGATTTTAAGCGGTCGTTATTAATACACCCACATACATACATATATTACTCTTCAATTTCAAATTAGCCCTATTACATGCGCCCCATGCTTTTCATTTTCAATCTCATAAATTGTTTATAAGACTTTTGCTAAAATTTCAAAATGAAAAGTTGTCAAAACAAGTTCTATGGGACTGAGAAACATTATTTTGTAATTTTAGTCCATTTATAAAAGCGTGGTACATTAAAAAGTTTTTTTTTTTAAATTTATTTTATACTTTTTAGCCTTGTCTGTATAAAATTTTGCAATAGATACTAAAATAATTGAACTTGCTGTGAAAAGAGAACAGAAGACTATGCAAGCAAAATGTTGTTTGCTCACATTTAGTACATATATGCCTTCCCAGTAGCGAAAATGGTCACTGGTGACATCGTCACTAATGAGGATTTGGTGACATCGTCGCTCTTGCGACATATAGCTGACAATGACACTGGTGACAATGTCATGCAGGTGTACTCCTATAAAAGACTTATAACAGACAATGTCTTTCAGCGCTCACTTATAAAAAGTTCATTGCAGGACATTGTCGCTTGAATATCATCAATGATCACTGCATGACAAAGTCATGCAGATGCCATCAACGACTAAATTACCATTTGTTAAAAAGTCATGAACGACTTCCATATAAACGGATCCCAAAGTCATTGAAGACTTGATATGGCCGTACAAGACACTTAAGTGACTAATTCATGACATTCGCTACGGGGATACTGTGAAAAAAATATTTAGTAGAAAAAATTGTGAAAAATCAATTTTGTATATTCTTCTGCGAGAAAATTTCTACAATCAGTGATGTATATACATTTCAAGATGTGTCCTATTTGCTCTACGGTTGCGATAAGTTGGTTTGGAATAGTATTGCACGAGTCATTGACTTTCTGTCACTAGGAAAACTTTTATACCAGCCCAGTAAAATCGGTTGTATGCATTTATGAAGAATGCTTGCTATATGAGTGATTTAGTGTGAAAAATGCATGCGTAGTCATGAATTTCCACAAATAAATTCAAATTCTAGCGAACTGCAAGCGACGTACGTTGTTGTTGTTTTAAGTACATTTCTTGATAAATTTGAATTGGAATTTTTGTAATATTTTCAGTCTTGTACAAAAATTTTAGTGAACGGACGTGTTGTGCGATACTATTTTCAGCACTAACGGGCTTTTCCACGATATTAATTTGGATAAGTAAATGCTACTTTTTTTGAATACATATCTATTAGAATGTATCAGAAAAGTAGCATTTATATATGGAGATACATATTGTGTAAGGATGCTTTAATACTGTTCCATTCCCTTAATGCATTTTGGTATGTTTGAAGCATTAATACAGCCATTTAAGGTAATTTTAAAAATTTTACGATATAATAAGTTTACTTTCGCGTTATAGCAACAACTTGTCTTCCTTTCTTCTCTTTCTCTTATTCTTTCCCTCTCCTTTATTTTACTGATCTTTCGATAGCATAATTGTATCTCTACATAATCCATGAATGGCTCACGAAGATATAAAGCTAGCAATGAACACCTGAGAATAATATTAAAGCTTGTATGTAGCCATCATAGGGGTTTTAATATTTGCCATGTAAATGCTCGTAGTTTGACCTCAGACAAAATAGACTACTTTAATTATATTTTTTCTGATATAGCACTTGATATAATTTGTATAACAGAAACATGGTGTTAACCATTCATTGAATCTAATGTTTATCGCGTATGTGATTACAACTTGATTCGAAACGATAGAACTACGGGAAGAGGTGGGGGTGTTGCCATTTATTGCCGGAAGTCACTTAAAGCAGAAATAATATTTAAGTCCGACTCTTCAAGTGCAGTTGAATGTCTCTTTGTTGAGATCGTTGATAGTAAAACTAAATGTCTCGTTGTACACCTAACGTGTGTACATGAGAAAATTTCTGAAGTGGTATTAAAATATGATCATATTATATGCTGCGGTGATTTCAATGTTGACCTTTTATGTAATGATCACAACTCAACAACACTAGTAGATAACTTTCAATCGAACGGGCTTAATGTAGTTAATAAGCAAGCCACTCGATTTTCTCCAAACTGCAAGCCCAGTTTATTGGATTTGTTCTGTGTTAGTGATTGTGATATGTTAATCATGTTGAGCAACTTTCTGTGGCAGGCGTCTCAGACCATGATATGTTGTTTCTGTCATATGGAATCGATTTCAGTAGAAGCGATCAACCTTCCAAAGTTTTGTATAGAGACTTCAAACATGTTAATGTACAAGCACTCAATAACGAAGCAGCTCTATTAGATTGGAACACTTGCAGG
>NW_023458555.1:108475510-108484331 GCF_013731165.1 Rhagoletis pomonella | reverse complement strand
CGAATTCGCAGGTTCGATTCCTGCTGAAGTCTAGAAAAAAAGAAGTCTGATGAGGAGATGTGGTGATCTCCGAAATAGTGCTATAACTTCTACCGCTTAGACTTTGTTGCTTTTTCAATTTTTCCTAATAAACAATCGTGGTACAAAGCTCAATAAAAATATTACAAATAAAATGTTAACAAGCCACAATAACATTGACAAATATATAATTAAATTATTTTCTTCTTATTTTTTACAGTACAGTTAAGAAAATACTAAAGTATTTTGTTTGAAAAGAAAATTCAGTACAAATTTAGAATAATCAGGACACTACACTTGTGGCGCCTATGTTGGTATATCGCGAGTTTGTATGTATCATCGACAAACTCGATGTAGTTTGAATGCCATTTTGCAAGTTCAAATCTACCACGACGAAGTACTTCGGTAACTTCTGTTTTGATTTCACGAAGAGTATCAATAGTATTTGCTCCACAAATGAAGTCAAAAGCACGATTTTATGGCCTCGGCACCGATTTTAAACTTATCCAAGTATTGATCAGCCAAATATGACATACTACGTATGGCAAGATATGGAGCAGCAGCGGTCCCGTAAGTGACTGTATTGAGTTCATAAGTGCAAAGCGGTTCATTGGGTGTATTTCTCCAGAGTACATACTGAAACTGCCGGTCCTTATCATCAACAACAACCTGTCTGAACATTTTGACAATATCGGCAGTAATCGCGTAGCGATACAATCGAAAACGAAACAGAAGCGTGTATAGCTCGAGCTGTATGGTTGGTCCGACCATCAATAAGTCGTTAAGTGACTTCTGTGACGTAGTCTGGCAGGAGGCATCGAAGACAACCCGTAACTTTGTCGACGTACTGTTTGGCTTAAACACACAGTGGTGGGGTATATAAAAATGAGGCACATTCATCTTCGGCGTACTCACCAAGCTCATATGGCCCAAACGTTGGAACTCTACCATGAAGTCTATGTATTGTCGCTTAATATCTGGTGTGCGGCTCAAGCGACGTTCAAGAGCTTCAAAGCGTCTGCGGGCGGTTTCATATGACCGACCTAGCAAACAAGGATTATCCTTGAATGGAAGACGAACTACAATTCGACCATCGTTTTGTCGGCGAACCGTGCTCTGGAGTGTAGGTATCAGCTGGTGTCCTAACATCTTCGATACGCCATAGGCGCTCTACGTTCTGGTTTATGGATTCGTCCAGTGATAGTGCATAGCTGTGCGGTGTTGTAGATCTTGCATCACAACGACCGGAAACAACCCATCCCAGGAGGGTCTTCTGCAGCACAGGCAAATTAGGACCAAGTTTCACTTGCCCAACAGATAGGATATCAAAAAATGCTTCGGTTCCAAGGAGTAGGTCAATGCGGCGCGACTTGTTGAAGTTTTCGTCAGCCAATAGCGTATTCTTGGGTAGATTCCATGATGAAATGTCGATTTCCGATTCTGGATGATAGGCAATGTGCGATGTGACACAGAAATCGAGTGGCAATTCCAATTCGACAAAGCGTGATTTGATTGTGGTAGACGTGCGATGCTTAACCTGAGTTTGCGACTCCCCAATGCTGCGAATTTCCAAGTTGCTTCTCTTACGGGGTAAACGAAGTGTTTGTGCGAACTCATCAGATATAAAATTTACCTGGGAGCAGGAGTCCAGTAGAGCGCGGACAATTCTGTAACGACCTGTAGCATCCTTAACCTGTACCAACGCAGTGGCTAGTATAATTCGATTCAAACAAGTGTCCGTGTGTGTATGAACAACGGCATCTGAACTCTGCTGTATCATCGTTATGGGCTGTGATGCCACCGGAGAAGCTGTGTTATTAGCATCACGATGTAACAGCGTGTGATGTGGACGAGTACACGTTCGGCATCTGTGCCTTGAGGGACACTTCGCAGCCTGATGACCTTTACCGAGACAGTTAATGCAGAGCCCCAAACGTTTTGCAGTATCGTAGCGTTGATTAAGCGTATTTCCAATAAGTTGAGGGCACCTAAAGGATCTGTGTTCGGTATTTGAGCAAACGTGACAGGCTTGTGGTGTACAGTTGAAGGTCAACCCTTGTCGTTGCGGTTTTTGGTTGCGCGGTTTACTCACTGATTGTTGACTCATAGTAGCATCCATGCTGGGCTTACCTATAGATTCTAGGTATTGGCAACGTCGTTCAACGACGCTAATGCAAGATGTCCATGTCGGAAGATCTCGGATGTCTAAAAACTCATTCCATTTCTTTCTGGTGTCCTGATCGACTTTGTCCATCACTATCGAGATGAGCATAGCCTGAGCAATTTGCGACTCAGAACCCAGTGACAGTAACGAGTTGTACAGGGCTGATGCATTGTCAATGAGACTACGCAGATGTTGCGCATTCGATTTGGAAACATTCGGCAAGCTGAATAAGGAATTTATATTATCCAAAAAGACGAGCGTGGGGTTGTCATAGCGAGCTTTAAGAGGTTCGAGCGCTTTCGGATAATTTTCAGAAGAGGTCTGAAATGCCTTCACAGTTTCTAAGGCCGCTCCCTTCAAACAATTAAGCAGTTGGTTGAACTTCTCGATAGAAGACAAGCTAGGTTGACTATCAATGACTTGCTTAAATGACGTTACGAAGTTTTTGTAGTCGGAGTACTTGCCATCAAACGTAGGAAGTGCCAGTCGTGGTAGCTTCATGGAAGTTGAATGAGAAACGCAGGGCGAAGCATCGGCCACGGTTGTATTGTGGGCGTCCGCGCCCAATTGCTCCTTAATGCAAACCTTAATAGCGACGTATGTGTCTTCGATTTCACTTCTGGTGTCCCGCTGGGCTTCGTCTGGACCCATCTTCTCCATTTCGGTCTGCACTGTCATTACCTGCTTGAAGTAGGCTTCTAAAATAGACAAACGACAGTTTAGTTCAGCTGACGAGACTCCAAGTTTTGTATCAACTGTGCTGCGAATGCGGGTTATGTTCCGACGGAGATTAGTACGCTGCTGCTTAAGAGCTTCTAAGTTGGCCATTTTGGTGATACAAATTAAGAACTAATTGTGGTTTGATTTTAATACATAAGTTCCGCAACTCGAAAATCAGCTGCTGTATAATTCGAGGCGAATAAACGTTCTTATGCAGAAGTGCTAACTGCATGAATACCCTCAATGTATGTATGTAAAACACTGCTATGTTTTTGTGCCTTAGTACAAAGGAATGTAGCGGTAGGCTATGGCCAAATTGAACAACGTGTGATGTGACGATGTACAAATGTGTATGGTTTCTATGCGAAAAATTTGCCCTATGCAAAGTTGTGGTGGCGTGATTTCAATCACCGCTATCGCCAATGACAATACCCTCGGACTGCACGACCAACAATAACGACTTCTTTACGAAGTGGCGCGATAATACCGTCCCGCTAACAACAACGCTCCTATAGCGTAGTGGGTGACGACAGCGCTCCTGTAGCGATGCCTGGAGAACAATAGAGAATAGCGGTGCGGTTCTGGCAGGCTTTATACATGTGCAAATGAATGTATACTAGTTGTACATATTTATGTACAATGAGCGATGACTGGTCGCCCAGTGTTTTAATATACAAACACTGGCCTGCAATTTTGTAAATGCAGCTAACGATGTCCCGTGCCAAGTGTTTGGAGACAATGTACTGGCGTGCTATGCAAAAAAAGCGCTCTGGGAAACAGCTCCTTGCGATCTCGAATGCAATTTCCACAGAGGTGCGAAAATGCACGGGATTTTAATTTCAATAGAATCACGGGCCCCACGTTGGGCGCCAAAATGTATAATCAAGAGCGTTTTCTTGATGCGTAAAATTTACTTTAAAATTGCGGGGGTGAAAACCTTGAAATTAAAACACCGACCGTGTAGTTTCGCTGTCCAAATTCAACTGTTTTATTATTCAAAAACATTAGTTCCATCAAGCTATGGTAAATGTAGCACAAAGCATGAGATAAAAACTAAGAAATAAAGAGAATGTACATACATATATATATGTGCATAAGAGTAAAGCTTAACTCTTTGATTACAATGTAAAAATCCATAGCTATGTTATTTAAATATATGAATATGACCCAAATGGAAAGTGCTGAGATACACACATATCTATGTACATATGTGCGTCCGACCCAACAGTCATTTTTATCAGTGTTTATATTACAGTTGCATTATAGTACTGAACTAAGAATAATTCAGAATTGTTAGTTTAGATAAGAATAGAGATAGGTGGTAGAAATAAAAGGAGAAGCAAACATATACATATGAATACAAGGTTTTTGGATCTCGATATGTGAGTGGCATATAAAGTGAAATTAAGTGCTAGATCTTTATTTATTTGGTGTGGGTGTTGCGCTAGTGCAATGGAGGGTACGTGGGGTATGGTATAATAATGGTGACATCGAGAGGACATTGACTGACGGTTAATTGACACACGGACTACTGTCAGGTTTAGGGGGCGCTGCTAAAGTAGAGGAGTCGCAGCAGCGCCCAAGGCTTCGTGGAGTACACGTAGAAGGGGTGGGACGACTCCACCTGACCGGACTGGCTCTCTTCCTTTTAAGCGACTTTCCTTCTAGCTTTCCTCTTCTCTTGCTAACTCCTTCTCTTTTTTGAATTGTTTAATAACCAGGCATGATGCAAATTTTGATGATGTAGCCAAGAGGCAGGGCAGGTAGGAAGAACTCCCCCGACCGATGAGCTAGCTAGGGCCCACAAGCATGCCTGATGCTGCCTGGCCTTGCCCACCCACATAGCTACATAACAATGGCGCCCAACGCATAGCCCACTAAAGTTTTCCTTTACCATTAATTTACATACTGTCTATCTTTTCCTTTTAGTTTAGATACCCGATACTTTTGTTTTTGCTTTTCTATTACCTTTCTTCTCGGACTGATTAGGGTTAAGAAGGCATCATCTTCGGGGGTAACCTTGATGGATTTGTGCTTGATTAACATAGGGAAGGGGGACTAATGCACCTTCAGAGTTCTTTTCGGAAGTTTCCACACAACCGGAAGTGGTATCTGAAGACTGTATTGGCCCAATTTGAAGCTGCTTTGTTTTGGAGTAGGCCTACTACGTAAGCCACCGTGCGTGTAGTTCAGACTATGTTCATGTGAGGTTAGTAGGACAGTCTACAGGGGGTAAACTATTACACAGGGTTAAGGGTTGGTGAGGCAACCATATTTGAAGTTAGTACTTTGATAGATGCTGTGCAACACTATAAATGCATATACTTCTGTAATAGGGGGATTAGCTGACAATGACTTTGGACTGCGGACTGAACGACAAACACCCCACGACAACCTCGCCTAGGCAACACCACCCACACACCAAAGCGAGCGTATGTACTAAAGTTTGATTAAATCGAATTAGGTCCAATATACATTTATTTACACCAAACAACGCAAACCCTGAAATAAAAAAGAAAGTTATAAATTCCAAATTATCATCCTCGTTTTTATTTACTTATACATACATATACACATTATACCCTTGTATGAGTACGTAAGAGTTTAGTTATACCTGTACTTTATCTCATATAGTTTTTGGGGTAGTCTATGTACATATGCTTACGTATGTGTAGGTGTCTGTGAATATATACCCATCCGCACATACAGATCTGAATACGTTCCAAGCATACATATACATACCTACATATACTTACCCAATATCGTTAATATTTACCTTACTCAATTGGAGTAATAAGAGTAGAATATACATACATAAGTAGAATTAAACTTTTTATGTTAGAATACATACTTATAGTTATAAATACCTAAATTTTTCATTTTATTTTTTTTTTATGCGGGTTTCCCGGATTGAAAATTCGTTACCTGAATTTTAGTATAAAAGGAATTTAAATACTTTCATTGAATTCGTGTTTTTTTTTGATTCCGAATCCGTTGTTGAAGTACAAATATACATTTTAATACCTAAAACTTGTTTAATCGAATAGTGAATTTTATTGAATTACATTGGCATATTTGAGGCTACGGAGGCATATCACCTTATTTGAATTGGTTGAATTAGAGGTTGAGGAAGGATTGCATTATTTTTTTTTGTTGTTTGTAAGCGCATTACTTGAGTTTTAATTAATTGGTGAGAGAGTGAATGTTGGAGAGCGAAAGTGAAGAAAGGGCGATTGGAGGATTAGGCCTTTTCGATTCCAACCGTAGGATCACACGGAGTGCCGCCAGGGCTTTAGAAAATCAGGTCGCCGGCTCGATATTCACGCAGATAGATACCGGCATACCTTACCCCGTAGATTTTGTTCCTACGGACTACCTAAATAGGTGCATCGCACGAATTTTCGGTACTCAGGGCCAGAACGCGAATCAAGCGCCAAAGATACGCGTCACCAACGAATTTTCATTGAGCACCACCGATAACAGTCTCAGCTTTTCACGCAAAATTGAAGAGGTATTAGCTATGTCAGAGACAGGCGATCAAGAGCGGGGAAGTCCGCCACCCAGTGGCGCGGTAGTAGGAGGTTCTCAGCCCGCAGGTGGCGAACCGAGTTCATCAGCGACCAACATAGAACAGCTGAGCCGGATGATGGCGATGATGGCACAACAAAATGATATGTTGGCGCAGTGTATGAACGAGGTGCGCCACATGCGAGCCAGTGTAGCCAATCTGAGCAACCGCATGACTGATGTGGAGACCTCGGCGCGAGCGGGTGCGAGTCAACCAGCCATGGCGTCCACCCCAGAGGCTAGCAACGTACGCCCATCGGCAGCAGAGCAACTCAACGGCGATGGAAGGCGGGGGTCAGCTTTACAAGCGAGCGAGGATAAAAAATGGAAGAAAATCGATCTAGATAAATGGCATGTGAAGTTTGATGGGTCTAGTAAGGGCATGGGTGTAGAAAACTTCGTCTTCCGGGTGGAAAAGATGAGAGAGCAGTATAACATATCATTTTTCCAGCTTTTCACGGATTTTCATTGTCTGGTGACCGGCGGGGCCTTGAAGTGGTATTGGCAGGTGCTCGAAGACAATGCAGAGAATCCTGAATTTGGTTATTTTGAACTGAAATCCGAGATGCTAAACCACTTCAAGACCGCCGAGACGGATTATGAGATAATCCGTGAAATAATGGAGCGAAGGCAGCAACCTCAAGAAAACTTTGAAGCATTTTACGGTGAAATTCACAACCTCACATTCCGACTTCGCAAAAAGATCCCCGAGAAAGAATTGGTTGGCATTATCAGGGGCAACCTCAAGCCATATTTGGCAAACTTGACATTCGCGTCAAAAATGGACACCCTGGCAGAACTTAAAACAGAATGTAAAAGAGCGGACAAAATAATAAAAGAAAATAGGAGTAGGCCTAAAGCTATAAATGAGATAGATCCTGAACCCATAGAATTCAAAGCAGAAGCTAGCGTAGAAGCATTTAATAGGAATCAGCTGAAGAAACCCCAGCAGCCCACACCAGTACAGCCTAGAGATAATCCGTCCTCGTCTGTTTGTCCTAACGTGTCCAAGTCCACTGTGAGCTCCTTCTGTCCTTCCCCATTCCACTTGATGTTATGTTTCTCTTGCGGCATACCGGTGGACCACTTTGTGAAAAACCCGGCGGAGGCCCAAAGAGAAACTAAGTGTAAGTCTTCGTTCCATAATATGGTGTGTTTCGCGTGTGGTAGTGATTCGTCTTTTTGTGTTTATAAAAATGATAAGGGAAACGTCAAGCTGGCGGAGATTTCCGGGAGCTCTTGCCAGGGGGAGGGAAACCCGGAAATAAAGTAATGAAAATATTGAAGAATGGAAAAATTAATGTAGTAAAGAAAGAGCTAGAAGTACAAGTAAATCGAGAAACGAAAAGTTTACATCAGAGAAAGCTTGAATATGAAGAGGCCCGTAAGCGAATATTCGGTGAAGAGATAGTGAATTAGAATAAATCTAGGAATTATACGAAAATCCAAAAGATGAGGGAAAAGAAGAAGAATTTCAAAAGAATATACAATAAGATAGTATCTACAATTGTCACGGTAAAAGGAGATAATAGGTTTTTTGCCAAAACTAAGATTGGCGGGCATGAGGTTCTAGCGCTCTTAGATTCAGGGGCAGGTACATGCTGCTTGGGCAAGAATGCAGGCGCGCTCCTATGTGGCAAGGAAGACCTGATATTGCCAATCAAGGGTCAGAATATTAGAACTGCGAATGGGGGTGAAACTGCGGTAGTAGGGGTTGTAACTTTGCCAGTTTTCTGGGACAATTCAACACGCGATTTGGAGTTTTTGATTGTTCCAGGCCTCCAACAAGAAGTGTACTTGGGCGTCGACTTTTGGCAAGCGTTCGGTATGAGTGTCGTGAATAGAGGAGTGAGTGTGGGTGTGAATAGTCCAATCGTAGCAGAGCTCGTACCCGCCGAAGGTGATCTGTCATTTGAGGCAGTGCAACACGACTTAACCACTGATCAGACCATAGCGTTAGCACGCGTCAAGGCACAGTTTCCCTCTTTCGCAGTACTAGGTCTAGGCAAAACAGATGCGGAGGAACATGTAATCGAGGTCAATGACGAGAACCTGCCAGTTAGGCAGCGGTTCTATCCAATATCTCCAGCCATTCAAAAGCTGATATACGGCAAATGGAAATGGGAGTAATTGAAGAAAGTAACAGTAGTTGGAGTTCGCCGGTGTCATTAGTGGTAAAAGGGACCAAAAACCGATTATGTCTAGATGCTAGGAAGGTTAACGAGCGAACTATAAAGGACGCGTATCCACTTCCGCATATAGATGGGATATTGAGTCGGCTGCAAAACACCAGATATATATCTGCGATAGACTTAAAAGATGCATTTTGGCAGATCCCTCTCGAAAAGAAGT
>NW_023458555.1:108455275-108475410 GCF_013731165.1 Rhagoletis pomonella | reverse complement strand
ATGGTAGCAGCGCTGAAAGTAGTGAGGAAGACGAACCCGAGTCCCCGGTCGATGATGATGGAGTAGCTGTCCCACCGCCTGACTTTGACGAGGTACGTATAGCGATTACGCGGCTGAAAAACAACAAAGCTGCTGGAGCTGACGGCCTGCCAGCCGAGCTATTCAAGTACGGCGGCGAGGAGCTGATTAGGTGCATGCATCAGCTCGTATGCAGAATATGGTCAGATTAACGCATGCCCGACGACTGGAATTTAAGTGTGCTCTGCCCAATCCACAAGAAAGGCGACCCCGCCATACGCGCCAACTACCGCGGAATTAGCCTTCTAAGCATAGGTTACAAGGTCTTATCGAGCGTATTGTGCGAAAGACTGAAGCCCACCGTCAACGAGCTGATTGGACCTTATCAGTGTGGCTTTAGGCCTGGAAAATCCACCATAGATCAGGTATTCACAATACGCCAAATCTTGGAAAAGACCCGCGAGAATAGGATTGACACACACGTCTCCGAGCCGTTTGATACCAAATGAGGTTTCAGACAAGGGGACTCCCTTTCGTGTGATTTCTTTAATCTTATGTTGGAGAAGATAATAAGAGCCGCAGAACTGAACCGCTCAGGCACAATACTTTATAAGAGCGTACAATTGCTGGCGTATGCCGACGACATCGATATTATCGGTAAAAACAAGGGCTACGTCTGTTCTGCCTTCTCGGGATTGGATAGAGAAGCAAAGCGAATGGGTCTGGTGGTGAACGAGGACAAAACGAAGTATCTCCTGTCATCACACAAACAGTCAGAGCATACGCGTCTTGGCACCCACGTCACTGTAGACAGTTACAAGTTTGAAAAAGTAGACGACTTCGTTTATTTGGGAACCAGCATTAACACCAATAATAATGTCAGCCTTGAAATCCAACGGAGAATCACTCTTGCCAACAAGTGCTACTTTGGGATGAGTAGGCAATTGAGAAGTAAAGTCCTCTCTCGTCGTACAAAGATCACACTCTATAAGTCACTCATCATGCCTGTGCTGGTGTATGGCGCGGAAGCATGGACAATGAAAGTATCTGATGAGGCGGCTTTGGAGTTTTCGAGAGAAAGATTCTGCGAAAGATTTACGGACCTTTACGCGTTGGTGATGGCGAATATCGCAGACGATTTAACGATGAGCTGTATGAGCTTTACAACGATATAGACATAGTGCAGCGAATTAAAATTCAGCGGCTCCGCTGGCTTGGCCATGTCGTTCGGATGGACAGAAACGCTCCTGCTCTGAAAATATTCAACGCGGGCCGCGATGCTGGTAACAGAGGAAGAGGAAGGCCTCCTCTGCGTTGGAAAGACCAGGTGGAGAAGGACTTGGCTTCACTTGGCATTTTCAATTGGCGTCAGTTAGCACAGAAGAGACATGACTGGCGTGCTGTTTTGGACTCGTCCAAAATCGCTTAGGCGGTTACAGCGCCAATTAAGAAGAAGAAGAAGTTTGAGCACTTTGGGCTACCTCCATTGGCTCTGGTTTTTTTTGTGGCTTAGGTCCCAGAGGACGAGGAGGTGGTACAGAATTGTTTCTAATATTATTAGGATTGTTATAATAGGTATACCCAAACCCAGAATTTGGAGTAGGGTTGGGATTTCTTGGCAGCTGTGGGATATATGTTAATTCTGGATAAAAAAGGGGCTCGCCTTAGTATTGGGTTTAATGCGGTTATTAGGATTCCGAGGGGGAATTGCCGGCTGTGATGGATTAGGATTATGAAGGTTTTTTGCTACTTCATAAGCATAATTTGTCCTAAAGTATTGGTTCTCTAGTTTTTGACAAAGGTATAAAGCTCGAGGGAGATCAACCGGTTCCCTCATTCCCAATAGTTTGGGTAAGTCTCCATTCAGACCGCAAATGAAAGTATCAAGAGCTTTATCTCGATATGTTTGGGTCATAATACAGAGTGTTTCATGACTCATTCCCATACAGGATATTTTGTTTTAAATAAGCGAGAAATGTGAGGAGACACTCTGATAAAATTCTTCTGTAGTTAACCGTCCTTGTAAAAGTGAGTTCATTTGATATTCGAGAGTGCCGAGATCTCGCTTATCAGCATAATGGAGCGTAAGAAACTTGCAAATGGACTTCCAATTTAGTGGTGCATTGTACGACTCCAATGCCGCGTCCGCTTGTCCTGTAGTTCTATTTCTTATTACGCTAAATATTCCGAAGTATTTTGGAGTACGCAGATAGGTTCATAAATTTGTATAATTCGCTCTACGCTCTTCTTCCAAGAGTTGAATTGTCTTGGCTCACCCGAAAATTCTTGAAGACTTCTAACTACGTAGGGAATTTTGTCGAGTTCACCTATATTATTTCCGTTTGTCAAAGTAATGGTCTAAACTACTTCTATTTATGGGTTTTCCCTTTGTCCTACTCTAACGTCGACTAACCTATTTACGAGTTCTGCCATTTGGTTACTCATTTCCCTAGATGCTTCTGCACTTGGTTGTGATTGATTACTTGTCAACACAAGTAGCATAATCTCCTTAACTCTTAGAAAAATATTTTTATTTTTTATTATGAAAAAATTTTTTGTAACCTCTTCAGGGAAGAGGGCCTTTTCTAATCCGGAGGGTCCGTATAAGGGGTCGCGGAATTAGGGTATTGTTATAAGTTGAAGGATCTCTTGAGTGCTCCAACTTTGTTGTATTTTGTTATGATTTTACAGTCTGTTATTGTTTTGTTATTACTGTTATCCTATTTTTCAATTCTAGTTTGTATTTGTTCCACACTATTTGTGATATATTTTTTCACAATATTTTCCTTTGTAATAGCACGAACTAAATTTAATTTTTCTCATGAAATTATTATTTTTTCTATTTCTTTTTTCAATATTCCTGTTAAACGACGGCAGTGCGACGTGCAGCGGAAGCGTTTTCTAAAGCTTCTAACAAATAACAATAAAATAAAAAATAAAATTACAATAAACTTACACTTTATATATCTGCTACGCCCATGCGCTTTTGTTAACAGTCAAAATGGAAAGAACTAAATTTGATGATATTTGACAGGTGTCGATTGGCAAACAAGAGAAAAAAGAGGATGTGAAAAAATGCGAAATGGGTTGCCAACGCGACCTCCAGAATTGGTAGGCCAGTTGACTGGAAATTCGGTAGTTTCGACGGAGTCCAGATGCGGAGTTATCGTTGCTTGTTATCTCACGAATGCCGCTAGAGCTTCCAAGAAGGAAATGGTTTAGCGTAAGAGCTTCGTGCTCACCAGACTCGAGCGGAACGTAGGTCAGTGGCCTCGAATTAAGAATGTTTTCGACGTCGGATAAAACCGCCCTTGGCACCAGCCCACGCAAGCCTGCACCTGGCAGAACTTCCATTAAAATTGACTTCGTTGAGCGTATCATCCGCTCCCAAGCTGCTACCATATGCGGTGAAGCAGGCGGTATAAGAGACCACTCAATTTCAGGATGCCTTTTCTCTATGTCTTCCGACGATATTTTCTCAATCTCATTTAAAAGCATCCTACTAGCGCCACTTAAGTTAGTGCCGTTGTCCCATATAATTCGCTTCGGTACACCGCGGCGACTCACGAACTGTATGAAAATCAGAAGAAATGACTCAGTAGACAGAGACGACGTGATCTCAATATGAATCGCGCGGGTGGTGAGGCATGTAAATAAGGCGCCCCAACGCTTTTCGCACCTTCGACCGACAGCCGCGTCGATGGGCCCAAAATAATCAACCCCTGTGAAGGTGAAAGGTCTGGTAAAAGGTGACACGCGTTCCGTAGGTAGATCACCCATTTGAGGCGGTCGTGGATAGGCCTTACGATTACGGCACGTTTGACATTTGGCAGCACATTCTTTCACCAGCCTTCTCAGCGCAGCTATGCAGAACCTTTGCCTCATCTCATTAACAACGATTTCATTGTGATTGTGGTGGAACTTTCGGTGATAGAAGTCCACGATTAGTCGTGTTACAGTGTGGTCGCGTGGAAGAATTATAGGACGCTTAACGTCAATCGTCACACCATCAGCAGCGTTAATCCTTCCCATTACTCGCAGGACGCCCTTTGGATCAAAATACGGAGAAAACTTGAGGAGGGGGGATTTCCGTTTTGTTTGCTCACCATTGCGCAGCCGACTAATTTCGTCGTGGAACACTTCCCCTTGACAATTAATCATTATTGCGAGCTCCGCTGAATCCAAACCGTCCTTTCCAAGTAACGCTTCCAATGATTTTGAGTATTGCTTACCTTTTGTTATGAATCGTATGAAACGTAGTATGAATCGATGAATAGTGCGTAGCAACTAAATCTATTTGCATCAGGCGTTATTACAGAAGTTTTTAAGGTTGTGGTGTCATCGAAGTCAGTGTGATGCAGGTTCTCCACGGCCTCGTTATCTGCATCTGAAAATTGCAGAACCGACCAGCCAGATTCCTCCTCTAACAGAACCTTCGGGCCGCCGAACCAGCGTTGTTTGTCGTCAAAGCCACGGTTATCGCTCCATTAGGTTCCTTCATCTGCGATATTTTCACGGGACGGTACCCACCTCCATTCTTTAATGCCAGAGCCTTCAAGAATTTCTCCTACTCTCAGTGCTACAAACTGATTAAACTTTCTTGAGTCTGAGCGTAACCAAAATAAAACGTTTTTAGAATCCGTCCAGAAAGTTATCCGGCTAAATTTGATGGACAGTTCGGAATCAATGAAATTAGCTAGTCGTAGCCTCAGCACCGCAGCTAATAGCTCAAGCCGCGGCACTGAGATAGGTTTAAGCGGCGCAACGCGAGTTTTCGATGCTAGAAGCGTACAGCATATTTGCGTATCTACCTCTGGACGCACGTAAGCCAAGGCTACGTAAGCTTTTATACTGGCGTCCACAAATATGTGCAGTTCATAGATTTTGCTTTTCAAAGCTAGCGAAAAGCAACGAGGGATTCGTATACCGTTAATGGAAGATATTCGTCGCACCCATTTAAACCAGTGGTTGCGTTGCTCTTCTTTAATAGGTTGGTCCCAACCAACACCGGAGCGCCAAACGTCTTGTAAAATGATTTTTGCTTGGATAATAGCGAAGCCAAGCAAACCCGATGGATCAAAAATCGTCATTATTGTGCGCAATATTTGCCGCTTAAACAAAACAGTATTTTTATCGAAAATTTATTTTGGAAATCTTTCAAAAAACGTTAACTCATCTGAGACCGGCTGCCACCACATGCTTGGTACCTTCTCAAAAACGGCTTCCGGCTCCTCAAACCATTTGGCCTCAGCAGCGTGCTCAGCGTGTAATGAAGACAGTACCCTTTTTGAATTCGACACCCAATTTCTCATTTGGAAACCGCCTTCTTGGTGAATCCAAGTTGCAAGGGTTGCCAATTCGTCTTCCGAGTCAGCACTCTGAAGCCAGTCATCAACAAACGTATTTTCAACGATGGCATGTACGGCATCGGGATGATGATCTGCAAAACGCTCAGCATTACGGTTCTTCACATAATTGGCTAATGATGGGGAGCACGAGGCACCGAACGCCATAAAAACTTTTGCGCTGTTTGGTCCTCTTTTATAATCCTAATCTGGTGGAACATTTCGCGTATATCTCCGCAAACCGCGAAGGGTTGTTCACGAAAGCGCAAGAGTATGCCCAGGAGAGACTTCAACAAATCGGGTCCTTTAAGCAGCATGTCGTTCAACCCGATACCATTTACTTTCGCTGCTGCATCCCATACCAATCTCGTTTTATTTTTATTGGCATTAAGAACCGTAAATATGGGAAGGTACCAAGACCTCGCGCTATGTTCTATCTCATTTTTTTCTAGTTTCCGTACATACCCTTTTCGCTCATAATCTTGTATTTTATCAAATGAAAACACGACTTGTAGATGGATCCGACGTATTGCCATTGGAAGCGAACCGGGAAGTTCGACAACATCGTGTTTCCAAAGTAATCCCGTTTCCCATCTCTTTTCAGCAGCGCAGAAGCGCGTGCTACTTTCCATGAGTTTGATTGCACGCTCATCATCCTTGCATAGGAGAGGCTTGGTTGGTGCGTATACCCCAGTTTAATCTGCTGGTCCATACGGTCTTCTGCAGATGGACTGCATTCGCAAGTGTGAAAAACCCATGATTGCTCGGTACAGTCAATTGTATATCGCCCGTAAATGCTCCATCCAAGACGGCACTTTGCGGCAATAAGGTCTTTATTCTCTCTTATTTCTATAGGAACCCCCACTTTTGCATTGTCTAGACCTATTAAAATTCTTGTCCTGGATCGATTACATGGTCGAATCGGCAAACCCTTAAAATGCGCATTATTGGAAATTGTGTTACTAAAAAGTGATTGCTGAGGAAGCCCGAGATTGGCGACAGTGCGAACATTGATAAGTTTGTACTTTTGAGAAGGTACGACGGTGGAGGAGATAAAGAGGCTAACAAATTTTGAGTGTACTTCGCTTTGAGTGATTTCTCCCGTCCAGTGCAAACAAAGAGAACCTACTGGCCCATCTAAGGCGAGCTCGTCTGCCAACTCGGACTCAATTAACGTACATGATGCGCCTTTGTCGATCAGCGCAAACGTATTTATTGATTTGCTATATTGTAAAGTAACCTCCACGTACCTGAAAAGTGTTATTTGTTGTTCTTTGTCAGCTACAGTAACGTTTTCGTGATATAATGTTGTTATCGCTCGTTTTTCGATCGCCTCTGATGATGTAGTGTGTAGCAAAGGATGATGGGCCATTTTACAACCATCAACGCCACAGCATTTTTTAGAAGTGCAGCGCCGAATGAAATGAGGTTTAAAGCAGCGTAAGCATAACCTTTTCTCACGAATAAATTTCCACCTGTCATTTTTGGAGAGTTCGATAAACTCATTACAGTCAGAAAGCTTGTGATTTGCCCTGCATTTCACACAGTTAATTTCCTTGTCGGTTGGCATAACTTCGTGTACCATACTTCTTGCATTATGTGCTTCGCGCCTGCCCTTTTTCATTTCATTGTTGATGTTATCCAAAGTTTCTAATTTATCTGGCTTGACCGATGGCTCTTCCCTCAGTCTACGCTGCATCGCTTGATGGATAACATCTGGTCTACCATACAACATGCGGAGAGTGTTAATAGCGAAGCCAACCGTAGACGGCACCATAAGTCTACCGCGAACTGCTTCTAAAGCTGGGCCCTTAAGGCATTTTTGCAATCTGATGAGGTTTTCCTAATCGCTGAACCCGCACCGGATTGTAGACTGTTCATAGTTAGTTATGAACAAAGGCCAGTCCTCAGGTCGCTCTGAGAATATTGGCAGGTCTTTTGTGAGTACTTAGCGACTAGCTATATGCGCCGCAGTTAAGTTGACATCGGCAGCCAATGTGCTCCTACATGTTGGGGCAGAGTTTGAATGCATCCCAGACGATATAGTTTGAGCGGGTATAAAATTCGGATAAGAAAATCCTGAAGAACTGACAGACGTTGGCGGGTTGTGCATAGCAGTGTACGAAGGAAATTGCTGGAAGGCTGGTGCATATTGCATAAAGTCGCGTTTGAGGTTAGGTTGGGCAGCATGGTCGTCATGCCATTCGATGAAGTGACGTAAGGAGATGTCACCATGTCAGCGAGGTTAGGGACGACATTGCGCGTGTTCAATGGAAAATATGTCCCTGGCAGTTCCATAGTGTGGGAACCGATAAGTGTATAAAGTGGCAATGATCCATACAGAGATGTCGCTATATTCCCAGAAGTGCCCGCAATACTCGTTGACGCAAATTGTGCTGAGTGCTGAACAGGCGTAGATGCGTGATGATTAGGCGCGGTACCAGCGGTGGGCGTTTCAATGCCTATTGTCGTGGCGTGGCCAATTTTGTCAGCCTCATCTATCGGGATTTCCTGCGGAATTGCACTTTGCGGTGTTGCTGTTGTGATTGTCTCAGAGTGTGCGGTTTCCTGCGCCGATGTGGTTGCTGGTATGTTCTCCATTGCCACGAAGGATTAAATAGAGTATCCGGTTGGTTTTAATAAAGTTTTTCAGAATGTTAAACGACGGCAGTGCGACGTGCAGCTCAAGCGTTTTCTAAAGCTTCTAACAAATAACAAGCAAAGACTTCGCGAATTATGTATATTTGCAAGTATCAGAAGCTGAAAACTTTATTGAATTTAATAAGTTTTACAATTCACATGAGATTCTCGTTTTACAATAAACTTACACTTTATATATCTGCTACGCCCATGCGCTTTTGTTAACAGTCAAAATGGAAAGAACTAAATGTGCTGATATTTGACAGGTCTCGATTGGAAAACAAGAGAAAAAAGAGGATGTGAAAAAATGCGAAATGGGTTGCCAACGCGACCTTTCACAACAATTCCAATTATGATTACTTTTCGTCACTATAATTCCCTATTATTAACGATTCAATTTTCTTTTACAATATTTCTATTATTATTATTTTTCGTCACTAAAATTCCTTATTACTAAATTTTCAATTTTCTTACGATTAATTCCTCGCTGCTCCTGGTGGAGTTATCTTTTTTGCGGCCGTCTGCGCTACTGGGGGTCCTGCACAGAAAACGACGGTCGACGAGGTTGCCTGCGGACTGACATTACAGGCTGGGTTCCTTTTGGGTCCAGTAATTTCCACGGGGTGTTCTTGTAGCTCGCCGGCTTCTTTAGGCGATCTGGCTACTTATCGGATTAGTTGCTTGCGTACGGTACGGCGGCTACTTGAGGCGAACTGACCGAGAAAACGATTATTTTATTAACGCTTTAGCGAAGTTATTAGCATATGGTACGGCGACTGCTTAAGGCGAACTGACCGCGGAAAATTATTTTTCCTTTACGCACTATGGCACTATGCTCCTTTTAGGCAATTATCCAAAATAACTTTATTTACTTTTATTAATTTCCGCGCTTACTGACCCAAGACGTTGGGCGCCACTTAACTTTAGTGCCGAGTTAAGTTATAAAAAAATATATTTTTTAGTGCTCTATGAGCACGTCTTATCCTTATTGAGCCAAAATTTGAACTAACTTTAGTTGACAATCGAATTCTTAAACTAAGCTTGGAGTTGGATGTTGTCACATGCAACCACCATGTGCCTAGTTGGTTTCTCACGGTTACGGAATTTGTGCTATAAGATATCCGAGTTTGGTAGACATAGCGTCAGCAGAAAATGTGTTGCGAGTGTGAACATCGCTGTTAACTTCTGTAGCGTTAACTTATATACATAAATATTGGCTCCAAACTATGTATTTGTGACAAGAATTATCAACATAAGATGAAACCTACTGTAGTTTCATTATATAAAATTTTTGTATATAGAAAAATGCATAAGTAAGAGTGTTCGGATAAGGATCGGTTATTTGTACAATTTTGCGTTATCGTGTCCAAACACGTGACCCGAAGCAAAAAATTTTAACATATACGTCTAGTCAAAGGATTAAGCTTTAGTTTAAAAAAAAAGATTGCGGTTTGAAATATGAACTTTTTTGTAAATTTTTAGGTGGATTTTGCGCAAAAATACTGTGGAGGGCGTAACCGGATTCGGACTGATCAGGTAATTTTTTCTATCAGGCCGAAGGCAACCAATTCGGAAAGGAGGTTTGCTCAAAAATACTGCTGATGGCCTAACACGAGTTTAGTTTTTCTTTGCGAAAATGCTAATTTTACCCTATTTTGAAATGGGCCCCGGCGTACCTGTAGAAGGGGCAGGGAGGCGAGGGATAGCTTTTCTTAAAGTTTATACTGTGCTCTTTCTAATAAGTTTTAGGTGACACACCCTCCGCTCCCCACCAAAAAATTATTGTACAAATAACCGTACATTTCCCACGCACAACATTAAATCCTTTGACGTATTGTTTGATTGCTATAAATGTGGCAAGTTAGCTCATAATTTTGTACAATTAATGAAACTTCAAAAACTTATTTTTGTCAAAAGTTTTGAAACTATCTTCTTTTTGTATCATGCTTTTCAGTACACTTTTATTCAAAGCAAAATTATGAATGGAAATAACAAATAATACTTTATACGCCAGAGTACTTGTTTTTAATAATATTTTAGTTTAATTTGAAGTTCAGTTTCAAACATTTTAATTAGAACCCGGTTTCTGACTTTGCGCCAAGAAGCAAACTTTATGCTTAAGATCCTGTCAGTTGCTTCGTTTGAGTATGGTATTGAAAAAAAACAAATCTGCATATTTTTACAAACACATTTTTTGAAAAGTACCACTATTTAAGGACTTAATTTATATTTCCACATGGAACGACTAAGAATTCGCTAAAAAGAGTGTATTGTATGCAAAACTCTTTCACAAAGTCAGTAAATTCAGAAAAAATAATTGTAAAGCTGAGTTTACATGAGGCGATTTTCTAGGCGATTCAACACTCAAGAAAAATCGCTCAAGTAAATGGTTATTCAAAAATCGCTTGCCTCAAAGTAGACAGCAAGTCAATTTTTGTAAGCGGAGAGAGAGGAGAGTGTAGGAGAGTGTATATCATGGTGAAATGAACTGAAGGTGGCGCATTCCCGAAACCGCTACATTGGTTTTGCCGACTTTGACATTTATGGCAATACGTAAACAAACTTTTTGTTTAGAAACAAGTGCAAACGTATTGCAAACGTATTGTGTACTTTCAAGTGAAAAATCGAAGTAATTCGTGCGTTCTGAAGTAAAAAACGTTTTATTTGTAATATAAACTTTATAAAAATGTCGTGTCGTGTGTTGAATTACAGCAGCCGTAGGGGTAAAGCCCCCAAATGCAGTTTTTTTTTGTTTCCCCGCGACGACGCCTTGGCCAGAAAGTGGGTAGAGTTCTGCCGGCAGGAGAAGCCATACAATTTAGACACCAACGTAATATGCAGGAAGCACTTTACGGACCACTTTTAAACACGACATGTTAAGTTGAAAACGTTGAAATACCACAAATTACAAATTAAAATCGGAGGTGAGCAAGCATCGACCACTTTCTGCAGGAAAACATGCGCTGCGACAAGATATCACTTTTTCGGCACCTGCAATACAAACACAAAAATTTAAAATAGTTAATTAATAAGACCTATTCTTTTGAACACATTTCAAGAGTGGTTGTATATGTTTTGTTAACGTAGTGCTTAATTTGCTATATTCAAAGATGGCTTGAGAAATTGGTGAATCGAGAAGAAAACACGTTTTCTCTCTGCAAATTCACAACTGTCAACTCATTGTTCTTCGCCATATTCTTTGTTTACCCGTTGCCACAAATGTCATTCTGCGGGAATGCGCAATCTTGTATTCTATCGTTCTTGAGTGTATACGTATGTGCGTTTGCCAAAAGTAAAAGTAAAATCATTCCCAGTACCCAAATCCCAGTATTTGTATGTAGTGCGGTGCGAAACTCTGCTAACCAGGCGAACGATAAGGTAGTTCTGAGTAGGTGTGTATGAATGTGTGATCCTGCGAAAGTGGAGCTTTTGAGTGTGGGCGAGCGGGTAGGATGAGCCGTTTGCTTAGCCTGATCATCTCTTATAAAAGGCCGTCAGGGAAAATCAACGGGGTTATTGTCAAAGTAGCGGCCAGATAGTTAGTGGTTTCTTAAATTGTGCGCGTAAGTTATGAGTGAAAAAATAATTAAAATAAAGAAAGGCGGTTCAAGCCAAATAAGCGGTCTTTGTATATACCGCCAGCTAAACAGTTACCAGCAGTCTTAGTGGAAGTCTGGGGAATCTGAGGTAAGTCATTATGATTGTCTTAACCGCGTATGCTTATACAATAGTTAAGAAGCGATATTTTCGCGCTCATATTTGCAGACACGCATGCGTACCAATGTACATGGTTATATATGTATATTTGGTACTGCAGGCATATGAACGCAGCTATAAATGTCCACAGTTGATATATGTATGGGATTGTCAGATTACTAAATATCCGCATATTGATAATTACAGGTCGCCAGCGGGGAACCTGCGAAAGGACCTCCAGGAGTGGGTGGAAGAACCCCGGCAGCCAGGTTTAGTACCATCTTTCCGTCGCCAGACACACACCAGTAATCAACTACACACACAACGCATCAGATATACCTGTCCTCCCTTTTACACCAACAACATTCACACCGGCGAACAACACACACGCAAACCTACATAGGTGACGTCTCGGGCGGAAGCCCACTTACTCAAAATCGCAAAATCGCTACCAATGATGCCTCCTGACCAGCGCCACAATAGAAACCAGAGCAGTAGATCAGCTGATCCATACACATAGCCCAGAGCGGGTCAATAACTTCTTTACATACCCGGGAGCGAATATATGTATGTACTTTTGCATAGTACAATGCATATATGTACATAAAAGGAAGAAACACACGTTGAGTAGTGGAACGACGGAGAGTGGGAGCATAAAAGGTGGACGTTAAGTGGAGTCAGAGACCAGCAGCGCGAAGTCGCCATTCTCAGCGGTAGCAGGAAAGTAAAGCCCACAACGTCAGCGTCGCCGAGAATTGTCAGCGTCGACGTCAGCCACCGGCACCAGCAGGAGCAGAGCAGTTTAGAAGGCCAGAGTTTTCCTTATTTAGAATTTAAATATTATATATATATATATATATTTTTAAGTTCTATCCTTGTTTTTGCGAGTTTTATCTAATTTTGTAAGTTTAGTAAGTTTTGCTTAGTATGCTAGGGCTAATCTTGGCACTCGCGGTGTTATTTTCTTCAATTTTTTGCTTCAATTTCTACGCTTAGGTATAACTGAGAGTTATAAGGATATTATTTTGGTAATTTATTTTTCTATGCATAGTTTTGCTAGTAGGTATACTAACTGAATTTTTGCCACGCGGAGTTATTTGGTTAAATTATCGATTTTGAATTTCCTACCTTATATATCTGCATTTGTTGGAGTCGTATTATTCATTCTCCCTTACGGCTTCTCGAACTCTCTTGTCACGTTTTTTAAATTTAATTTTTTTTGGCCATTCAATAGTTCAATAGTTTTTTTTTGTATAGTTTTTCATCACTAAAGTAATATTTCTTTTCTCTATTGTGCGCACGCATAATCTCATCTACTCCTTTAATTTTTGCATAGTTGGCATGCAAACGAATTCTTATTTTCACTAGTTGCCTCATTAAATGTATTGATTTTATAAAATTTTTTTAATTTTTCGTCACTTGCAGCCAGACACCACGTGATGGTTGCTGGTATTATATATATATTTTTTGTTGTTGTATTCATGCACATTTTACTTTTCATTGTTAATTTTAATTTTGCGTAGATCGACGATGAGAGATCGACCTGCTCGATGCCCGCAACCACGAGCAAGTGATCGACCCGGTCAAACGTCAAAATCATAGTACTCCTGCAGTAGGTATATGAATGTATGTACATATGTATATAGTCCAGTCGATTAGGCTCTCCCCCACACAGGTTCTCATCAGCGGGCTGGTACCAACGTCGCTGGAGTGACCAGGTGAGTGCATTTCTGTTTGCTTTTTGTTGTATACATACATACATATTTACGTACATAGTTGCCTGAATGCAAATTAAAGAATTTGGTCATTCGCATATGCATGCGTATGTAAATATATACCTTAGTGTGTTGATCCTAAGCATGAATGCGTCTTTTTGATAACTCCACATTTGGTATATACTTACATACAGACATATACGCTTGCATTTACCCTGTTGGGCATTAGGAGGCGCGAGTTTTTCTTTCTTGCTTCTTTGCTAAGTACCTTTAAGGAATTTTTAGTTGCATAACTATTTAAATTAAATAACTTTGTTCTTGGATTTTTAGTAATTAATTTTCATTTGCAATTTCCGTTGGTTAAATTGCTTTTTTTTACTCAGTTTTATCAGTGTTTATATTACAGTTGCATTATAGTACTGAACTAAAAATAATTCAGAATTGTTAGTTTAGATAAGAATAGAGATAGGTGGTTGAAATAAAAGTAGAAACAAACGTATACATATGAATACATGGTTTTTAGATCTCGATATGTGAGTGGCGTATAAGGTGAAATGAAGTGCTAGATCTTTGTTTATTTGGTGTGGGTGTTGCGCTAGTGCAACGGAGGGTACGCGGGGTATGGACATAATAATGATGAAATCGAGAGGATATTGACTGACTGTTAACTGACATACGGACTACTGTCAGGTTTAGGGGTCGCTGCTAAAGTAGAGGAGTCGCAGCAGCGCCCAAGGCATCGTGGAGTACACGTAGAAGGGGTGGGACGACTCCACCTGACCGGACTGGCTCTCTTCCTTTTAAGCGACTTTCCATCTAGCTTTCCTCTCTCTTTCTGGCTCCTTCTCTTTCTCGAATTGTTTAATAACCAGGCATGATGCAAATTTTTTTGATGTAGCTAAGAGGCTGGGTAGGTAGGAAGAACCCGCCCGACCGACGAGCTAGCGAGGGCCCACAAGCATGCCTGCATGCTGCCTGACCCACACAGCTGCATAACAATGGCGCCCAACGGAAAGCCCACTAACGTTTTCCTTTACCATCAATTTTCATACTGTCTATCTTTTCCTTTTAGTTTAGATACCCGATACTTTTGTTTTTGCTTTTCTATTACCTTTCTTCTCGGACTGATTAGGGTTAAGAAGGCATCATGTTCGGAGGTAGCCTCGATGGATTTGTGCTTGATTAACATAGGGAAGGGGGACTAATGCACCTACAGAGTTCTTTTCGGAAGTTTCCACACAACCGGAAGTGGTATCTGAAGACTGTATTGGCCCAATTCGAAGCTGCTTTGTCTTGGAGTAGGCCTACTACGTGAGCCACCGCGCGTGTAGTTCAGACTATGTTCATGTGAGGTTAGTACGACAGTCTACAGGGGGTAGAATATTACACAGGGTTAAGGGTTGGTGTGGCAACCATATTTGAAGTTTTACTTTGATAGATGCTGTGCAACACTATAAATGGATATACTTATGTAATAGGGGGATTAGCTGACAATCACTTTGGACTGCGGACTGAACGACAAACACCCCACGATAACCTCGCCTAGGCAACACCACCCACACACCAAAGCCGAGCGTATGTACTATAAAGTTTGATTAAATCGAATTATTTCCAATATACGTTTATTTGCACCAAACAACGCAAATCCTGAAATAAAAAAAGGGTTATAAATTCCAAATTACCATCCTCGTTTTTATTTACTTATACATACATATACTCATTATAACCTTGTATGAGTACATAAGAGTTTAGTTATACCTATACTTTATTTCCTGTAGTTTTTGGGTAGTCTCCCTGCAGTAAATCGCGCTAGTTCAAGACTAGCGCAGAACTAGCCCTTTAAGAGGCGGTACTGTTTCTCGATCTATCCCAACGCAATGCTTTCAACTGTCTCTTTTAACATGGCGATGTCCTACGAAGTGGAAATGGCCCCCCTATGTAGAACTTTTGAACTTGTTCTGCACTGGTTCCATTTTGGACACATCTGCGACAATAAGTTTTTTATTTAAAATTGTGATTATTAGATTTTTTTTATTTTTTCGTTTTTTCTGTTCTTTAAGAGATTGCATTCTATTACATTTTTATTTATTTTTTTTTATTTTTTTTATATTAAATTTGATCACTTTCTCTTCAATTTTTAAGCGGCACTCATTAATTTAAATTTCTTAAATTTGAAAATCACAACTGCCTCCACCGCTATTTGAACTCGTGACCAACGATGTTAGAGTCGGAGGTCTTCCCGCTGAGCTATTTTCGTATTGTACGAGAAGTGAGAATTTGTGCATTTACTTCTCAACACAGCGCAACTAACACACCGAAAGTTTTAACTGTCCCTCTCTGCAGCCGTTTTGCACTAGATCAGAGATGGTTCTGAAATGTGTAGGGCGGAACTAGCGCTTTAAGAGACTGTCTCTAAATTTTACTGCAGGGCTATGTACATATGCTTATGTACATATGTGTAGGTGTCTATGAATATATACCCATCCGCACATACAGATCTGAATACGTTCCAAGCATACATATACTAACCCAATATCGTTAATATTTACCTTACTGAATTGGAGTAGTAAGAGTAGGAGATACAGATATAAGTAGAATTAAACTTTTTATGTTAGAATACATACTTATATAAATACACACATATACATATTCACGCCATTTAAGTTTATTTAAATTTTTCATTTTATTTATTTTATGCGGGTTTCCCGGATTGAAAATTCGCTTCCTGAATTTTAGTATAAAAGAAATTGAAATACTTTCATTGAATTCGTGTTTTTTTTTTTTTGATTACGAATCCGGTGTTGAAGTACAAACATACATTTGAATACGCAAAACTTGTTCAATCGAATCTGAATTTTATTGAATTACATTGACATATTTGAGACTACGGAGGCATCGACCCTTATTTGAATTGGTTGAATTAGAGTTTGAGGAAGGATTGCATTTTTTTGTTGTTGTTTGAAAGCGCATTACTTGAGTTTTAATTAATTGGTGAAATAGTGAATGGAGGAGAGCGAAAGTGAAGAAAGGGTGTTTGGAGGACTAGGCCTTTTCGATTCCAACCTCAGGATCACACGGAGTGCCGCCAGCGCGTTAGAAAATCAGGTTGTCGGCTCGATATTCACGCAGATAGACACGGGCATACCTTACCCAGTAGATTTTGTGCCTATCTAAATAGGTGCACCGCTAGAGTTTTCGGTATCCAGGATCAAAACGTGCTTCAAGCACCAAAGATAAGCGTCACCAACGAATTTTCATTGGACACCGCCGATAAAAGTCTCAGCTTTTCACGCAAAATTGAGGAGGTATTAGCTATGCCAGAGACAAGTGATCAAGAGGGGGGCAGTCCGCCACTCAGTGGCGTGGTAGCAGGAGATTCTCGGGCCGCCGGTGGCGAACCGAGTTCATCAGCGACCAACATAGAACAGCTGAGCCGGATGATGGCGATGATGGCACAACAAAATGATATGTTGGCGCAATGTATGAACGAGGTGCGCCAAATGCGAGCCAATGTAGCCAATATCAGCAACCGCGTGACTGAGGTGGAGACCTCGGCGCGAGCGGGCGCGAGTCAACCAGCCATGGCATCCACCCCAGAGGCTAGCAACGTACGCCCATCGGCAGCTGGGCAACTCAATGATGATGGAACGCGGAGGTCAGCTTCTTTACAAGCGAACGAGATTAAAAGATGGAAGAAAATCGACCTAGATAAATGGCATGTGAAATTCGATGGGTCTAGTAAGGGAATGAGTGTAGAAAGCTTCGTCTTCCGGGTAGTGAAAATGAGAGAACAGTATAGCATATCATTTTTCCAGATTTTCCCGGATTTTCATTTTCTGGTGACCGGCGGGGTCTTGAAGTGGTATTGGCAGGTGCTCGAGGACAATGCAGAGAATCACGAATTTGGTTATTTTGAACTAAAATCCGAGATGCTAAACCACTTCAAGACCGCCGAGTCAGATTATGAAATAATCCGTGAAATAATAGAGCGAAGGCAGCAACCCCAAGAAAACTTTGAAGAATTTTACAGTGATATTCACAACCTCACATTCCGACTTCGCAAAAAGATCCCCGAGAAAGAATTGGTTGGCATTATCAGGGGCAACCTCAAGCCATATTTGGCAAACTTGACATTCGCGTCAAAAATGGACACCCTCGCAGAACTTAAAACCGAATGTAAAAGAGCGGAGAAAGTAATAAAAGAAAATAGGAGTAGGCCCAAAGCTATAAATGAGATAGATCCTGAACCCATAGAATTCAAAGCAGAAGCTAGTGTACCAGCATTTAATAGGCATCAGCTGAAGAAACCCCAGCAGCCCACACCAGTACGGCCTAGAGATAATCCGTCCTCGTCCGTTTGTCCTAACGTGTCCAAGTCCACCGTAAGCTCCTTCTGCCCTTCCCCATTCCATCTGATGTTATGTTTCTCTTGCGGAATGCCGGTGGACTATTTTGTGGAAAACCCGGCGGAGGTCCAAAGAGAAACTAAGTGTAAGTCTTCGTTCCATAATATGGTGTGTTTCGCGTGTGGTAGTGATTCGTCTTTTTGTGTTTATAAAAATTATAAGGGAAACTTCAAGCTGGCGGAGTTTTCCGGGAGCTCTTGCCAGGCAGAGGGAAACCCTGAAACAAAGCAATGCAAATATTGAAGAAGGAAAAAATTAATGTAGTAAAGAAAGAGCTAGAAGTACAAGTAAATCGGGAAATGAAAAGTTTACATCAGAGAAAACTTGAATATGAAGAGGCCCGTAAGCGAATATTCTGTGAAGAGATAGTGAATAAGAAGAAATCTAGGAATTATAAGAAAATCCAAAAGAAGAGGGAAAAGAAGAAGAATTTCAAAAGAATATACAACAAGATAATATCTACAATTGTCACGGTAAAAGGAGATAATAGGTTTTTTGCCAAAACTAAGATTGGCGGGCATGAGGTTCTAGCGCTCTTAGATTTAGTGGCAGGGGCGTGCTGCCTGGGTAAGAATGCAAGCGCGCTCCTATGTGGCAAGGAAGACCTGATATTGCCAATCAAGGGTCAGAATATTCGAACAGCGAATGGGGGTGAAACTGCGGTAATAGGGGTTGTAACTTTGCCAGTTTTCTGGGACAATACAACACGCGACTTGGAGTTTTTGATTGTTCCAGGCTTCCGACAAGAAGTGTACTTGGGCGTCGACTTTTGGCAAGCGTTCGGTATGAGTGTCGTGAGTAGAGGAGTGAGTGTGGGTGTGAATAGTCCAATCGTAGCGGTGCAACACGACTTAAAAACTGATCAGACCATAGCGTTAGTACGCGTCAAAGCACAGTTTCCCTCTTTCGCAGTACTAGGACTAGGCAAAACTGTTGGAGTTCGCCGGTGTCATGTAGATGGGATTTAAGACGGCTGCAAAACCCCAGGTATATATCTGCGATAGACTTAAAAGACGCATTTTGGCAGATTCCTCTCGAAATGAAGTGTAGAGAGAAAACCGCATTTACAGTACCTGGCAGGCCCCTTTACCATTTCACAGTGATGCCATTCGGTTTGTGCAACGCGGCACAGCGAATGTGCAGACTTATGAACAAGGTTATACCCGCTTCTTTGCGTGAGTCAGTGTTTGTGTACTTAGACGATTTGCTTGTGTGTTCTGCTGATTTTTCGTCACATTTGTATCTACTAGAAAAGGTCGCTAAGTGTTTACGTGATGCCAAACTGACGACAAACGCCGAGAAAAGTAAATTTTGTTTTAAGGAAGTTAGATACTTAGGCTATATAGTAGACGATGGATGCATACGCACAGACACTAACAAGTTCGCAGCCGTGAGGGATTACCCAGAACCAAAGACACCGAAATAACTCAGGAGGTTCCTAGGGATGTCAGGGTGGTACCGCAGGTTCATACGGGACTACGCAACAATTGCAGCTCCGCTGCACGACTGTCTCACGAAGGAAAAGGTTAAAAAGTTCACCATGACTGCCGACGCAAAGACAGCTTTCGAGCGCTTAAAGCAAAGCCTCATATCTGCCCCAGTATTGACACATCCAGACTTTAATAAACGGTTCTATATACAGTGTGACGCCTCGACTGACGGTGTGGGAGGTGTACTTTTCCAACAAGACGAGGACGGGAACGAAAGACCAATTGCTTTTATCTCAGCCAAACTTAATAAAGCTCAGCGTAATTACAGCATAACTGAGCTGGAATGCTACGCAGCGGTTTTGAGCATCAAAAGATTCAGGCCTTATGTAGAGGGGTTGCCTTTCACTGTTATAACAGATCACGCGAGCTTAAAATGGTTAATGAAGCAAAAGGACCTCTCAGGGAGGCTTGCGAGATGGAGCCTGAAATTACAAGCCTTTGACTTTGACATTCAACATCGGAAGGGAACGCAAAATATTGAACCGGACGCGCTTTTACGAGTAAATATGGACGAACTAAAGATAACGGAGAGAACACTCGATATATTTTTGAATTCGCCATTTTTTAAATCACAAGAATATGAGGAATTGAAGAAAACCATAGCGGAAAACGAGCCTAAATTGCCCGATTTGAGTACGTCGGACGGATACGTTTACAAAAGGACACAATTTAGTCGGGGGGACAGGCTTCAAGATGTTCACGCCTGGAAGCTCTGGGTTCCAACTGAGTTGCGACGGAGTCTGGTCAGATCCTCGCATGACTCGCCCTCCGCTGGGCATGGCGGGATACATAAGACATTAGCGAGAATAAGAGAAAAATACTATT
>NW_023458555.1:108453612-108455175 GCF_013731165.1 Rhagoletis pomonella | reverse complement strand
TATGCCGGTATCTATCTGCGTGAATATCGAGCCGACGACCTGATTTTCTAAAGCCCTGGCGGCACTCCGTGTGATCCTACGGTTGGAATCGAAAAGGCCTAATCCTCCAATCGCCCTTTCTTCACTTTCGCTCTCCTCCATTCACTCACTCCCCAATTAATTAAAACTCAAGTAATGCGCTTTCAAACAACAAAAAAAATGCAATCCTTCCTCAACCTCTAATTCAACCAATTCAAATAAGGTGCTATGCCTCCGTAGCCTCAAATATGCCAATGTAATTCAATAAAATTCACTATTCGATTAAACAAGTTTTATGTATTAAAATGTATATTTGTACTTCAACACCGGATTCGGAATCAAAAAAAACACGAATTCAATGAAAGTATTTCAATTCCTTTTATACTAAAATTCAGGTAACGAATTTTCAATCCGGGAAACCCGCATAAAAAAAAAATAAAATGAAAAATTTAAATAAACTTATATGGCGTGAATATGTATATGTAGGTATACTACAAGGTATACTATAAATATGTATTCTAACATAAAAAGTTTAATTCTACTTATGTATGTATATTCTACTCTTATTACTCCAATTCAGTAAGGTAAATATTAACGATATTGGGTAAGTATATGTATGCTTGGAACGTATTCAGATCTGTATGTGCGGATGGGTATATATTCACAGACACCTACACATACGTAAGCATATGTACATAGACTACCCCAAAAACTATATGAGATAAAGTACAGGTATAACTAAACTCTTACGTACTCATACAAGGGTATAATGTGTATATGTATGTATAAGTAAATAAAAACGAGGATGATAATTTGGAATTTATAACTTTCTTTTTTATTTCAGGGTTTGCGTTGTTTGGTGTAATAATGTATATTGGACCTAATTCGATTTAATCAAACTTTAGTACATACGCTCGCTTTGGTGTGTGGGTGGTGTTGCCTAGGCGAGGTTGTCGTGGGGTGTTTGTCGTTCAGTCCGCAGTCCAAAGTCATTGTCAGCTAATCCCCCTATTACAGAAGTATATGCATTTATAGTGTTGCACAGCATCTATCAAAGTACTAACTTCAAATATGGTTGCCTCACCAACCCTTAACCCTGTGTAATAGTTTACCCCCTGTAGACTGTCCTACTAACCTCACATGGACATAGTCTGAAATACACGCACGGTGGCTTACGTAGTAGGCCTACTCCAAAACAAAGCAGCTTCACATTGGGCCAATACAGTCTTCAGATACCACTTCCGGTTGTGTGGAAACTTCCGAAAAGAACTCTGAAGGTGCATTAGTCCCCCTTCCCTATGCTAATCAAGCACAAATCCATCAAGGTTACCCCCGAAGATGATGCCTTCTTAACCCTAATCGGTCCGAGAATAAATGTAATAGAAAAGCAAAAACAAAAGTATCGGGTATCTAAACTAAAAGGAAAAGATAGACTGTATGTAAATTAATGGTAAAGGAAAACTTTAGTGGGCTCTTCGTTGGGCGCCATTGTTATGTAGCTGTGTGGGTGGGCAAGGCCAGGCAGCATCAGGCATGCTTGTGGGC
>NW_023458555.1:108450500-108453512 GCF_013731165.1 Rhagoletis pomonella | reverse complement strand
TGGCGGTATATACAAACACCGCTTATTTGGCTTGAACCGCCTTTTTTATACCTTTCATGAGCATGAAATGGTATTATAACTTTGGTCCGATGTTTGTAAGTACCAGAACAAAAAGAGATAGACCCATTAAAATGTATACTTTTATGATCAGAACGTCGAGCTGAGTTGATTTATCCATGTCCGTCTGTCCGTCTGTCCGTCTGTCTGTCTGTTTGTATGCAATCTAGTCTCTCAGTTTTCGAGATATCCCGATAAAATTTGGTAGGTGGGTGTATTTTTATAATGTATTAATCATTTGTCGGAACCGGATGAATCGGACCACTATAACATATAGCTCCCATACAACTGATTGTTCAGATATGAGATTTTTCGTTATAACTTCTCCATTTATGCAGCTACGAACATGAAACTTTGCAGCCCTGGCAGCCATTATCAACAGAATGCTTACAGTGAAAATTACAAAGATCGGGTCACTATAACCTATAGCTCCCATACAACTGATTGTTCAGATATAAAATTTTTCGTTATAACTCTTCCATTTATATAGCTGGGAACAGGAAATTCCGCACAGTTTTCAATAATTATCAACAAAAAACTTACAGTGAAAATTAAAAAGATCGGATAACTATAACCTATAGCTCCCATACAACTGATTGTTCAGATATGAGATTTTTCGTTATAATTCATCCATTTATATAGCTAGGACCATGAAATTTCGCGCTGTTTTCACTCATTATCAGCAGAAGATTTACAGTGAAAATAACGAAGATCGGGTCACTATAACCTGCAGCCCCCATACAACTGATTGTTCAGATATGAGGTCTTTTATCATATCTCCTCCATTTATGCAGCTAGGAACATGAAATTTCGCACCATTTTCACTCATTATTAACAGAATACTTACAGTAATAACAAGGATCGGGTGACTACAACATATATCTTCCATACATCTGATTGTTCAGATATGGGATTTTACTGTAAAACTCCTTTATTTGAACAGCTAAAACCGATAAATTTCGTAAGATATTTTATAAATAATAATACAAAGTCTACTGAGAAAATCGTCAAAATCTATGCTGTATAAGCTTTATCTCCTATAGCACTGATTGTTAAGATACCAGTTTTTGCCATATATCTCCTTTATGTACGAAACTAAACCCAATAAATTGTGTTACCGGTTTACATACCGATCACATAGCGGTGAAAATCACTTAGATTGGTGTCATATAAAGTATTTCTTCCATACCTCTGATTGTTTAGATGCGATTTTTTATATAAGTATGTAACTCCTCTATCGATGTATGCAGATGTATTCAAAATCAGTAATCTGTCAAACTAAAATTTGCAGATGTTCATGAAAGGTATGAAGCCTTCGGCATAGCCGAAGACAGCGCTGCTCTTACTTGTTTTTATTTTAATTATTTTCTTTTCACTCGTATCTACGCGCACAATTTAAGAAACCACAACTAGCTGGCCGCTACTTTGACAATAATCCCGTTGATATGCCCTGGCGGTCTTTTATAAGAGATGACCCTGTCGAGCAAACCGCTCATCCTGATCGGGGCACCGAAATTGCGCATATGGAAACTGTGCATTTAGACATTATTTCGGTTTCAACCGAAACTGTGCATGTATGCTTTATTTCGGTTTTTGCCATATGCATTATTTCGGTTTTAAAACGAAAGTATGCATATGCATAATTTCGGTATTTTCTCATATGCATTATTTCGGCTTTCAACCGAAACTGTGCATGTATGCATTACTTCGGGTTTTTCATATGCATTATTTCGGTTTTCAACCGAAACTGTGCATGCATGCATTATTTCGGTTTTTGTTATATGCATTATTTCGGTTTTCAACCGAAACTGTGCATGTATGCATACCTTCGTCTTTCACATATGCATTATTTCGGTTTTCATCCGAAACTGTGCATGTATGCTTTATTTCGTTTTTTTCCTTATGCATTATTTCGGTTTTGAACCGAAATTGTGCATGCATGCATTATTTCGGTTTTTGTTATATGCATTATTTCGGTTTTCTAACGAAAGTGTGCATATGGATAATTTCGTTTTTTCTAATATGAATTATTTACTTCTACTTAGTAAGGGTTTTAATGCCTAAGCGCGGCGGAAAGCCGCCTACGCAGAGAAAAGTTCTGAGCAAAAATACGGCGGTATACCACTTGTCCTATTTGGAATTTAACTTCTCTACTTCTCGTATTATAGGCCTTTTCGCTGCGTTCATGGGCTAACTTCAGCTCTTTAATGATTTTTTCCCTAATTACTTGGATATTATCCTTTTCCGTGGTGACTTCACATTCTGCATCTCTGAGTGCGCCTAACTTCCGATACAACTCATACGACGCGGCATGTTGAATCATTGGTAGACCGAACAGGACGCAATATGGTGAAGTACCAATTGCCGAGTGCTCCACACTACGGAGGGCGAAGGCTGCGTCGCTAACGTGGTTGTCCCAATTCCTTTGGTTGTCTTTTATGTAAGACCTAATGATTTGGAGCACGGACCGGTTTACCCTTTCCGCGGCGTTCGCCTGTGGCGAATAAAATGCGGTTTTTACATGTATCGTTCCATATTTTTCCATCAATGCTTTGAACGTTTCTGAAGCGAATTGTTTTCCGTTGTCGGAATGAATATATTCGGGTACTCCGAATACATGGAACACCTCCTTCTCAAGCACCTTAATAACTTCCGCTGAAGTTGCCTTTCTCATGGGTTTAAGGAAAACGAATTTCGAGAAGTGATCAAGACATACAAACACATACACATTACCATTAGACCATTAGAAAACATTTTGGGTCTTGCTGCCCTTACAAATATCACAGTTCTTTACATAAGTTTGCACATCAGATACCATTCCTGGCCAATAGTATTTCTCTCTTATTCTCGCTAATGTCTTATGTATCCCGCCATCAGCGGAGGGCGAGTCATGCGCGGAACTGACCAGGCTCCGTCGCAACTCAGTTGGAACTCAGAGCTTCCAGGCGTGATCCT
>NW_023458555.1:108449554-108450490 GCF_013731165.1 Rhagoletis pomonella | reverse complement strand
CAAGCCTCCCTGAGAGGTCCTTTTGCTTCATTAACCATTTTAAGCTCGCGTGATCTGTTATCACAGTGAAAGGTAACCCCTCCACATAAGGCTTGAATCTTTTGATGCTCAAAACCGCTGCGTAGCATTCCAGCTCAGTTATGCTTTAATTACGTTGAGCTTTATTAAGTTTGGCTGAGATAAAAGCAATTGGTCTTTCGTTCCCGTCCTCGTCTTGTTGGAAAAGTACACCCCCCACACCGTCAGTCGAGGCGTCACACTGTATATAGAAACGTTTGTTAAAGTCTGGGTGTGTCAATACTGGGGCAGATATGAGGCTTTGCTTTAAGCGCTCGAAAGCTGTCTTTGCGTCGGCAGTCATGGTGAACTTCTTAATCTTTTCCTTCGTGAGACAGTCGTGTAGCGGCGCTGCAATTGTTGCATAATCCCGTATGAACACCCTGACATCCCTAGGAACCTCCTGAGTTGTTTCGGTGTCTTTGGTTCTGGGTAATCCCTCACGGCTGCGATCTTGTTAGTATCTGTGCGTATGCATCCATCGCCTACTATATAGCCTAATGGCCCTATTCATAAAAAATAAAGTAGGTTTAAAGAGCTTTATAAAGTGACGTTTTCATACATTTTTCAGTTTATAAACGTTTTTTAAAGCTACTTTATTTTTTATGAATAAGGCCATAAGTATCTAACTTCCTTAAAACAAAATTTACTTTTCTCGACGTTTATCGTCAGTTTGGCATCACGCAAACACTTAGCGACCTTTTCTAGTAGACACAAATGTGACGAAAAATCAACAGAACATACAAGCAAATCGTCTAAGTTCACAAACACTGACTCACGTAAAGAAGCGGGTATAACCTTGTCCATAAGTCTGCACATTCGCTGTGCCGCATTGCACAAACCGAATGGCATCACTGTGAAATGGTAAAGGGGCCTGCC
>NW_023458555.1:108448617-108449454 GCF_013731165.1 Rhagoletis pomonella | reverse complement strand
CGAAATTCGTTTTCCTTAAACCCATGAGAAAGGCAACTTCAGCGGAAGTTATTAAGGTGCTTGATGTATTTGGAGTACCCGAATATATTCATTCCGACAACGGAAAACAATTCGTTTCAGAAACGTTCAAAGCATTGATGGAAAAATATGGAACGACACATGTAAAAACCGCATTTTATTCGCCACAGGCGAACGCCGCGGAAAGGGTAAATCGGTCCGTGCTCCAAATCATTAGGTCTTACATAAAAGACAACCAAAGGAATTGGGACAACCACGTTAGCGACGCAGCCTTCGCCCTCCGTAGTGTGGAGCACTCGGCAATTGGTACTTCACCATATTGCGCCCTGTTCGGTCTACCAATGATTCAACATGCCGCGTCGTATGAGTTGTATCGGAAGTTAGGCGCACTCAGAGATGCAGAATGTGAAGTCACCACGGAAAAGGATAATATCCAAATAATTAGGGAAAAAATCATTAAAGAGCTGAAGTTAGCCCATGAACGCAGCGAAAAGGCCTATAATACGAGAAGTAGAGAAGTTAAATTCCAAATAGGACAAGTGGTATACCGCCGAAATTTTAAACAGAGTTCACAAATTGAGAGATATAGTGCCAAGCTAGCGCCTAAACAGGTGAAGTGCATTATTCTAAAGGCAATAGGGAACTCGATGTATGAAATCGGAGATATCAGGGGAAAGAAGATCGGGGTATACCATGCTAAGGACATTTTTGCTGTGTAGATCATTGTTCTATGTAGTCCGTGTGCTCAGTGTTACATGTCATCTGACTTAGTTTTAATGACCTGACAATACTTACTTATTTATTTTACCACTTGACTAC
>NW_023458555.1:108448196-108448607 GCF_013731165.1 Rhagoletis pomonella | reverse complement strand
ACTACTTGACTACATACTTATGAATGCTGTGATATTTTATTTATTTACTTGCTTATTTATCTATTTATTTACCTTATTCATTTTTCTACTTGACATATTTATGAATTCTGTGATATGGTATCTGTTTATTGGTGTATTTAAGTATTTAGTTACGCACACTAGTCTAGTATGATAAGTAGATGTACATACATATGTGTGTAGTAGTGATCTGTGATATATGCATGTAGTTAGTAGATGTGCACTTAGGCGTATATACTTGTACGTATACAAACTCCCTTTGACAAACGCGAAAAGGGATAGAGGACTCAGAGACCCGGCTAAGGTTCGTGGGTCGAGGCCACACATTGCACAGGAAGAAGTATGAAAGGCAGGCCGCCTAAGAATTCCTTTACGCCCACGCTCCATGATGTA
>NW_023458555.1:108445236-108448096 GCF_013731165.1 Rhagoletis pomonella | reverse complement strand
AGAAGTAGAGAAGTTAAATTCCAAATAGGACAAGTGGTATACCGCCGAAATTTTAAACAGAGTTCACAAATTGAGAGATATAGTGCCAAGCTAGCGCCTAAACAGGTGAAGTGCATTATTCTAAAGGCAATAGGGAACTCGATGTATGAGCTCGGAGATATCAGTGGAAAGAAGATCGGGGTATACCATGCTAAGGACATTTTTGCTGTGTAGATCATTGTTATATGTAGTCCGTGTGCTCAGTGTTACATGTCATCTGACTTAGTTTTAATGACCTGACAATACTTACTTATTTATTTTACCACTTGACTACATACTTATGAATGCTGTGATATTTTATTTATTTATCCATGTATTTATTTATTTATTTATTTATTTATCTATTTATTTATCTTTTTATTAGTTTTACTACTTGACTACACACCTATAAATGCTGTGATATTTTATTTATTTATTCATGTATTTATTTATTTCTTTATCTATTTATTTTTCTTTTGACTAGTTTTACTACTTGACTACATACTTATAAATTCTGTGATATTTTATTTATTTACTTGCTTATTTATTTATTTATTTATTTATTTAGTCTACAGAAAAATGTTTTCTTACAGACAGTTGAGATAAAAAGATTTAGAATATTTAAGTATGTGTGATACATTACAGAGTGAAATAATTATAAATATTAACTTGTAAAGATAACAATGATGTTCAATAGCAATTTGGGTAGCTGGCGAGGCCTTGTCTCCAGTCTACTTTTGTGTGCGGCGGGCGGAAAGACCTAGTTTCCGCTCCGCCCTGTTTACAGGCCGTTGATCATGGTCGGAAAGGCCGAGCTTCCGATCCATGTTCCCGTAGTCGTTACTTTGTAAGTGAGGCAGGCGGAAAGTCCTAGTTTCCGCTCCACGCTATAGACGAACTGTTGGGCGAGGTCGGAAAGGCCGAGTTTCCGATCCCTGCTCCTATTGTCCTACGCGGTCGCGGAAATATACGAAGCCGTTACAATTGTACTAAGCAGTCATAGATATTGTGTAATTTTTTCGTTCACGGTTGCAGATATTAGTTTATTTAGTTAACTTGTTGAGCAATGTTTTCTTTATTACAAAAAGCGATTCAGATATGTCGATGCAATCATAATGCTTGTTAAAATCTTGGCATAAGCACCGAAAAGCATCATGCATTTCAAAGTTTGATTTACAAATACTCAACACAATAGGTTTAAAATGTCTCGTGGGTCTTGTAGGAATACAAAAATTTATCTCACTCAGTAAAAAGGGACTACTGACCATCCCGTTCATTAATTTAATTAAAAAAAGAACACCAAGCATCTCTCTACGACTCTGAAGCGTCGGCAAATCTATAAGCTTCAGGCGATCCTTGTAGGGTGGGAGATTTTTAGACGAGTCCCAACATAAATTTTTGAGGGCAAATAACAGGAACTGTTTGTGCACTGATTCGAGCCTGTCACTATGAATTTGATAGCTAGGATTCCATACTATAGATGCATACTCCAAAATCGGTCTAACTAGAGAGGTAAAGAGAACTTTAGTGACATAAGGATCGTTGAACTCCTTGGCCCAGCGCTTAAGAAAAGCCAACAATCCTCTAGCCCTAATCACGCAGGAGTTTATGTGAGACTTGAATTCTAGTTTCGGATCCATAGTTACACCTAGGTCAATGAAATTGGTCACTTGCTCAACATTGTGGTCAGATATCATATACGAATTTGGATAGAACGATTTTCTAGAGAAGGTCATGAATTTACACTTTTTCAAATTTAGTGACATGGAATTTGCTTCACACCATTCGAAAATGCAGGTTAGGTCAGCTTGCAAATGCTCCCTATCTTCTGCAGTACTAATGTACTTAAAGAGCTTAACATCATCAGCGTACATTAAGCATTTCGAGTAATTCCACACCTTAGGAAGGTCATTTATAAATAAAATAAACAAGACGGGACCAATATGGCTGCCCTGAGGTACGCCGGATGTGACATGTATTGGCCGGGAGGTACAATTTTTAAAAATTACTCTTTGTTTCCTATCCACTAAGTAAGAAGAAAGCCAGCTGAGAAGAATAGGAGGGAAGCCAATTCGATCAAGTTTATATATAAGGGTTGAATGAGATACCTTGTCAAATGCCTTGCTGAAATCAGTGTAAATCACGTCCGTTCGAAGATTGTTTTTAAACCCATTAGACACATAAGTAGTGAATTCAAGAAGATTGGATACAGTTGATTTACCTTTGCAAAAACCGTGTTGCGATAGATCAATAGCAGAAGTAATAGAGTGAGATAGTTCTTCCGTAACGATTGCCTCAAAAACTTTAGCAATAGCACAAAGCTTCGCAATTCCTCTATAGTTTACGATGTTAGTCCTACTTCCATTTTTATAAAGTGGCAAGATAAACGAACCTTCCAGGAAGATGGGAAGACACCCTGTTTTAGGGAAGCATTAAAAATATTTGCCAGAGGCTTATACAAATACAAATTTAATTATTTATTTACTTTATTCATTTTTCTACTTGACATATTTATGAATTCTGTGATATGGTATCTGTTTATTGGTTTATTTAAGTATTTAGTTACGCACACTAGTCTAGTATGATAAGTAAATGGTCATACATATGTGTGTAGTAGTGATCTGTAATATATGCATGTAGTTAGTAGATGTGCACTTAGGCGTATATGCACATATGTATGTATATACTTGTACGTATACAAACTCCCATTGACAAACACGAAAAGGGATGGAGGACTCAGAGACCCGGCTAAGGTTCGTGGGTCGAGGCCACACATTGCACAGGAAGAAGTATGCAAGGCAGGCCGCCTAAGAATTCCTTTACGCCCACGCTCCATGATGTA
>NW_023458555.1:108442861-108445136 GCF_013731165.1 Rhagoletis pomonella | reverse complement strand
GCCAATTTGAGCATATTTTATCAATAAATGAATAAATTTTTCTTCAAACAACTCATGTGTATTTTATTTCACGTGAACCCATCCTTCACAAAAAATTTTGATAGATATAGCCCTTGTTATAGACTTTAGTCAGAATTCGGGTAAGTAACATAAAATAATGTCAGGAGCAGGTAATAATGTACCTTTGTACTATTTAGCACGTCATTGGTCGGTACCAAGAGCAACTAAATTTAAATCTATTAAATACATTCTAGCGTGTCTCAGTCCTTTGCCCACAAAAGCGGCTATAACTTTTTTTTCTATTCGAAGCAGTAAGAGCGGCACCTTTCTGAAATCCTTCTTATATGAGCAATTTTTTTATGTAATGTAAAAGTTATAGCTCAGTACATTTTTTTCACCAGAGATAGTCAAAGTTGGGGAAGAAAATATCAAAAAGTTAAAAATCCCAAAATAGTACTAATTTTATGATGGTTCCTTAATATATTTTAACTAAATTGCATTTGAGTATGGAGAAGCAACTATCTGGAAGTATTTTACATACAAAATTTACTAAGTATAGCCTGGTTTGTAGATGCAGTTAAAGAAAATACATGAAAAGGCACGATTTTTTTTAATTCAAAAAAATTTAAATATTTCAAAAACGGTGACACTTTTACCTGAAAATTTTTTGTTTATCAGGGAGCTCAACGCAGAAAGGTGGTCTATGCAAAAGTTATTCAGCCCCTCTTCTTAGCAAAACACAGAAAGGAGAATTCTACGTAGTGGGGGTTATAATCCCTAAGCGCGTCCGAAGGCCGCCTACGTAGAAAAGTGTTCTCTGCAAAAGGTGTTCAGCCCCTTTTCTTTGGCAACACAGAAAGGAGAATTCTACATAGTGAGGGATATAATCACTACGCGCGGTCGAAGCAACATATTCCTTTCATTGTTTATGTTGAAGCATTTACGCTGAGTTGCAAATGGCTTCTTCCACGAAATTTTTAAACGTAATTACTTTATACAAAAGTGATATTCAAGTAAAAAAAATCCTAATAATGCAGACTGAAACAATTTTAACTGGTGTTAAGACTTTTTGGCGTATATGTTTGTGTTGCTTTGTCTAATATACGGTGTCGTTGATTTCTCAAGTAAAAAAATACTTTAATACTGTATATTTTAAAAACTAGAAGGCTGCCGCACCTAAAAGTGGGGTTTTTGAAAAGAGCCTTCCAACGGTACCAATTTTAATGCTAAAATCGGGGGTCCTTAAAGTAAAATTTGCCCTAAAATATTACTATTCATGGGTACCAAGAGAAGGTTCTTAAACAATGCTTTCTCTATATACCAGGAGTGGGCAAGGCCGAGGCCGAAAATAGCCACATGTAAATCCTAAATGCTACAAAGAGCCACAAAAAAAAAACAACAAAAATTTTATTTTTACATAAAATTATTATTAGAAATAAAAACATTAATTTTATTATTATTCTAATGTACGTAGGATAGATATTAAAGAAAATTCAAAACATCTCTTTGGGTAAATTTTCAATATCTGGTTTTACGTCAGTTAAAGCCGTTCGTAAAAGTTCTGTTAAATGTTGGTTAGTCAATAGGTACGTTCGTTCAAAATCTCCAGTAAAAAATGCACAACAGCAAAATTCCGGCGAAATGTCATCTGTTCTCTCACAAGAGAAAAATATCCAAAATAGTACGCGAACAGAAAATTTGCAGAAAATTGCAAGTTAACCGAACCGCTTTGTTTGCACTCAAAACTGTAAAATTGACAACGTAAGAAAAAAATCCCGAAGTATTATCCTGACAAGGTTCACTGACTAATCAAATAATTACTTACTTCATACAAGTTTAATTAGTTGCATTTTACTATTTTGACTTACAAACCATCAAATTCAATTTAAGGATTTGCGTAAATTCCAACCTACTGTTTTTGATCAGCTGTTTTCTTGTTGGCAAAGTGCTGTCGGCAAAAACTTATTCAGCAGAAACTAACAGCTTCCGCAAAAAACTTGCAATGTATGGGAAATTGAGAGAGCAAAGTGACAGTTGATTTGGAGGGGAAGCTGCTAATTCCTGCTGGAAATATTTTTACCAGCAGCAATTTGCCAGCAAGAAAATTAGCTGATCAAAAACATTGTTTGCAATTTATGAAAATTATGAATTTTATTTTGATGATTTTTCAGTTTAAATTAACTTGCACGTCTAGCAAATGTCTCGGAATAAAGCAAATACTCCTTTAATTATGATTTCTTAGGAAATAACTTTAGGCAAACCTTAAATTTATATT
>NW_023458555.1:108411404-108442761 GCF_013731165.1 Rhagoletis pomonella | reverse complement strand
TTCATTAACCATTTTAAGCTCGCGTGATCTGTTATCACAGTGAAAGGTAACCCCTCTACATAAGGCCTGAATCTTTTGATGCTCAAAACCGCTGCGTAGAATTCCAGCTCAGTTATGCTGTAATTACGTTGAGCTTTATTAAGTTTGGCTGAGATAAAAGCAATTGGTCTTTCGTTCCCGTCCTCGTCTTGTGGGAAAAGTACACCCCCCACACCGTCAGTCGAGGCGTCACACTGTATATAGAAACGTTTGTTAAAGTTTGGGTGTGTCAATACTGGGGCAGATATGAGGATTTGCTTTAAGCGCTCGAAAGCTGTCTTTGCGTCGGCAGTCATGGTGAACTTCTTAACCTTTTCCTTCGTGAGACAGTCGTGTAGCGGCGTTGCAATTGTTGCATAATCCCGTATGAACCTGCGGTACCACCCTGACATCCCTAGGAACCTCCTGAGTTGTTTCGGTGTCTTTGGTTCTGGGTAATCCCTCACGGCTGCGATCTTGTTAGTATCTGTGCGTATGCATCCATCGCCTACTATATAGCCTAAGTATCTAACTTCCTTAAAACAAAATTTACTTTTCTCGACGTTTATCGTCAGTTTGGCATCACGCAAACACTTAGCGACCTTTTCTAGTAGACACAAATGTGACGAAAAATCAACAGAACATACAAGCAAATAGTCTAAGTACACAAACACTGACTCACGTAAAGGAGCGGGTATAACCTTGTCCATAAGTCTGCACATTCGCTGTGCCGCGTTGCACAAACCGAATGGCATCACTGTGAAATGGTAAAGGGGCCTGCCAGGTACTGTAAACGCGGTTTTCTCTCTAGACTTCTTTTCGAGAGGGATCTGCCAAAATGCATCTTTTAAGTCTATCGCAGATATATATCTGGTGTTTTGCAGCCGACTCAATATCCCATCTATATGCGGAAGTGGATACGCGTCCTTTATAGTTCGCTCGTTAACCTTCCTAGCATCTAGACATAATCGGTTTTTGGTCCCTTTTACCACTAATGACACCGGCGAACTCCAACTGCTGTTACTTTCTTCAATTACTCCCATTTCCAGCATTCGATCAAGTTCGCCGTATATCAGCTTTTGAATGGCTGGAGATATTGGATAGAACCGCTGCTTAACTGGCAGGTTCTCGTTATTGACCTCGATTACATGTTCCTCCGCATCTGTTTTGCCTAGACCTAGAACTGCGAAAGAGGGAAACTGTGCCTTGACGCGTGCTAACGCTGTGGTCTGATCAGGGGTTAAGTCGTGTTGCACTGCCTCAAATGACAGATCACCTTCGGCGGGTACGAGCTCTGCTACGATTGGAATATTCACACCCACACTCACTCCTCTACTCACGACACTCATACCGAACGCTTGCCAAAAGTCGACGCCCAAGTACACTTCTTGTTGGAGGCCTGGAACAATCAAAAACTCCAAATCGCGTGTTGCATTGTCCCAGAAAACTGGCAAAGTTACAACCCCTACTACCGCAGTTTCACCCCCATTCGCAGTTCTAATATTCTGACCCTTGATTGGCAATATCAGGTCTTCCTTGCCACATAGGAGCGCGCTTGCATTCTTACCCAAGCAGCATGCACCTGCCCCTGAATCTAAGAGCGCTAAAACCTCATGCCCGCCAATCTTAGTTTTGGCAAAAAACATAAAAAACCCTTTTACCGTGACAATTGTAGATACTATCTTATTGTATATCCTTTTGAAATTCTTCTTCTTTTCCCTCATCTTTTGGATTTTCGTATAATTCCTAGATTTCTTCTTATTCACTATCTCTTCACCGAATATTCGCTTACGGGCCTCTTCATATTCAAGCTTTCTCTGATGTAAACTTTTCGTTTCTCGATTTACTTGTACTTCTAGCTCTTTCTTTACTACATTAATTTTTCCATTCTTCAATATTTTCATTACTTTATTTCCGGGTTTCCCTCCCCCTGGCAAGAGCTCCCGGAAATCTCCGCCAGCTTGACGTTTCCCTTATCATTTTTATAAACACAAAAAGACGAATCACTACCACACGCGAAACACACCATATTATGGAACGAAGACTTACACTTAGTTTCTCTTTGGGCCTCCGCCGGGTTTTTCACAAAGTGGTCCACCGGCATGCCGCAAGAGAAACATAACATCAAGTGGAATGGGGAAGGACAGAAGGAGCTCACAGTGGACTTGGACACGTTAGGACAAACAGACGAGGACGGATTATCTCTAGGCTGTACTGGTGTGGGCTGCTGGGGTTTCTTCAGCTGATTCCTATTAAATGCTTCTACGCTAGCTTCTGCTTTGAATTCTATGGGTTCAGGATCTATCTCATTTATACCTACTCCTATTTTCTTTTATTACTTTCTCCGCTCTTTTACATTCTGTTTTAAGTTCTGCCAGGGTGTCCATTTTTGACGCGAATGTCAAGTTTGCCAAATATGGCTTGAGGTTACCCCTGATAATGCCAACCAATTCTTTCTCGGGGATCTTTTTGCGAAGTCGGAATGTGAGGTTGTGAATTTCACCGTAAAATTCTTCAAAGTTTTCTTGAGGTTGCTGCCTTTGCTCCATTATTTCACGGATTATCTCATAATCCGTCTCGGCGGTCTTGAAGTGGTTTAGCATCTCGGATTTCAGTTCAAAATAACCAAATTCAGGATTCTCTGCATTGTCCTCGAGCACCTGCCAATACCACTTCAAGGCCCCGCCGGTCACCAGACAATGAAAATCCGTGAAAAGCTGGAAAAATGATATGTTATACTGCTCTCTCATCTTTTCCACCCGGAAGACGAAGCTTTCTACACTCATGCCCTTACTAGACCCATCGAACTTCACATGCCATTTATCTAGATCGATTTTCTTCCATTTTTTATCCTCGCTCGCTTGTAAAGCTGACCCCCGCCTTCCACCGCCGTTGAGTTGCTCTGCTGCCGATGGGCGTACGTTGCTAGCCTCTGGGGTGGACGCCATGGCTGGTTGACTCGCGCCCGCTAGCGCCGAGGTCTCCACCTCAGTCACGCGGTTGCTCAGATTGGCTACACTGGCTCGCATGTGGCGAACCTCGTTCATACATTGCGCCAACATATCATTTTGTTGTGCCATCATCGCCATCATCCGGCTCAGCTGTTCTATGTTGGTCGCTGATGAACTCGGTTTGCCATCTGCGGGCTGAGAACCTCCTATACCGCGCCACTGGGTGGCGGACTTCCCCGCTCTTGATCGCCTGTCTCTGACATAGCTAATACCTCTTCAATTTTGCGTGAAAAGCTGAGACTGTTATCGGTGGTGCCCAATGAAAATTCGTTGGTGACGCGTATCTTTGGCGCTTGATTCGCGTTCTGGCCCTGAGTACCGAAAATTCGTGCGGTGCACCTATTTAGGTAGTCCGTAGGAACAAAATCTACGGGGTAGGGTATGCCGGTATCTATCTGCGTGAATATCGATCCGACGACCTGATTTTCTAAAGCCCTGGCGGCACTCCGTGTGATCCTACGGTTGGAATCGAAAAGGCCTAATCCTCCAATCGCCCTTTCTTCACTTTCGCTCTCCTCCATTCACTCTCTCACCAATTAATTAAAACTCAAGTAATGCGCTTTCAAACAACAAAAAAAAAATGCAATCCTTCCTCAACCTCTAATTCAACCAATTCAAATAAGGTGCTATGCCTCCGTAGCCTCAGATATGCCAATGTAATTCAATAAAATTCACTATTCGATGAAACAAGTTTTAGGTATTAAAATGTATATTTGTACTTCAACACCGGATTCGGAATAAAAAAAAAAACACGAATTCAATGAAAGTATTTCAATTCCTTTTATACTAAAATTCAGGTAACGAATTTTCAATCCGGGGAAACCCGCATAAAAAAAAAAAAAAATAAAATGAAAAATTTTAATAAACTTATATGGCGTGAATATGTATATGTAGGTATTTATAACTATAAGTATGTATTCTAACATAAAAAGTTTAATTCTATTTATGTATGTATATTCTACTCTTATTACTCCAATTCAGTAAGGTAAATATTAACGATATTGGGTAAGTATATGTAGGTATGTATATGTATGCTTGGAACGTATTCAGATCTGTATGTGCGGATGGGTATATATTCACCGACACCTACACATACGTAAGCATATGTACATAGACTACCCCAAAAACTATATGAGATAAAGTACAGGTATAACTAAACTCTTACGTACTCATACAAGGGTATAATGTGTATATGTATGTATAAGTAAATAAAAACGAGGATGATAATTTGGAATTTATAACTTTTTTTTTATTTCAGGGTTGCGTTGTTTGGTGTAAATAAATGTATATTGGACCTAATTCGATTTAATCAAACTTTAGTACATACGCTCGCTTTGGTGTGTGGGTGGTGTTGCCTAGGCGAGGTTGTCGTGGGGTGTTTGTCGTTCAGTCCGCAGTCCAAAGTCATTGTCAGCTAATCCCCCTATTACAGAAGTATATGCATTTATGGTGTTGCACAGCATCTATCAAAGTACTAACTTCAAATATGGTTGCCTCACCAACCCTGTGTAATAGTTTACCCCCTGTAGACTGTCCTACTAACCTCACATGAACATAGTCTGAACTACACGCACGGTGGCTTACGTAGTAGGCCTACTCCAAAACAAAGCAGCTTCAAATTGGGCCAATACAGTCTTCAGATACCACTTCCGGTTGTGTGGAAACTTCCGAAAAGAACTCTGAAGGTGCATTAGTCCCCCTTCCCTATGTTAATCAAGCACAAATCCATCAAGGTTACCCCCGAAGATGATGCCTTCTTAACCCTAATCAGCCCGAGAAGAAAGGTAATAGAAAAGCAAAAACAAAACTATCGGGTATCTAAACTAAAAGGAAAAGATAGACAGTATGTAAATTAATGGTAAAGGAAAACTTTAGTGGGCTATTCGTTGGGCGCCATTGTTATGTAGCTGTGTGGGTGGGCAAGGCCAGGCAGCATCAGGCATGCTTGTGGGCCCTAGCCAGCTCGTCGGTCGGGGGAGTTCTTCCTAACTGCCCTGCCTCTTGGCTACATCAACAAAATTGCATCATGCCTGGCCAGGCATGCTTGTGGGCCCTAGCCAGCTCGTCGGTCGGGGGAGTTCTTCCTACCTGCCCTGCCTCTTGGCTACATCAACAAAATTGCATCATGCCTGGTTATTAAACAATTCAAAAAAGAGAAGGAGTTAGCAAGAGAAGAGGAAAGCTAGAAGGAAAGTCTCTTAAAAGGAAGAGAGCCAGTCCGGTCAGGTGGAGTCGTCCAACCCCTTCTACGTGTACTCCACGAAGCCTTGGGCGCTGCTGCGACTCCTCTACTTTAGCAGCGCCCCCTAAACCTGACAGTAGTCCGTGTGTCAATTAACCGTCAGTCAATGTCCTCTCGATGTCACCATTATTATGTCCATACCCCACGTACCCTCCGTTGCACTAGCGCAACACCCACACCAAATAAATAAAGATCTAGCACTTCATTTCACTTTATATGCCACTCACATATCGAGATGCAAAAACCTTGTCTTCATATGTATACGTTTGCTTCTCGTTTTATTTCTACCACCTATCTCTATTCTTATCTAAACTAACAATTCTGAATTATTCTTAGTTCAGTACTATAATGCAACTGTAATATAAACACTGATAAAAATGAGTAAAAAAAAATCTAACCAACGGAAATTCCAAAAGAAAATTAATTACCAAAAATCCAAAAACAACATTCTTTAATTTAAATATTTATGCAAATAAAAATTTCTTAAAGGTAGCTAGCAAAGAATAAAAAAAAGCTCGCGCACCCTAATGCCCAACAGGGTAAATGCATATGGTTATAAATAAACGTATCTGTCTGTATGTATGTATATACCAAATGTAGAGTTATCAAAAAGACGCATTCATGCTTAGGATCAACACACTTAGGTATATATTTACATACGCATGCATATGCGAATAACCCAATTCTTCAATCTGCACTCAGGCAACTATGTACGTAAATATGTAGGTATGTATACAACAAAAAGCAAACAGAAATGCACTCACCTGGTCACTCCAGCGACGTTGGTACCAGCCCGCTGATGAGAACCTGTGTGGGGGAGAGCCTAATCTACTGGAATTTATACATATGTACATACATTCATATACCTATAGCAGGAGTACTATGATTTTGACGTTTGACCGGGTCGATCACTTGCTCGTGGTTGCGGGCATCGAGCAGGTCGATCTCCCAAATACGCGAAAATAAAATTAACAATGAAAAAGAAAATGTGCAAGAATACAACCAAAAAAATATATGTATATAATACCAACAACCACCATGTGGTGTCCGGCTGCAAGTGACGAAAAACTAAAAATTGGATCAAATCAATGAAATTAATGACGCGCCTAGTGAAAATAAGAATTCATCTGCATGCTAAATATGCAAAAATAATAGAAGTGAATGTGATTATGCATGCGCAACAAAAAAATAAAATAAATATTAATTCAGTGATGAAAAACTATACAAAAAAACTATTGAACTATTGTTTGTTGGCCGAGAGAAAAAATCAAAAGCGTGACAAGAAAGTTCGAGAAGCCGTAAGGGCAAAAGAATGATACGAATCCAACCAATGGGGATATATCAGGTAGGAAATTCAAAATCAATAATTTAACCAAATAACTTCGCGTGGCAAAAATTAAATTAATATACCTACTAGCGAAACTATGCATAGAAAAAGAAATTACCAAAATAATATACTTATAACTCTCAGTCATACATAAGGATAGAAATTGAAACTAAAAAAAAATTGAAGAAAATAACACCGCGAGTGCTAGCCCTAGCAAACTAAGCAAACTTACTAAACTTGCCTGGTTAGATAAAACCCGTATAAACAAGGATCGAACTTAAAAGAAATATATATAATATCTAAATTCTAACTAAGGGAAACCCTGGGCTTCTAATCCGCTCTGCTCCTGCTGGGGCCGGTGGCTGACGTCGACGCTGACAATGCTCGGCGACGCTAACGTTGTGGGCTTTACCCTCCTGCTACCGCTGAGAATGGCGACTTCGAACCTGCTGGTCTCTGACTCCACTTAACGTCCACTTTTTATGCTCCCACTCTCCGTCGTTCCACTACCCAACGTGTGTTTCTTCTATGTATGTACATATATGCATTGTAATGTGGAAAGGTACATACATATATTCGCTCCCGCGTATATAAAGAAGTTATTGACCCGCTCTGAGCTATGTGTATGGATCAGCTGATCTACTGCTCTGGTTTCTATTGTGGCGCTGATCAGGAGGCGACGCTGGTAGCGATTTTGAGATTTTGAGTAAGTGGGCTTCCGGCCGACACGTCACCTATGTAGGTGTGTGTGTGTGTTGTTCGCCGGTGTGAATGTTGTTGGTGTAAAAGGAAGGACAGGTATATCCGATGCGTTGTGTGTGTATTTGTTTACTGGTGTGTGTCCGGCGACGGAAAGATGGTACTAAACCTGGCTGCAGGGGTTCTTCCACCCACTCCTGGAGGTCCTTTCGCAGGTTCTCCGCTGGCGACCTGTAATTATCAATATGCGGATATTTAGTAATCTGACAATCCCATACATATATCAACTGCCATATACATGTGGATATTTATAGCTGCGTTCATATGCCTGCAATACCAAATATACACATGTAAGCATATACATTGGTACGCATGCGTGTCTGCAAATATGAGCGCGAAAATATCGCTTCTTAACTATTATATAAGCATACGCGGTTAAAACAATCATAATGACTTACCTCAGATTCCCCAGACTTCCACTAAGACTGCTGGTAACTGTTTAGCTGGCGGTATATACAAACACCGCTTATTTGGCTTGAACCGCCTTTTTTTTTATTTTTATACCCGAGCGCACTTGTGCACAAGGGTATTATAACTTTGTTCACATAACGGTTGTTTGTAACAGGCAAAACGAATCGAGATAGATATAGACAAATGTATACATAAATTATCAGAATGAAAAGAGAAATCGATTAAGCGGTGACTGTCTGTCCGTCCGTCCGTCCGTCCGTCCGTCCGTCCGTCCGTCCGTCCGTCTGTGCACACGATAACTCGAGCAAAAATTGAGATATCTTAACGAAACTTGGTACGTGAACTTCTTTTGGGCGTGGGACGGATGGTATTGAAAATGGGCGAAATCGGACAATAACCACGCCTACCTCCCATATAACGGTAATTTTAAGGAATACGAAAACTGCGATATTTTAGTAACTACTGAAGATAATTCACTCAAAATTGATACTTACAATGAGTTTCAGACGGAAAACATGAATATTATAAATTTTTGGAAAATGGGCGTAGCCACGCCCTCTTATAGTTACATGTGTATATCTTGGTAACCGCTGCACCAATTTCTTCCAAACTTGGCACAGTTGTTGGCCTTAGTACAGCATACTAAATGGCTGAAAATTTTAAAATTCGGACAATAACCACGCCTACCTCCCATATAACGGTAATTTTCAGAAATACGAAAACTGCGATATTTTAGTAACTACTGAAGATAATTCACTCAAAATTGATACTTACAATGAGTTTCAGACGGAAAACATGAATATTATAAATTTTTGGAAAATGGGCGTAGCCACGCCCACTTATAGTTACATGTGTATATCTTGGTAACCGCTGCACCAATTTCTTCCAAACTTGGCACAGTTGTTGGTCCTGGTACAGCATACCAACTGGCTAAAATCGGACAATAACCACGCCCACATCCCATATAATAGTAATTTCGAGAAATACAAAATCTTCGATAAATCAGTAAATATTGAAGCTAATTTATTCAAAATAGATGATTGCAACAATTCTTTACCAAGAAATACGTTTATGACAAAATTTTGGAAAATGGGCGTAGCACCGCCCGCTTGTGATCACATATATGTATCTCGCTAACCGTTCTAGCAATTTGTACCAAGCTCGGTATGGTTATTGTGCTTGCCACATAAAAGCATACCGTTGAAAATTGTTGAAATCGGACTAAAATTGAGGCCGCTTTTCATATAACGGTAAATTTCAGATATGCTTGAAATTTCAATATTTCGAAATTTAAGGACGCTAATTTACTTAAAATGTATACACCCCGGCTTATCATGTAGCGGTAGCTTTCGGAAAGGTGGAAAACATATATTTAATACTTGCGCCGGGTATTTAATGTTCGGCTCCGCCCGAACTTAGACTTTCTTACTTGTTTATTTTAAGAAACCACAACTAGCTGGCCGCTACTTTGACAATAATCCCGTTGATAAGCCCTGGCGGTCTTTTATAGGAGATGACCCTGTCGAGCAAACCGCTCATCCTGATCCGCTCACGCATACTCAAAAGCTCCACTTTCGCAGGATCACACATTCACACACACATACTCAGAACTGCTTTATCGTTCGCCCGGTTAGCAGAGTTGTGCACCGTACTACAAATACTGGGAATTGGGTAATGGGAATGCTTTTACCTTTTCACATGTCGAATGCATACATACAAACTTGCGATATACCAACATAGGCGCCACAACTTATATATAGATTGGCGCTTACACATATGTTAGTGTTTGGCCTTGATGTTGTCACACAAAGTGGAGGGACCTACAGTTTTACGCCGACTCCGAACGGCGATTGTGTTTTTATGAGAAGCTGTTTTTCATGGTAGAAATACACTCGGAGGTTTGCCATTGCCTGCCCCTCGGCAACGTAATACTTTCTTTGATAATTGATAATAGTTGCACAATTTTTAAGGCGGGTATCGCTAATGTGCAGGTATATTGAATGCATCTATCGTAGGGCTGGCAGAGGCCCGGTTTTCCAGGATTTGTCCTGATTTAAACAATTTGTCCTGGTGTCCTGGTCCACACAAAATTGTCCTGCTTTTTTAATGAATTAGCAGATGTTTGCTTTGAAAAAAATATTAAATTTTCTGTCGTTAGTATTCGAAAATCGATAATGAAACATTTATTCTAACATGTTGAACGATATCTGGTGAGTTTACATTCTTTCTGTTTTGTTTATTTGGTTAAAATCCAATTTTGTATCTTCAGGCGAATGCCACAAAAGTGCAAGTTCCTGAACACGCACACGGCTGAGGGGTCACACATACTGATAATTTCAGGAGTTAAAATCTCTTCCAAAAGGCCTTTCTGAAAGTCATTCCTTTTTCCTTTCTTTTTTATACGGAGTGGCGAAAATTGAAGGGCTTCTGTTTTCGCTACTCAAAGAAGAGCTTCCATATGGGCGTTTGTAGGACGTACTTCTCAAGGGCTTTTGAAGAAGTTCTTTTAAAGCTGTTTTAGTTCATAAAAATCATGCTTCTTTAAGAAATTTAAATATTTAAGGTTCAGATCAAATATGTTTTGTTGAGACTTAAAATGCTTATTGAGTCCTATTTGTAATGCTCAATAATATAAACATATACTTACACAAGTACAATTGCGTAAATTGTAAACCCCTTTCTAGGAAGTATGCAGGGAAGCACTTTTTTCAGTACTTATTGGGTAAGTCTTTTAGAATGGCTTCACTTCAGACAGCCTACCTAAATATCTTTGGGTTATGCATATACAAAATGGCAAAAATGATCATGATGCGCATTGTAGGATATTTGGGAATTTGCTAATGGTGGTAAGCCAGGCATTCAAAACCAAGTTAAAAGCGCCAAACATCCAAACATGTTTCCAAGTTACGTCACTGTCAAGAAAAACTTGTTCTTTAATGATTAAAAAAAATCAGAACTTTAGCATTTCATCATCATCAATCATTCAGCTCTACGGCAGGGGTTCTTAAACTTTTAAGATGATGGAACTCTTACTAAAAACCATTTATTTATGGAACCCCATATCAAATTAGTAAAAATCAAATTCAGAGCAATTTATGTATATGTCCATATATGAATAAAAACGTATACTAGAAATAGTATAAATAGCATCTAATTTCGACCTGAATTTGCTTTTTGTATAAGTGTAAGCTGAAAACCCTGTGAACAGAGTACGTTGTGACAGAAGGAGGCAAAGTTAAGATGGCCTTTTTAGCGACTTCATGATATTTACTCTTAACTCTAACCCAAAACTCTTTCAGCGACTCATATTCAAATGTGTGCTGAAGATCTATGAATGCTCCGTAAATGGATTTTGTACCAAACCGATATTACTACTAGCATCCGAAAAATAATCTGACAAAGATTTCAGGCGATTTACCAAGTGCCCAGTTATGATATTTCACATTTCATTTGGTAATTCATCGCGTTCCTTGTAGAAAGTTGTATACGATCCTTTGGTTACAGCGGCCAACTTCACATAATAATAATAATAGATTGGCGCTTACACATGTGTTAGTATTTGACCGAGCTTCTCCTCCGACTTGTGGCGTGGCGCCTTGATGTTGTCACACAAAGCGGAGGGACCTACAGTTTTACGCCCATTCCCACGACAGCCGGTTTTACGTACCGGAATGACTCGGGGTTTACCCGACCAAGGGCTGTTGCTTCGGTGACCTAACCCCGCTTAGATCGGCGATACCCCTCAATCATTGTTCGTCCATGGAGCAACTCCTTGCAGCCGGATTGCTCCGCATCCTTCTTCTCCGGGCGGGCGTAGAGCCCAACCCCGGACCAGAAACGTATGTCTGCTACGTTTACCAGAATCGAATCCATTCAAACCCCACTTCGGTTAGGTGCAACTCATGCAACGGATGGAGTCACCTAAGAACCTGCTCTGGTCTTAGGTCTCATCGGGAGTGGACCACAAGCTATGTGCTTGCTGCTCAAGCCAAACGCACAATCAGCCTCCACGGCTACCCGCTCGCGCAACGCACCCCAGCATCAGACCATCTACCCATAGTCATCTCGATCAATAAGCCCACAGACTTTGCTCCCGCGGACCACCGAACCTATACCAACTTCAACAAAGCTGATTGGGACGGCTTTGCGGAAGTCATCGAGAGCAGCTTCGCCGCCCTTCCCACACCCACAAACATACACACTGACAAACGCCAGTTCCACAGGGTAGTCACTGCCGCAGCGGCTCGCTTCATCCCGCCCGGACGCATCGCGGAAGTCCGCCCAAATTTCCCGGTCGAAGCAGCTGTACTAGCAAACGAGCGTGACCACCTACGCCAGGTCGACCCCGGGGACCCCCGTCTGAGGGACCTTAATTTGGAGATTCGGCAACTGGTAAATAAGCATAAGCGGAAAAAGTGGGAGGAGCACTTGAAGGCCTGCAACTTCACATCTGGTGTGAGTAAGCTCTGGTCAAACGTGAGGTCCCTGTCCAACCCCACGAAGCGTGATGACAGAGTGGAGATCTCTTTCGAAGGCCGCGCATCGTCGCACCCGAATAAATGCGCAGCCTACTTTAGTAGGCAATTCACACTGCACCCTTCGGTAGACAAGGCCAAACGTCGAGTGACCAGAAGGCTGCACAAGCTGCCAAAAAACAGTGCACCACTTGTTTTCACCAGCTGTGAAGTGAAGGGGGCCATCGGGAAGGCGTAAGCCTCCAAAGCCATTGGACCCGACGGAATCTGTATGCTGATGCTAAAACATTTAGGGCCTAAGGGAGTAGCTTACCTAACGGAGGTCCTCAACCTGTCCATGTCCACTCTCATCATCCCTGATGTGTGGAAATCAGGGAGAGTGGTCCCACTGCTGAAACCGGGGAAGCCCGCCAACAAAGGAGACTCTTATCGTCCGATAACGCTCCTTTCCCCGGTCGCGAAGACGCTTGAGGCCCTACTACTCCCATACTTCACTTACCACCTGACCCCAGCTAAGCACCAGCACGGATTCCGTAAAGTGCACAGCACTTAACGCCATAAACACACAAATAACTCGTGGCCTAAATCGAAACCGCCCCTGTGAGAGAACGTTCCTAGTAGCGCTGGACTTGTCAAAGGCGTTTGACACCGTCTGCCATTCCACGCTACTAGAAGACATCGAGGCCTCCTCACTCCCACAGGGACTGAAGCGATGGTCGGCGAATTATATGAGTGGTCGACAGTCGTCAGTAATCTTCCGAGATCAAACCTCGAAACCAAGAAGTATTAAACAAGGGGTTCCACAAGGTGGTGTTCTCTCCCCCTTACTATTTAACTTCTACATCTCGAAACTTCCTCAACCACCTGAGGGAGTTTCCCTGATCTAATACGCAGACGATTGCTCGATTTTGGCGTCCGGAAATGGAATTGATGACCTCTGCTCAAAAGTGAACGACTATCTCTCCAGCCTTTCTCGCTTCTTCACTGCAAGGAGCCTAAGACTCTCCCCAACGAAATCAACGGCGACCCTCTTCACCACCTGGACGAAGGAGGTCAGGCTAGAGTTAGGTATACACGTCGATGGCACACCAATACCGACTGTAAACAACCCGAAAATCTTAGGGGTCACCTTCGATAGCCTGCTTTCCTACTCCACGCACACAACCGCAATTGTCAAAATAAAGTACAGAGCCGCAACAAGGTCCTCAAGTCGCTCGCCGGCAGCACTTGGGGCAAAGACAAAGAAACGTTGCTGGCAACATACAAGGCAATTGGCCGGCCGGTTCTAAACTATGCTGCGCCAGTTTGGACGCCGGGGACTAGTTGGACGCAGTGGACGAAGCTACAGACTTGTCAGAACGCCGCACTCCGGACAGCGACTGGGTGCCTTTTGATGACGCCTGAGCACCGCCTGCACAGCGAGGCCCAAGTGCTCCCCGTTAGGGAACACAACAAAATGCTCTGTAAGCAATTTCTGGTGGGGTGTAACAGAAGTGAACACCCTAACAGACCGTTGCTTCAGGAGGAGCCACCGCCCAGGCACGACAGGGGGCACCTATTCGTGTACAAGGACGCAGTCCAACAGTACATAGACCAACCATTGGACCCGACGACATGGCCATCAACGACATTCATAGAGAGTCAGTTACTACTACCTCGACTCTCGACCTATGAATGCCGTAATACGAGCCCAATCACCACCTGTAGAAGAGACGGAGCTTCAACTGCCACGAGAGACCCGCGTTACCCTGGCCTAATGAGTGCCCGGCATGTGGAGAGTCCCCCCACGACACCAAACACCTCTTTACATGCCAGCTCAATCCGACTCAACTAACACCCCTCTCCCTCTGGTCCGAACCCATCGAAACAGCTCGTTTCCTGGGCCTCCCGTTAGTTGAGCTTGACGACAATGATTGAACGTAGACCCGAAAAAGGCGGGGCTTAGTAGTGCCGCTACAACAACAACAACAACAACAACAGTTTTACGCCGACTCCGAACGGCTATTGCACTTTTATGAGAAGCTGTTTTTCATGGCAGAAATACCTTTTCTATACTTTTAGCGATGTTGCTTTGACCCAGGTGCTGAGGAGTGAAAGCGCACTGCTTACCACTACACCACAGCGGCCAACAACACATACCAGTTAGAAAAAACCCTGTCAAGTGCAAGCTCAACGCTCTTATGTAGGTATGGCACTCAGTACGGCAATCATACTAACTACCAGTAAATATGTATGTATACTTGAAAACAGGTAATTGTGTCTCGGTCAAGCTGTTTATAGAACTTTTCTTTCTGTGTGCAACTCAAACCAACTGCCATGCTTATTCATACCAAAATTAATTTCGCGGAACCTCGGTGGCTTTTCTACGGAACCCCGGTGGCCTTTCTACGGAACCCACTTCAAGAAGCTCTGCTTTACGGATTGTGTCACAAAACTACATTGCTTATAATACCAGAAAATACTTAAAAATAATGCAGCGCCAGAACCAAAGCACTGTATTTATAGGGAAAAAGTGTCCTGGTCGATGGGTTCAGTATTATGGCAGCCCTAATCTATCGGAGCAGTTTCCTTATAAATGTTAAAGTTAATGCCGCTGATGCGAACTTTGGGGTACTGTAGCGTGCTTTATTTTATTTGTTATAAAATACCACACTTCATGTGTAAAGTTTTGACTTTGTCAAAAAACGAAGAGCATCGGAGAAAGTCGACACATCGAGCCAAAACTTATATTTTGGTGCAGAAATGCTCTTATACCATGTCCCCACCGGAGCTGGTGGTTATCCCGATAACCCACTTGATTTAGCGTAGGTTCGCCATATAAAAATGACAGCACTTAACCATTTCACTGAGATGATTAAAAGCTAACCAACTCGAAACCACGTCGAAAGTCTGATACAATCCTGTGTTTTCCCGCCATCTGTGGGTCATTAGCGTTAAAATGTAAAAAATTCGTTCCCTACTAGTGTTTGGACTTAATTAAGATCAGATTAGATTTCCCCGGTTTTTGGAAAAATTTGAAATCTACTCCTCTACTCCGCTTGACTTCAAATCTATTCGGTTTTTTTTTTTTTCATTTATGTTACGCCCCTCTTGGGGCCGTTTTTTGAGTGTTCACCACCGGTTTCAGTAAAAAAATTTTAAGCTAACCAAATCTCACTGTTAAAAAGTATCTCTTTCATAGCAATGCGTCAATAAAGTAACTTCGTAATTTTTTGATGTATGGCTGTACAAATTGGCGGATGCAGAGCTTTACTTAAGTTGTTAGAAAATATATATAGAATGAAATTAATATAAAGTAGAAAAGGTTTGGAATCTATTGCTCTTTAAAAAATTAAGTGTTAGATACGTTATACTTTATAGAAAATGATAAAAATTACCTAAATATGTAACATATTATCATTACATTGCCTCGCGTTCTTATTTTTGCATGAATATAAAATATTTAAGTCAAACAATTAATGTGAGAAACAAAAATAAAAAAAACAATCTAGTACGGAAAATTTGTTTTTGCTCCGATTTTTACAGCGCTTAAGTCCTGAATCGAGTTTTGGTAGTCCGAACACTATTCTTTACATTTGTACTGTTTTATAAACCTCAAACCGCAGTGTGGGCAGCAATAGTTAGTGATGTGGTTAAGTTCGATTTGAGAGGGTTAACTTTTTGGTGGGGACATGGTATTAGAGCATGAGACCGTAACATTTTTGTTTGTTTAGTTAATTCCCTATACCGCCCCTTTTATGATATGACACTTCATTCTATGTAGTAGTTTACAAATATACACGTATACTTCTACAATCACAAAAATTGTCATACGCTGCCTTTCTTTGATTTCGAATTGAAAACACATCAGGGAAAAAATTACCAAACAACCAAATACGAAAAAATAAAAGAAAAACAACCAAGTCTAACGCTCATGTGCAGTGTTGCCATTTTGATGATTTTGGAGCTATACTAATTCAGCTATTCATTTTATTTTACCACGTTTTTATCATTTCGGAATCTTGTTGTCTAGACTATGGATGTCTCTTCATATTCGTATTCTTCATATTCACGAATGCGAATTTTCGGAATACGAATGTGCGGATGCGAATGTTATGACTAACATTAAAAAAGCTATGATCAACTTAATTCAATTTTATAAATTACAAGTAAATACCCGGCGTATTGTACTATTTCAATTATTTCATCAATTAATTGAATAAAATTTCTCAAGCAGGTGGCAACCCTCTTCAAAAATATTTTCAGCAGTAAACTTTCCTAAACCTCTTCAGTTTGATACCCACACAGAGAAAATGATACAGGTAAAATGGAAGTTTTTAAAAGACATTGTAAAATAAAATTTTTTGATATAATTTTACTTCATACAAAATAAAAAATACAGTATTTGTACTTACGACTTTAAAACGAAACATTCGCCAAACAAAAACGGTCATTATAATATATTCACTTTTTTTTTACTGAGGAGAACAAACGACTTAAAGAAATAGCGTCAAAAAAATGCGTATTTTAAAAACTTAAATGAAATATTTTAGAATATTTTCCCAACAAGTCGTAGTGCGACACAATTTTCAACAAGCAAAAAGAACTAGACATTTTTAAAATAAAAACGTTAATTTATTTTCACTCAATTAGGTATGAAAAATATTTAAAACTAAAATGTTTTTCATTCGAATTTAAAAAGCTACCTAGCTATAATGAAAAACTTTCATATGTTTGCATCATTTGTCGGAGAAATTGTGTTCAGATAAATAAGTTACTTCAATCTTCAGAAAAGGCGATGAAGTTATACAAACAATACTGCCATTCTAACCCCTAACTACATATAAGGGACATTGGTGGACTTCTTTGACCGAAAAAAGCTTTGGTAAGACTAACTTACAAAAAAAAATCCTTATGGGTTATTAAATAATAATTTAAAACTTTCTTAATTTAAATTACAGAATTTGACAGCGTGAAGCAAAATTAGCAGGCCCAGCTAGGACGTAAGGCATGAACATCTGTATGTATGTATATAGTAATATGTAAAACATCTGTATTTCATTTATTAAATGTTGTAACTTATTTATAAGTATATGTATATCAATATATTTTTGACAATGTGTGTACCAAACGACTTGTTGTGATTTAATAAAAATAAAATTTGAATATCATATTTGAAAACTCATATTTTTAAATGAAGAAAAAACATTTAGGATTTAATTTTAACATGCGCATATTCAATTATCAAACTATCGTTTTTAAAAACGATTTGAAAATATTCGTATCAAAAACCAAAACATGGATTTCGGAAATTGAATTGAAAATTTTCGTTCTCAAAATTTAAATAAATATTGTAAAACCTGGGTCAAAACGTTTTTAAAAGTAAAACGTTCCATACAAATTTGAAAACGAAAATTTCTCTGTGCATATCGCAATATTCAATTAATTCATCAATTAAATTAAATTAAAATTTTCAAACAGGTGGCAACCTTTAGCTGTAAGCCTTCTTAAACCTCTTTCTTTTGACAGCCATATTGCAGTATTTACTTTATCTTATCAATATAATTACACTGCAATTTTCAACTAGGTGGCAACTCTCTAATTTTTTTCTTTCTATATTTTAAGTCAAACCTCTAGCGATACATCGCACAGTGGTTCGGATAGCAGATCTAGCTGGACGAAAGTCAAAATTTTATTTGTTTTTAAAATACTTAATGGTACTTGAAATAAATTCCTTACAACACATTCAAATAGAAAATGCATTTATTGAAGCAATTAGCATATGGAAACAAAAAAAAGTAAGTCAACTTTGTGCAATATTTGAAAAAAAACCAACAAACTTTCGCAAAAATTTCGAAGTTTTTAATTAGGTTTCTTAGAAAGATATTGAGTATGCAGTTTTGTAACCCATTCAATTTTAGTAAAATAAAGTGCAAGTTTGAAGTACCTAGGGAGTCAACACGTACACAAATTACTCACGAGTTAGACGCACCCTGTATGCGGCCTATAAAGATTGTTGATTTGGCTTCTGTTGCTCTAGTAAAGACCCCTCCGTATTAATTTTTCCTAAAAATCTATAATTTGCACACATCGGCCTGTTACAATTTTATTATATCAGTGTTTTAATCTAGTAGTCAAAGTTCGAAAGGGGCATATGTATTTTCTCTCATGAGGTCATTTCTTAGAGGCTCATTTATGTATGTATAAGGCCGGCTGCACTGAATAATTACTCACTTTCGAAGAATAAAGTACGAAAATTAAATAACATATGTAACTTTTAATACATCTACGTAAAATATGAATAGCACTGAATTATTTTACGGGTCAACACAAGAAGAGGATAAGAGCAAACGCTAACAAAAAATTCGAGGGCCCCCAATTAGATCTACATATTTCTATTTTCTACGACATGCAGCAGTGTACATAGTGGCGGATTTGCAGTCTTGTCCTCCCTAGGCCCTATAGTACCAGCAGTCCCTTTTTTTCAGCTCCCGTTATTTAGGTACTACATATAAAATTTATCTTTTTCCGAATTTCTTCGAAATATATTATCGATAAAATAACACCAATATCTGTAGTGCTTACTGCTAACCAGGTTTGCAACTGACGAAAAAATACTTATCATCCACTTCAGAAAATCTACCAAATTTGGAAAATATCGAAAAATAACTTTTGTTTAGTTATTTTAATAAAAAGTATAGTTTAGTTCTATTTTTTAGTAATTTCAATAAAATTTAAAATTTTTTATTAAAGCATTGTGTTCCTGTTCCACGTGCAAAAGCCGTCAAATTGCATATAAAATTTCTTTCTGTGAAATAAGTGTGAAATCCCACAACATTTCCTCAGCAAAGTAATATTCTGTTCACGCTGTGAAAAAGCTTGCAGCATGTTGGCAACATGAAGGCAGCAACATAATTTACATGACAATTTAAAATACACATGTACATTTTAAATTTTGTGAAAACTGACAGTTTATAGAATTCAGTAGCGGCGAACGCAAAGAGGGGTTAAGGGGTTAAACCTAACCCCAACAAGGAAATTGCGGATGGTTACTTATTATTAGGGATCGGAATCTCATGTACTGAAAAATCGAATATATGCGCATATACTATGCACTAAAAATTCAAAAATATACGCTATAAACAAGTAAAATATGCAATTTAAAAAATTTTTCTAATATCTTATTGCCAGTTCAAAAATAAATAACAAATACAAATTCAAAATACAAACCATATTATGTATAAGATTAGTTTATAATCAAGCCGACAGTTACAATCTTAGGGAAATAGAAACATTGATGGTTTAAAAGTGGTTCAGTTGAATGATTGGTTGATTTAAGTGGATTGTCACTGGTGAGTTGGTGATAAGTAATTAGCAAGTTTGCCATTTCGATTCCACAATTCGAACAACCTGCAGTCATATGGAGGCAGGAATTTCAATACGTCATACAGAGAGAGGCAGCTGCACTCTAAAACATTCTGCAGGAATGGCTTACCGAGTGTCTTAAGCCTGATCCTTTCGATGGCTGGACCCTCGCACATCCGTTGTTTCATCTATAATCAGTGAAAATTTTTAAGATATTTGCAACTTGTTCTTCGCAAAGCAAAGTATTTACCATGATAAAAAATAGGAAGGTAGAACCGCTGCGAGGAATTTTTCAAATTCTTGACGTTTGCAAGCAATTTAATTTTAAAATTTTACACACAAACTCACACACACATTCTCATTTTCAATCTCAAACAACAACAACTTTGAGCAATTCCTTTATTTTACAACGCTTTTATCAACTTGCAACGTTGTGTGTCCAGACACCATTTGTAACTATAAAACCTTAGGTTTGCATAGTTCCTATAAAAAGTCTAGTGCGGAAACGGACCACACGCCATTTCTTTAAATGAAATTAATTGGTGCTCGTATGTATGTACATACTAGGGATGTTGCGAATGTGGAATTGTAGACATCCGCGGATGCGAATGCGGATGTTTAAAAGCTAACATCCGCGGATGCGGGTGCGAATGGGGTGTCAGTTATTTTTAAGAAATAATTAAGGTGGGTAAATTAGGTGATTTAGTTAAATAAAAAATGGAAAGGTCAATAATTTCTAATAATCTGCCTTATCCTGAGTTTTGCCCGAAAATTTGTATTCTGTCCATAGTTAATATGTACATGAAAACCAAAATTGAAAAGTGAACCGGTTCGGGGAAAATCAAACTCATGATAAGACTGAATGTTTTTTAGTACTTGAATTTAAAAATTGGAACATTGTACTTAATAAAAACTTTTTGAAGGGTCGTAAATCGAAACTGCGTCACTTTACAACAACTCGCTCGAGGCGACAAACTTGAAAAACTTGAAACTTGGTAAAATTGTAAATTCTTTTCGATTGACACTGCACCAGTTGAGAGGACTTTCAATTATATTTATTTATTTTTATTGCGGTGCAATAATTACTTTTTGTGAATTTCATCGGGGCTACAAATGTCGGATGTATCCTTCTGACTTTCATCTTCACAATCTATTCTTCATTCTAATTCTTTTGGTTGTTTCGGAATTTGTCACGTAATCATTGGTTAGATATACGTCTGTGCACTTGCACAATATTCTAGGGACCGAAAATAACAGTTATTTTTTCCGAGTTAAATTTGGCCTAATATTTTTTGTTCCGAAATAAACCTCCTATCCGGATAATAAAGAAACCGCTTATCCAAATTAAACAAATTTGGTATCGTATGAAAGAGGACTGAAATAGAAATATCGAATGAAGCTTAACACCTCTATTTATATTTTTTCATAACTTAATACTAAAGAAATTCATGTAAATACATACCTGACCCAATGTTTCTTCTATGGTAATTAATTAAATTTTTTTATTGAAATATTTTTCAATGTGAGGCTTTGTTCTTTTAGACATTTCCGTTTTAAAGCTATTCAAGTCCTCTTTCATTGGATACCAAACTTGTTAATTTGGATAAGTGGTTTGTGTATTATCCAGAAAGTACTTCTATTTCGGAATAAAAAATACTTGTCCAAGTATAACTCGTCAAAAAATAACTGTAATTTTCGGTCCCTTCAATATTCGCATTCGCAAAAGATCCGCATTGATTATTGCGAATGCGAAAGCGAATGCGAATGTTAAAATTAATGCGGAAGCTCCGCGGTTGTGAATGCGAATGCGAATATTCGCAACAACCCAGGTTCATAGATATGTAATATCGTTGAATTATTTTAATATCTATTGCAAAATTTTATACAGACAAGACTAAAAAGTAGAAAATAAATAATATAAAGGCAACTTTTTAATATACAACGCTTTTATAAAAGGACTAAAAAGTAGAAAATAATAATTCGCAGTCCCATAAAATTTGTTTTGATAACTTTTGATTTTAAAATTTTTGCAAATGGGTTATAATTTATGAGGTTGAAAAAACCGAGCTATGCAGAAAATGTCTGAAGTTTGTGCTGATCTTGCCAATTTTAAGTCCGCAATGACATCTATGGAGGAGCGAGTGAGTGCGCTAGAGACGTTGCGCGAAAATGGTAACCAAAACAAAGATGTTATTACATTTTTACTACGTTTATGCGACAGAATTCACAAATTCTTTATTTCATGAATTCAAAAATGGTCCCGTATATGCATAGTTCGCGAATTCATCAAATAAAGTGCTTTGAAAAAGTGGAAACGCACTGGCGAGAAACTAAAAAGTAGGGTTGTGACTTTTTCGGCACCCTTTTTAATTTGCAAAAGACGTAGGTACTAGGCAATGAGCCATATTATGTTTAAATTGGTTTTAATATATCCTCAGTTTATTCTATTTGAATTTATTTTATATTTGAACAATTCCATACAACTTTTCCAGTGTTTTAAATCCTGGTTATGCCACTCATGCTTTTTAATCTAAAAACATCATAACCCTAGTAAACAGCTGTTTGTGAAACGTGACGTTCCCGGACTTGAACTTCACGATTTCATGAAATGATGCCGAATTCATGGTTAACTTTCGTGTATAATTGAATTCATGAAATGTTGTTTATGCAACCAATTTTAACCCAAATTCATGAAACGAATTCGTGAATTAGCCTGCGCATAAACGTAGTATATGTCAGCAAGTGAACGAGTTAGAGAATGCGCTAGTGGCGACTGATGTTATCATTTATGGTGTTCCGCAGGTGCCAGAAGAAGATTTAGCTCTCTTGTTCTCGCACCTATGCCAGGCAGTCAACCTGCCCCCACTTCCCGTACACTCTACGTTTCGTCTGCGCGCGAACAAAAACAAAAGTAAGAACAGAGGTAGTAACCAGCATTGTCCAATTATCGTCAAACTAAACTCTGCGTTTGATCGCTCACAATTGTTTAAGGCGATTGCTACTTTTCTAAAATCTGGCCGAAATTCTCTGAATACTGACGAGAAGATCTTCGTCCATGAATGCTTAACTAGGAAGAATCGTGAGCTTATGCGACTGGCAACTGAGCTAAAAAGACAAAAACGCCTAGTTAGTGCATTCTCTATTCGTGGACAAGTCTACATTAGAAGGAGTGCCGACCGTGAAGCGACTAGAGTGCATGTAGCTGCAGAGTAGCTGCCATTTGAAACCTGTCGTCGTTTAAAGTACAAAACCGCGTATCGTCATTCTGTAAAACCGCGTAACTGACATTGGCTGCCAAAATTTGGATTCGCTCACACAAGCTCTTGGCTCAAACCTTATCCATTCGTCCTGAAATATACTTGCCAGAAATGCGATTTCTTTATAAAAAAGAGAATCATTTTGAAATATGAGTGTTTTTACTCTCCAGAAAATAATTTATACAACCTCACATACGCGGTTTTGCATTTTGTTGATACACGGTTTTGCACTTTAAACGACGATATGTATTATCTTTAGTTTTATTACTTATATAGTATGCATAAGCAGTACGATTTGTTTTATATGTGTTTTTCTTTCTCTTATTAACTCATGTATTTCTCTTGTATCCCACATGACCAAAACTCCTTGTCTCCCTTTCACATTTACTTAATCTTTGTGACTGCTCTCTTTGTAAGCATCTTAAACATGTGTATATGCATATGTTTAGCAACTTAAGGCACACTAGCAACGACAATCTAAGAATAGCTCTTAAAGATACATGCGAACATAATAGTGGGTTTAATGTTTGCCATTTTAATGCTCGAAGTCTAACAGTTGATAAGCTAGAATATTTAAATTTTATTTTTCAGAATTTAAACGTTGACGTAATTTGAGTAACCGAGACATGGTTTAAGCCGTATGTAACTAACTCCGCATATGATCTTTGTGATTTTTCACTTATAAGAAATGATAGATCTACTGGCCAAGGAGGCGGTGGGATAGTAAGTTATTATAAGCCTAAGCTCAATTGTAAAATTATCTATAAATCCAACCATCCTAGCTTTCGAAAGTATTTTTGTTGAGTTTAGTGATAGCGTCCAAAAGTGTCTGGTTGTCTGTACTTATAATCCCCATAAATCTAATGATATTTCGCCGCTTTTCACTAAAATTTCAGAACTGTCCTTGACCTATGTGAATGTCCTCATTTGTGTTGACTTCAATGTGGATCTCCTCGTTGAAAATGCTAGGTGTAAGTTCTTGCTGAATTGCTTCAACGGCTGGGGAATTACTATATCGAACAAATATGCAACTCGCTTTGCACCACACTGTAAGCCTAGCATGTTAGATCTTTTTGGCGTAAGTGTTGCTAGCGGAATAAATCATCTAGACCAGTTTCCCCTAGCCGGTGTTTCTGATCACGAGCTAATATTTATTTCTCTTAATATTGAATTTTTTAAAAAGGATCCAATTAGCCATTTAACGTTTATGGACTTCAAAAATATCAATGTAGGTGCATTAACTGACGAGAGTATCTCACTAGACTAAATCGCTGCTGGTTCTTTTCTAATAATGATGAAAACTTAACCCACTTCACTTTGCTAGTAAAATATCTGTTTGAAAACACGTTCCAGTAAGAAGTACACAAATAAATAATTATAACAATGAAATGAAATGAAATGAATGATATCCTAAATCTTATTAAAGATTGATCTATGGCCTACAAGTATTGGAAAGGAAATCCTACAACTGAGCGCTGGAATAGTTATAAAAATCTCCGAAATAAAGTGGCTAGAGCAGTACGTAATAACAAGAAGAACTACTTGGAAACCAAGCTCAACACTGACTTGTCCCCTAAAGCATTGTGGAAAAATTTAAAAACATTAGGAGTCTGTGCTAAGGACGCGAAAACATGAACGATTGATGCCGATGAAATGAATACTTATTTCATTACTGGTGCTGCCTTGTCAGAACCGTATCCTTTTACTACTAATGAAAGTTTAAATTATAAGTCGGCATACGAATTTTCATTCGATGTAGCTACGGAAGATGATGTCGCAAAATGCGTCTTTGCAATAAAATCAAATGCTACCGGCATGGATGGAGTCAGTCTACGCTTTCTAAAACTAATTCTGCCTTATGTGCTGCCTACTCTTACAAATATTTTCAATTATGCCTTAACCTCCTCTACCTTTCCCAAAGAATGGGAAATTGCAAATATTATTCGGATCCCTAAAACAACTCAGCTGACTCTCCAATGGACTTTAGACCCATTAGCATTTTACCAGCTCTAGCGAAAGTTTTCGAAAAATTAATTTCCACCCAAATAATTGATGACCTTGATAAGTACAGTCTCTTGAGCGAGTTCCAATCTGGTTTTCTATCCAATCACAGTCTACTGCCTTCTTAAAAGTTAAGGAAGACATTCGTCCTGCTTTTGATAATAAGTTACTTACTATTTTAGTGCTCTTAGATTTTTCTAAAGCTTTTGATATGGTAAGACATGACATTCTTTTGTTAAAGCTGCAACATTATTTTGGTTTTAATTCAACGTCACTGAAATAAATAAGCAACTATCTCTCAAACAGATACCAACAAGTCCAATGCGGAGATATCTTTTCTTGTCGCAAAAAAATCACTTCTGGAGTACCTCAAGGCTCGATTCTAGGTCCCATTTTTTAGTGTTTTAAAATACGATATTGTTTATTGTTGCCAAAACTCTTGTATTCATTTATATGCTGATGACACACAGATTTATTTCTCGCGTCCCATCGGTCTAGGTGAAGATTTAGTTTTTAGGTTAAATGATGATCTTGGTAGAATAGTCAAGTGGCCAAAACGAACGGTCTCAGTTTAAATGTTGCCAAAACGCAGGTACTGCCTATATCGTTTGATCCTCTTGATTTAAGAAGTTTGCCGTCATTAACGCTGGTCAATACGGAGTTGAATTTCCATTCCGTTGTAACGAATCTTGGTTTTAAAACAAGTAAGAAAGTCTAAGTTCGGGTGTAGCCGAACATTAAATACCCGGCGCAAGTATTAAATATATGTTTTTTCACCTTTCCGAAAGCTACCGCTAGGTGGTAAGCCGGGGTGTATCAATTTAGAGTAAATTAGCGTCCTTAAATTTCGAAATATTGCAGTTTCAAGCATTTCTGAAATTTACCGATATATGAAAAGCCGCCGTAATTTTAGTCCGATTTCAATGATTTTCAACGTTTTGCTTTTATGTGGCAAGCACAATAAAAATACCGAGTTTGGTACAAATTGGTAGAACGGTTACCGATATACATATGTATATGTGATCATAAGTGGGCGGTGCCACGCCCGTTTTCCAAAATTTTACCATAAACGTATTTCTTGGTAAAGAATTGTTGCAAGCATCAATTTTGAATAAACTAGCTTTAATATTTACTGATTTATCGAAGATTTTGTATTTCTCTAAATTACCGTTATATGGGATGTGGGCGTGGTTATTGTCCGATTTTTTAAATTTTCGGCCGTTTAGTATGCTGTATTAAGGCCAGCAACAGTGCCAAGTTTGGAAGAAATTGGTGCAGCGGTTACCAAGATATACACATGTAACCATACGTGGGCGTGCCTACGCCCATTTTCCAAAAACTTATAATATTCTTATTTTCCGTCTGAAAATTATTGTAAATATCAATTTTGAGTGAATTATCTTCAGTAGTTACTAAAATATCGTAGTTTTCGTATTTCTGGAAATTACCGTTATATGGGAAGTGGGCGTGGTTACAGTCCGATTTCGCCCATTTTCAATACCAACCTACCTTGAATCAACAGAAACCTACGTACCAAATTTCGTTGAGATATCTAAATTTTTTCTCGAGTTATCGTGTACACGGACGGACGGACAGACGGACAGACGGATAGACGGACGGACAGACAGACATGGCTTAATCGGTTTCTCTATTCATTCTGAGCATTTATGTATACATTTGTCTATATCTATCTCGATTCGTTTTGGCTGTTACAAACAACCGTTATGTGAACAAAATTAACATACCCTTGTGCACAAGTGCGCTCGGGCATAATGAATACACATTTAACTTGCACAGATCACATTAGCCATTGTATATCCAAGATATATTTGATTCTAAGGAATTTATGGCAAACGTGTAAGTGCCTACCAACTAACATAAAGCTTAAATTGGTACGGTCTCTTATTGTCCCCAACATTTCGTATTTCGAATTGGTTTATTGTAATCTGGACAGTGAATCCAAGAACAAATTAAATATGGCCTTAAATAATACGGTAAAAGAAAGTATGACCACATTTCAGAGTTCACAAGAAGCATCTTACGCTCGAACTTGGAGAGCTATCTGAAGATTCGTAACATCTTATTTTTGTATAAGTTAATTAGAAACCGCCAACCATGCTATCTTTACCGAAAACTGAACCTAGTTCAATCGTCTCGCACCCATAATATTATTGTACCTAGGTATAAAACTTTAACAGCGTCTAGCGTCGCAGCGTCTTTTAAAAATGTAATTTTCATTTCGTAAAATAGAGTTTTTATACGAGTAGTATTTAGTTCCTTCAAACGATGTATTTCAATGTGCTTCAAATTTCGTAACTCGGCGGCGGCGCGTGAGAAATCACAAAAAACGGCGGCGGCGGCGGCGGCGTATACCTCTAATATATATGTATGTAGAGATATAACATGTGCTCTAAGCTTTTCGTTTTAAACTTCATTAATTGCTTATAGCGTTGTTTTTCACTTTCACAAAAAATTTAGTACGTATGAAGCATAAAGAGCCCTATCAACCTTCAGTGTTTTAATAGCTAAACGGTTGATATTTTACTTATACCGAATTCATCGTAACGGGGAGCAACGAGTATAAAAAAAAATGTTTGCAATTGCACTTTGCAATACGACGGAAGAGAATATATTGTTCGAGTTTTTGAATTTGCATATTTTAATAGAACTCACATGAAAACTCCTATTTGTTCAAGCCTTCACCGTGAAGCCAACCAATTTTTTAAATACCTTACACAAAACATATTAACAAGGCAATAATAATCAAATTTGTTGTTTAAATAAGTAAACAAAACTCACCTATCCATTTTTTTTAAACTAAATACGCCAAGGAAAGGAATTTGTGCACGCCAAATGTAAACGAATAGTATGCGCTTAAAATATTTTAAACGGTACATCTTGACAGTGTTCAACACAATTTCACTGAATTTGAATTGGATACGTTCAATGAATTATAAAAGAAATAGAAAATACTCTAACGGTGTGGTTTGGCAGTGTTCAATGTCGGTTCACTTTTCGTTTCCGGGCGAAACTCACGATAAGGCTGATTATCTTAAAAAAATAGCAGTAAAATCGGTCTTTGGGGAGTATGGGAGTACAGATTTCAGAATAGTAGTAAAATACTCCCATAGTAGTACTTTCGGCAGCACAGGTTCAACTGTCTCTTTTGAGCCAGGGCCATCGCCACTGCGACAGAACCTGTTGAAGGGCAATCCCATCCTTTCGACATGTACCCCAACGGGCCAGTACCCGGTGCGCGCTGCAGTAAGTTTGTAGGTATCTTCTTTGCTAATTCCTAAGAGAGCTTTGGTTTTAAGGTTTTCGTAGGATACCCAGAACTGCCGGGTAAGTCTGTACGATCCTGTACGGTCCCACATCTGCTTGGTCTTCAAATGATAAATTTCGGAAATTTTTGCGTGGGACACATTCAGTGCGGCGCCGCACCTGGCTAGCTCTTCCGCTGCCTCGTTTCCGCAAATGTTCCTATGTCCCGGGACCCATGTTAGGGTAATTTTGTATTAGATAGAGATATGTATACGCTAGCTCTCTCCTACAGTCCTCCACTAATTGAAATTTGACAGAGGTAGAAAAGAGTTCATTATTGGCCGCTTGACTATCCAAGAAGATATTCAGATGAATATTTGGGAACAAATTAAAGGTAATTTTTTTTTTGTCAATAGATTTCGCACTAAATTTAAATGGTTGTAAAAAAAATAAACAAAAATATGCAAAACCCATATGCATTTATTGCAAAATATATTAAAATATGCAAAACCAGTTTTTTTTTGCAAAACATGCAAAAACTCAAGTAGCACACTGGTGTATAACTTGGTGTATATTTATGAATTTTGGTACATATGTGTTTAGATTAAATAAAAGATAATATTTTGGTGTATTTGTCATCCCGCCAGTACTTTTTCTCAACTCAAAATTCTGCCTTTAACGTTTTGGTACTATTTATTCATTGAGATTAGTACGAAAACTGCACTAGCTCCTAAAATGCACCACTTTTTTTATTTGGTTCACAAACTACAAATTAATGCTAAAAAAGGCGTATTCTTTCCTTTAATTCACACTCTGTAACCCCGTATACATTTTATTCCTTCATTCAAATAAAAGAGACAGCACTTAAGTTAAAAAACATTAATTTTATTATTTCCGTTTTTATACATACATATTTTGTTAGACACTGAACTGTATCTATTTTAATGGAAATTTCTTAATGATAAATACATAAATAAACAGGGTAGGGTTTAGTATACATATCGTCATTTTAAGTACAAAACCTAAGAATGAAAACAAACAAAGAAAACGAAAAATGCGCGGTGGTTGAGTGCGATTATATTGGCATTTATCATCAAATATAATAACTGAAACTGAATAAAAATGAGGCAAAGGTGTTCATAAAATATGGTTTTCTTGATAGAAAGTGTTTTGCAACCACGTAGCATCAGCGCAGTTCGATTTTTTCTGACCGCAAAAGTGCACCCACTTTTCACGCAAATTTACGCCTCTTGGCAAACCAAACCAACGCACAAACTTGTTCAAATCACAAAGCACTTCATTTAAATCATAAATTTGAAAGAAATCAAAATTTATAGTTTAAATCGCTGCAGAAAACACATCAAGTCGCTAAAAAATCACTATGAAGAGGTAGAAGACGATGTCAACAAAACCAAAGAACATCAAAAACGCTACGAAAACTATTTTCCGAAAATCGCCACGTATGCTGCTGACTCTGCCTATAAGCTAGAGATCTGAAAAATAAGAAAAAATACCAATTATCTCTTGATAATATGATAAGAATGTTTGTTTACAAAATTACCTCTTTCCGCAATTCCTGATAATTTCTGTGGGCAATTGACAATTGTCCAAAGAATTCACCAAAAAATGTATATTGAATACACCACACAGTAGCTTTGTTTCTTTACAGATATTTATCACTAGCAAGGCGAATTTACACAAGATAGTGTTAAACCATGTTCGGACCGACAACGAAAATACTTTGAAAACGAGTTTTGGGATTGTGTGCTGTTAGCTGTTCGCACCGGCTGTTAGAGTTTTCGTTGACATTTCTTTCATCCTTTGTTTACAGTTTTGCTACGAAAAAACAAAACCATAATATTTTTCTTTCATTTTCTTATTATTAGCAACCTTTGTCGTTTATTTATATTTTAATTTGGCCAGCCAATTGGCAATAAATCCCAACTAGCATATTAGAGATGATAAAATATGACTTACACTTCGATAAATATATCTAAAAAACAAGTGAAGACACCGATTGGAATGGGTGGAATGTGAGTTTTCAAGTAGTTTTCAGCGAAAACTGGTTTTCGTTTGACAGATTTTACAAGGACGAAAACACAAGTTTTAGGTCGAAAACCAGTCTTAGCAACTAAAACATGTTTTCGATGGCGGTCTGAACATGGTATTAGCCGTAAAGAATAATAGAATAAATTTCTCGTGTAAAAATAAACAAAACCAAAGGGAAGGATAAAAGAAAATGTCAGAAGAGTCAATTATATTAATACTCCATTTTTCTATAGGAAATGAATTTTAATTGCTTTAAATTGTGAAAATATGATTTGTAATAATTAATAAATAAAGTCTGCAAACTGTGGAAAACTGTGATTTTAGTGAAAATAGGCATACGTGCAGAATACGACCCGTTAAGCTAGAAAGAAACGAAGCAGTGGCGTTGTCCACCCTTTTTTTCTAATTCTAATGGTATAAAATTTTTTTGGTGCAAACTTATATTGCACGTGCTATGGAGTGGGAAAGGGGCAATTTTCTTTTTATTTTATTTTTGTAAACAGAATAAAAATTGTAACCACATATCCTGATAACCAGGCAAGTGTGAACAACACTAAATTTCACTCTGTGAGCGTAATTTTGTAATTTTTCCCGTTCGTCTTCCTGATACTTATCTGCTACAAAAGTAAAGAAACAAAGCTAGTGTGTGTGTACTTAATACACCACGAGTTTGAATATGAGCCAGTGTTACCATGAACAAATTTTGTTTCCTACCAAATTTTCCTACCAAACTCAACCAAAACCTACCAAAATTGTATTTAAGTTTTTAGTATATTTTTGATGTCAAGTTTATTAAAAACGTAGATAACATAACATTTAGAAAAACCAAAATACAGCTAGTACAATAAAAACAAATTAACTACGCATAGACATTCACCTACCAAAATCCAATATAGCCTACCAACCTACCAAATGGAAAAAAAAACCTACCAGTTTTGATAGGAAAACCCCATGTTTGGCAACACTGATATGAGCTATTAAACATTCCACAAGTAGTGTTGCCATTAGCCTTACCATTTTGGTCAAATTGGTAGTTTTATTTTCCTTCGGTAGACAAAATTGTGTAGGGCTCTTCTGCATTGACTGAGTTCAGACACGGAAACTTTTGGCGCGGAACTGGTTACTTGTAGGATTGCATTCTACTGTTCTAGCGTAGTGTTCGTTTGTAAAAATTGTAAGCAAAATTGTCGATTGGCGAT